>NW_020955355.1:25515-329387 GCF_003031625.1 Empidonax traillii
AACTACCTGAAGGGAGGTTATAGCCAGGTGGGGGTTGGTCTCTTCTCCCAGGCAACCGACAACAGGACAAGGGGACATGGGCTCAAGCTCTGCCAGGGGAGGTTTAGGTTAGATGTTAGGAAGAAATTCTTTACAGAGAGGGTAATCAAGCATTGGAACAGCCTACCCAGAGAGGTGGTGGATTCACCATCCCTGGAGGTTTTTAAGCAGAGATTGGATGTGGCCCTTAGTGCCATGATATAGTAATTGGAGTTGGATCAGGGGTTGGACTTGATGATCTTGGAGGTCTTTTCCAACCCAATCTATTCTATGATTCTATGATTCTATGATATAATGTCTTTTTGATATAAGTATTAAGGGGTGTGTTGGGGGGATAAGATTGCTTTGAGTGGAGGTACTTGGTTTTTTGGTGAGGTGTTGGCAGGGGGCTATTTCGTTTGGGTTTTTTACACATGTTGGTATTGAGGTCACTAATTATTTTTAAAAGATCAGGCTACAAAATTATTCTCATAAAATCAGTAATATGACAACCAAAACGGTTAAAAACCAAACTCCAATTGCAAAGATATCTAAGAATGCATTTGTATTTAAGAGTAAAGTAAGTAAAAACAGAATACTTCTCCTAGATGTTTTAAAGCCATCCCTCTCTTCCCCATGCTGTTAAACTGAAAAAAACAGTTTAAGAGTTTATTTCTCACATGCAAACCCCAAGAGCAATCTCCAGCTGCTTGGAAGTTTATACCTTGGCCTCTGTCTGGGGTTTATCAAATGAGTGGCCACCCCTCCAACCCCAAGGGAAGCATATCCACTTCTGCCACTGGTGTTAAGCATCTGACTATTTACTTCAGTCTCATCAAAGGCCAAGAAACAGGCCCAGCAAATTTAGCCTTGCATATTTAAGAATTGCTCTATCTCCACTCATCCAAATTTCAGTCACATGAACAAGTCATTATGGTTGTTGTGAATTCTGCAGCAAGTTATCAAAATATTGAGTCCAAGCAAAACACCATGAAGAAAAACACTTAATTTCTAATCTATTCCAACTATCTTTTTCTTGGCTTACACTGCTCTCTATGATTAATCTTTAAAATATTGCTAAGGAAATGAGACAGCTAAATGGTCATTGTCTTAAGAATACACTGAATATCTCATAGCACAGACAGTTTATTCCAGTTCTACTATGCAAAGCATCAAATACTAAGCACATGACAGCTAAAATAATCAGAGGCATTCAGTTGTGAATAAACAAGGCAAAACACGGATACAGAGAGGATTAAAAACCTTTAATAAACAGATTGTTATCGGCCCATGGAAGGCAAAATTGATTGGGCCACTTCCCATCATATCCAGGGGTACCATCTAGGAAACTAAGAGAACATTTTTGGAAGTAATTAAGATAACTTTTGATTATATTAACAGCAGTAACTGGAGTACATATATGTTCAAAAGACCGGATTTCCAGTAAGTACAGTGAGTACTTTCTGAAGTCAATGGCAGTTTTCAGTGTAATATCATACTACCAACACTAACACAGAATTTTACTTCTCCTCTGTTTTTATTTGCCAGCACCAGAATTTCAAACCTTAAACACATCTCTTAGCTATAGATCCCACACAAGCTTTTGATCTTCATTTCACTGCATTCAACACCTTCCCTCTAAACAGCATTACTCTAAACTTACAATAGTGTACTTTAGAATGAGAGCAATATCAATAATACCTGAAGTGTTGTAATTAGTCCAATTCCTTAAATTGTTTCAAGTAAAACAATCTTCAGTACAAATGTACTCAGGAGTACAAGCCACATGATCCAGATCTTAGGTTTGACTCTTTACCCCATGCAATGGAAATGCACCAATGCCAAGAACTGACGTGGTTTTGTCCACCTCAGTGCAGAATCAATTATTTGTCACTTGAACAAATCCTATGAATTATATGCCAGAATGACGCAGAGTCCTAATATTCACAATACTTGGATACTCAAGAGAGAAAGTTGGTTTTTTTCCTAAGCAAGAGATTTGTGAAGAAAAGACTACGGTAATACAAGGAAATAAGTCAAAAGTTTTTTTACTGCAAAAGAATTTTTTGAAAGTTTTAGATATGAAATTACATGTGAAGCTTGTTCCTAAACCTTCGGACATAAAACGGTAGCCACAGACTATGAGACAGCTAATAAATAAAAGAATCCAGTAGTCTGAGGGAGGGTACTCTGGCGTGAAGAGCAAAATTCATCTCTCCAGTGTGTGTGGCATGATTAATTTCTAGCAGATGCTTCTAAGGTCATGATTTCTGCTAGAAACATCCCAAAAAATGTTAGAAATTAAAGGGAGTATAATGCTCCAAAACTACGTTGGCAAAAATGTTGTTGTCTCCATCCAGAGACACTGGAGTGCATAAGCTTTGAGGTCACTATATTTCTGCTCTGCTGGAGAAGGAACAGGGCAACAGACAGCAAGGAATCCTTGAGACACTCTCCCAGAAATTCTCTTGGGACCAAAAGCACCTAGACTGTCCACTGTCACTGTATGGTATGTGATCCCCTTGAAAATTTGGTCTGAGAGAAAAACATCCTGAGCTGAAGTGCACAGAGCATTTAAAAAATGTATGAGGTAAAGTAATCACTGAGTACAAGGCACAATGTAAGACTGGCAAAGATTCTCTGGACAAGTCTGCTAAGGACTTCATACCATCCTCTGCTGAAACAAACCTCCACAATTTGCATCCTACCTGACAATAACTCTCCTAAGCTGGCTGCTCTGGCTCAATCAGCCCGTGGTCCACACAGCCCATCACCAGAGCGCCCTGGCTGTCCACCCACCTCACCAACAACTAGCTTTTCCCCGCATCTTCCCATACTCTCTTCTGTACTGAAGCCAAATGGTAGGGCTCTCCTAAGAGACAGCTGCAAGCTGTCTGTTATCTGCTATCAGAGACTGTTACAGCTCGTGTTCATTTCCCCATACACAAACCCACTGTCACGAAAACAGCACCGTAGGACAGATGGACAGAGGAAGACGGACAGACCTTTGTTCAGTTGTTTTACAATAATGTAAACTAAGTCAGATCAAGAGCACTACGCTCAGCTCAGCAGTGTTACGAAAAGGACAAATGATGTCCCCTGCAAAGGCATAGAACATTCAGGAGAGGCTGCAACTCCATCAGCATAGAGGTTCAACATGCCTGGATATTACATTTCTGAAGATCAAAGAAGAGGGACTTGTAGGTACACATACCCTTTGGTCATTTCTGCAACTGCCAAGCATAGGGCACCAGTGGCTTTGCGAGCTCGGGTACAGATTGCAGTGCAGCCACAACCTCAGACAGCTCAGAGGAACCTGGCAGTCCAGGCTGAAAAGTAGAGTGACAGCTCAACAAGTTAGTCCCCTTAGCGTACCTAGTTCCTGACCCGGTATCTGACCTGGACAGGGTCACAGGAGGGGCTATGGGAAGTCAGAGGCAACACATACGCTTTGTTTCACTTCTTGCTTCTTGTTTTCTGAATTTCCTTCGCTTTTTCTCAAATAAAAACTTAAGGGAGAAAAAGAAAGTCTCTTGCCACACGTCCTTGGAAGGACACTTCGATGACGTTACACTTGAATGTTTGTGATTCCATGCTAATATCACAATTAGATTCCAGCTAATCATCACTTCAAGACAGCAGAACGGTCCACCCTTCCTATCAGAGACAATAGCTTAGGGACTTTACAGCGCAATTTACACTTTCCTTGTTACTCTGAGGCTCCCAGAAACTGAAAATTATGGTTGTAAAATAGCAGTATTTTTCATTTAAATCCCAAGGCATTAATTACATAAATACTGTTATACACTGCATTTCACATTCTCTCCCCAGGAAACTTGTTAGGCCCTTTTAATAATGTACAAGCATCATTTTATTCCCATGAAATGGAAGAAACCATCTTTGTACAACTACAGATGTCACTGTGAGGTGTTCCTGCACAAAGACAACAGGCACCAACTTCTGTACATATTTAGTGGCAGAAACTGGCCTTTATTACAGTTGCATGTCCAATGATATCAGAGAGGATAAAATATTTTCCTGAGGACAAGGGCAATGGTGCCCCAATCAAGGACTTGTCATCACTTCTGATTAGAAGCTCACGAACACAAAGCCTGTTTTCACTCTAGAGATGCAGGCAAAATAGCACCAGACTCAGCATGCAAATGAGAAACAAAACAAAAATGGAGAGGAGGAGGAAAAAAAATCTTCAAATCTGAAAAAGCAAGGCTACAATGTACTCACATTTCCATAGTGAGAAAGAAAACACTGCTAGTCTCCTTTAGGGGCTAAGTGTACAGGCTCCAAAGAATGGAGAATGTTTTTTAATTCCCCTCCTATCCCATGTTGTTTTTCATCCAGTTTACTGTTCATTAAGATAGAAGAAGGAGCTAAAGAACTCGGGACCAGAAATAAGTACATTTTCTCCTCCACAGCCTAATAACTCCTGCCTGGTTTAAATCCTCTGTAACTACCGGGTATCAGTACATATTCCCTCAGGAAGTTAGGACAGCCCTAATTAGTCTATGATAATGAAAGATACCTTTTAACTGCTATATCCTTTCTATCACATACTGGAGGCCATCGGAAATTTTAACAAACTAAAGCACGCAGGGATTTGACCCAGACCAGCTGTGCCTGCATTCCTATTAACCCTAGTGGCCCATGGCACCAGCTGGGACTACCAAATAATCCAGGCATGGTGACAGTGAGAGGACACTAAGCACCAATTCAAATACCAGTAGCTATCGCTACTGTGTGCATTAGTGCATCTTAGGGAAGGAAGGGAAACACTACTGTAGGTAAGGCCATCAATTACTATGGATGCTTCCTGGTTTTGTCATGCTTATGTTACAGCTAAATAAGAAATACAATAATTAAAGAAGGGTTAAGTTTACCACTTTTTAGTTTAGAAGCTAAGAAAATAAAAGCTTTTCCCAACTGCACCCACATGCTCCATTTCATGACTGAACCAAGGCATATAACAAGTTCCCTATTTTTATAGTTGAGGAACACACAGGAAGGGAGCTTCTAATTTAGTTACATTTCATACCACCACCCAAACCCTTATCATCACACCCACATGGGCACCTGGAGCCAGCCTTCAAGTGTAAAGAAGGTGGTTCCATTTTGCAACATGATCAATGCTATTATAGCTGGTCTACTTGGCAACATGCTGCTTTAGAACAGCACATCAAAAGGCTAATTTTTAAGTGTGGGGAATTTTTCCATCTTTAGTTATTTTTTCCTCTTCCTTAGAATGAAGGTATATCAAATCTTTGTCCTCTCTTCACAGGAGGGTGCAGAGCACTTGTTTAGGGCAAGCTGTGGATTCTGAAAGTGTGGAACCTGCAGCCCAGAGGCAGTTCACTCAACATCTCCCCAGGGTAGTGACTGTGGGACTAGGAATTTCAGCAAATCAACAACCAAGGATCCAGACAGGCACACAGGAAATGTGTTTGGTAGATAGGATCCCATCAGCATTTTGTCAAAATTGAGCTATCTCTGAAGCACATTTCAATTTCAGAGAATATGTGGCTTGCTAGAAATAATGCACTGGAATTCTTCCCACACCTCATAGTCACTGGAACCAAAGAGCAATGTATTTTAATGTGCATCAATATTGTCTAATGTCACACAGTATCTATAGGTTTAAAATAATGAGCTCTGATGATCAGAATATTTCTTTTTTTAATGCACTGCTTGAGAATGTTCATTCTTGGAAGTCATGTTTGAGGTTTATCCAAATTGGGGTAAAATTTGGGTAATTTGGGGGGTTTTGTTTATTTCAAGCTTGGCTTTTATGTCTTGCTTGGCAGGAGTCCACCAGAGTTAGAATTTCCTATGTTTTGCTTTGGGATGATCTGAATAAAAGACATTTACTGTTCAATATTTCAAATTAAAAGGTTTCAGCCCTTCACAGCACGTAAACCACAATTGATTTGTCTGTGCCATTAAAAAAAAAAGGAAACAACATGAAAAAAAATCCCAAACAAGCTTTTTTGATCTTAGAAGGACAACATATTCCCTATGGAAACATGTTTAGCATTTTGCTAAATAGATAAAACCAGACTTTAATGACAATGAAGGAGCTCCTGTAACAGTACAACAAAACACAACATTAAACAGCATTTACTTGCTTTTCCAGACCCCTGAGGACATTACAATTCTGCCATTCTGACAAAATATTTTTCATCTTTATTTAGATCGTCACAGAGGTTTGGTAATTTGCCAAGAAACCTGTTGAAGGCAATATGGTTTGCTGAACCAACTTAAAATATTACAAACACCTCCTCTGTGTATCCCCTGAGACTATTTATTTCAGCGTATACTGTTGCACCAAGTATCTGGGATGTTACATTTGCTGAAAAAGTTCTCTGAGCTCTGATGCCTCAAGACATTTTGTTTCACTTATGCATATTCCGTGGTAGGTGTAAGTCAAAGAGATCTGATGAATGACTGGAATGAAATGCTCTTCCCATAATGAGACACCAAAAAATGCAGTGCCAAATTGATTCTAACAGCACAACCATATTTCAACTCACAGTTTTATCTGTCTTGTGGCTCTGCACACACTGCAACATGTATGCTCATATATAGTGCATGATTTGGGGTTGAGGTTTTTGTTTGCTTGTTTGTTTTTTATTTGCAAACCCAGAATACACCCAGCTTCCATTGCTGAGTTAGTACTGCTGAACTCATATAACATCTTACTTTAGCAACTACTTTGCTGTGAATGGTTGACATGTAGATAAACCAAGATATAGGATGCAGATGTCAAATGAAGTGAGAATAAATGAATCTGAGAGGTCTGAGGCATAACCAGATAAACTGACATTCAGTAGCAGCCACTGCTACAGTTTGAGAGTAGGGGAAACCACTCAATAATAATGTTATAAGGAAGAATTACACAGTATTGTTTTAGGCTAAATGAAAATTGCATTCCACTTCTTCTCAAGCTTACACTTCATTATATGATTCTTCAATTAGGCAGATAAAACAAAAAAGATACTTTCATTTGACCATGGATAAAATGGTTTTGCACTATAGCATTTGTTTGGGGCAAGAACCAAATCTACTTTTGTTTAGAGCCTGAGAAATGGAGGCTGTGGTCCTGTTTCGTACTAGCACTACTGTAACACAAACAGTGTAATAAAATATTGTCTCCTTTCTTCCTAACTATGAGAGGCTACATCCATCAAATGTAGCTGTATGGAAATAGGAGATATAACATTCTTTCATCCCTCACCACCCTTTGCAGACACCCAGGCTGCAGTAAAACAGTTTATCATTTCACTTTTAGCAGTCATAGAGCAGTTACATTAAGTGACCTGGGGAAAACAGTTCTTGGGGGAGTCTGTCAGCTACTGAGAAAATCTGACTCTTTTCCTTTGACTTTGTCTCTACAGAGAAGAGATCACGGACTTTAAGATAACAAATAAAGTTAAATACCACTTCCTGAGTCTGGATCTTGTTCTTGGCACTACACAAAGAATAATATCCACAGATCTTCACAACAATAGGGCTTGGGATTTTTTTTTGTAGTGATGTTCTTTTTAAAAGCTGTTTTTTCCATGATACGCACATTTCCCACAGCTCACACTGAGGTATCTGATCAGGTTTTAGACTCTTATCTTACAGTCCCTCTCTCTTGTTAGTGAATTCATCTCTCTGGGAATAGTGCTACAAACAGTGCTGAAAAGAGAAAGGCATTGCAAAGGATCTTGTGTGACAGGCAATTTTGGTTCAAATGTTTTAAATCTAAATGGCTTTTCATTCTGATTCCCCAGCAAATCATTTTAGTTCATATTTAATGAAAAAAAAAAGTTCAAGGTAGATTATTATAGATGAATTTCTACTGTCAATGAATCATTTGAGCTCTCAATAAAAAAGCATAATACCTACCCAACAAATAAACATAATATTTAAAACACTCAAAGCATGCTATCAAATGGAGAGATTGTTACGCTGCCCATATCACCTAACCCAGCAGACACACACACTAGCTATTTTGTTCTCAAGCTGCAATGTCATTTACCAAAATACTTGTTTGTCTGAACATTGAATATCTTATTTGTGAGGACTTTGGACTAATTCAAGATCCCTACCCACAGGCAACCTGATGCCTGTTACACAGTGTACCAGACTAGTTAGACCACAGCACAACCTTTTGTTCATACAGAAGAGAAATCACCTTGAAGGACCCATTCATTTGAGGATTTAGGCATTAAAGACATACTTCCATATTTCTAATGGTTTGAGTTTGCTTACCCTTCATCCACCTGTACTTTCAGCACCTACTGCACAATCCTAATTTCTGCTAGTATTTATTTCTAAGCCTTTAACATTTGGTTCCTCTCCTGCCTCCACATGTATCTAGACAGCAAAGAAGGCTGGAATGTATTGTAGAACCTAAAAACACTGCATCAAAGACTTAAAGCCTAGGAATCAGTCATCACAATCCTTTCCATTATATTCGATCCTTCCCTATTATCATGCTCAATAATCTAGCACCCTTTTGCCTCGGAACAGTCACAATAAAAACCAAGTAAACATGGAGCTTCCACATGAAGCCATTTCAAAGATTACTTAAACAAGAATAAATCAGCAAACTTTCCAGAAGAGGACTTACAATAAATATTCAGACTTTCACTTCTAGTGTGAGAATGGGTCTGAGGCTTTTCTTGTACAATATATTTTCCTCCATAACAAGAGCCTCTGCATTAATAGAAATTAAATATTCATTGACTAACTGTACTTGGTATGCAAGCCAGCACAAAACAAAACTGCCTATTGTAGCAAAAAAGGAAGCAGACATATTCAAGAACCTGGAGTGATAAACTTTAAAGGGGATATTAATGGACTTGGATTTAACAGCTTACTACAGAGCTTCAGCATTTTCAAGTGACAGCAGCATGCCATTATAACTATGAATACAGTAATATTTCCCCAGCTGTTTTTACAGCCTTTTGCTAATGACTGCTCAAAACCAGGTGTTTTGTCCTCTCCATGAGGTACATTCTCAGAATAGTGTTATTGGCTTTTTCTATTCATGATATTCAGAGAGAGGTCCAAGGTATTTGGGAACCCAACTGTTATTAAGAATCCTATGCCTTTCAGCACCTCTGAAATTCCCAGTAAAATAAACAAGGGAATTTGACATTTCAAACTTAGCTTTTGAGACAAAATAGCTCTTTGGAATTTGGGGCTTAAATTTTATAACATGGTATGCTTCTCTCAACACCACTGTCCTAACCAACGATTTTTTCTTGTGTTTTGCTACCAATTATCCTCCTTTGTCCCGAGAAAAGAATGTGCTAGAAATATCATTCCCATACAAACCACTTTAACCTAGAAACAAAAACCTCTGCTGCTTCAGATTAAAAGACTTTGTCCAACAGCTCAAAGACAAATACACAAAGCTCTACCATGTGGTCAAGCCCTGGGGAATATAGAGCCACCCGTTATTACTGAGAGCTACTCTAGCATGACGCTGTTGTATGTTAGGAAAGATTTCTCAGACTTCTCTACCTTTAACACTTTTAATGATAAGTGTTCTTCAGCACTCAGTAAATTCCAAGTGTATTTGACAATGTAATAATTTCCAAGGGTTATGGGGGAAACAAAATATTTGACATTTAAAAGTAAATAAAGAAAAATACCTCCAAATAATGTTTCTGAGGAAGTGTTTTGCATTTGTCTTCAAAGAAGTCTTAACAGAGAATGAAAAAACATGGCCACTGTGTGATGCTTGAAGATTTAATACCCAGGTAGACCATTCAAAATTTTCCCCTTGGAATTCACTGCTCGGTTTAAACAGCCTTGTTGAATTGTCAACACACAAATCTGAGAGAGATCAAGCTCTCTCAAAGCTGTTCAGCAGCCTTGAGACAAACGGCATTACTCAGACTGCTTCTTCCATGTGCCCAACTGGTGCTATGACTACTATGCCATTTTAGCTCAAGATCACAATAAGCACTTTACACTACTAAAATTCAAGAAAAGCCTGGCTCTTACACCACCAATGGAGGAGAATAAACAATATTTCATACTTATCACTGGCATTTGAATATAGCCCAAAGTGATATCCCAAGTAGGTCATATGATTCTAAATCTGCATAGTCTGAGTTTTAATTCTGATATACGTGGATGTAACAGCAAAGTCAAGAACAGATGAACTTATGGTTTAGCTGAATTTAGCCATAAGCTTGAAAGGGAACTTCTCCTTTGTGCAAGAACCTTCTCAACTGCCTATTAAGAACTTAGCAACAATTTTCTGAGATACAGAAAATCTGTAATCATCACATATCTAAATATCTCTAAACATCTAAATATTAAAATATCAAAAAATCCCACTGCTTCACAGCTGAATTTTTTAAGAGGACCTATTCAGGACATGCCCAATTCTGCAACTTCTTAAGTTTTTTGATCTTTTCTCATTTCTCTGCTAGGAGAAAGATGAAGCTAAGTAGTAAGATCAAAGAAAAATCTTAAAAACTTTTCAAGATATTTCATTGGAAACAAATAGGTCTTAAAGGACTGTCTACTGAACATGTGCCTGAAAGATAAACTTGCAAGAACTCCAAGTTGAACAAAAGTAATCCAAGGAATGGCAGGATTTTGAGGCACACTAAGCTTCAAGCTGCTGAGATATCAACCATAGATTTCTCTGACAGTTGCTAACATCTCTTGTAAGTATTTATGCATACTAATAGAAGAAGCAGAAAATGGCTCCAGACTGAGCCCAGCTGGTGTGTAAGTGGCACTGGCTATTTATGTGTTTTATCAGCTTCGTACCCACTCCAGCCCATCTCTATAACATGGTCTTACTCAAGCTGGTGACTCACAATACTTTGAAAAATAAAGACCAATAATAAATTCAAAGCCTTTCACCTTTTCTTCAGTAATCTGAATTGAATTACTAATTTCTAAAGTCTACAAAAACCTGTTGTGATTTGACTCTTGTTTTGGGGTCTTCAGGGATGCTTTCAGGCTAGTTCTTAGTATCCAGCAAGCAGCTATACAAAGATATGCAGGCACCTAAAGATACGTGAAGTCTCCTAATTAGATCTGCAGTGTGAATTAGGACTCTAATTTACTTAGGCAATTGTGAAATCCCATTTAGTCTAATGGCTCTTAAGCAAATAAATACCTTTCAAAATCTGACTCCAGGTCACTTAAAGTATAAAGATTATAACAATGGATGTCAGCAGTCAGTAGTCTCAACACAAAGGCTGCATGTCTTGTCAGAAGTGCAATTTGCCCTTTAATTCCAGAGACAAATCCCATGAAAGAGGAATAAAGGACTTTCTAAAATATATATGGAGGAAACTGGGCAGCCATATTAGAATGACCGTTTGCAGCTTAGAGGTTCTGCACTTTCAAAGGAGTATTCAGTGGCATGAAAGACTATTATTTCTGATTATATCCAGCATAAGTATATATAACCACCATTTTTATAACATTTTCTCCAAGTTAAAAGACCACATCATATCAATTATTACTAGGGAGGATTCTGAACAAACACCAAATAGTGCCTCAGACATAAAAGGACTCAAAATTATTTCCTTAGCAAGGAACTGTGCCAAAATAAAAATACTCTCAAACATATATTCTTTGCTTAGCACCCTTTTGGGGATCCACCCTAAGGGAAGCTGTCCTGGGAGCAAATATCCAGCTGCCATGCCCAGAGCAGCACATGTCCTGACCTTACAATGGGTTTCTACAGAACTGCCACAATACAGTCCCAAGGACGAAAGCTTAAAGAAAGACTTTAGATTCCACTGCAGAACCAGCGATCTTCTTCACCCACCTTCACTGTGCCCTAACAAGAGAAATCGATGCTTTTCTGAAGGCTGAGTTGTGAAAGCTGGAATCAGTGGCTGCAATGGTTTAAAAATGGCTGAGTTCTGTCAAAGGCAATGCTGATTAACAGCAACAAGGGATGTAATTTTTTTAATGGAGCTGCTTCTAGGCATAGAAGGGTTTCATTCCTCAGTAGCTAAACTGAGTGATTTCCAGATATGGTTCTGAATAAAGTGTTTAAAAAAACATAAACCTAGCCTGGACCTGAAAATTCCTGTCTTTTCCTTAGAACAATGCAGAGAAGAATGGCAAAACAGTGTAGCTCCCTCATTAAACTGGCCAATGCACATAAGCACAAATGAAATCATGCCTGACTAAAAAATATTTTCTAGCTACTCACTAAAATAGCTTTGAGAGACCAGGTCCATACATGGAATAAAATGGCTTTCGCTGCAGTCCTAAGCCAAACTCTTCTCTGGAATGACATTTTAAATAATATAAACAGTTTAAAGGCAAATGTAGAGCAGAGCAGCCTAGTTTTATACAATCAGTGCAACAAAACTGAGATTTATTCTGTGCTGAATTAAGCTCTTTATATTGCTTCTACTTAAAAAGGAAAAGTATCAAATGCAACAATTCCTACAAATTTATCTTTCACAACAAACACTTTCATAATCTATTTGCAATTTCACCAAACAAAAGTAGGCCCAAGTCAACTGGCAGATTTTTGGCCCCACTCATTTGAAAACAGTGTAAGCTTTGCCCTTTCTACTGTTCAAACAACTTAACTGGTGGCAGGAGTCCTCCCACTGCTTCTCCAATAAATTTTGCAACAATGGTCACATAAAGCTCTAGCAATGCATGACTTAGATGCAAATGGGTGCTTTTCAAAAAACCTGCTCGAATCCTTCAACTTAGATCAGAAATTCACAATCTGTATTTAGAGACAAAATTCCCTTTCAACACTCTGTAACGTTCAAAGCAGAGTGGGATGAGTCATTAACCCTCACAACTTCCTGGTGCACTGTGTACAACCATTCTCATGTCATTTGGGAGCAGAGGGGAGAAGCAAGAGAAAAAGGTTGATCAGCAGCAGACAGCAAACAAATTGTAAATAACACTTCCATCTTTTAGTTCCACTTCACAAGCAGTTCTGAATGCTTGCAAATAAAGTCTAATGTGGATTTATGTAGAAACTGAAGGACAAAAGTTACCAAATGGAAAGTGTTGCAAAGCCACCTGAAACACAGCCCTTGGCAGGGCCTGTTCCCTACACCTGACTGCCTTCCCAGGACTCAGACACATTTCTCTCTTCACAGTGTCCTGGTGCAGCATCTTGCAGCTGAAGACTCCACAGCACATCACAAGCATTGATCAAAACATGTTTCAACTCAGGTTACATGTGCGGGGGTGGATTTGATGTGATAATCATTCCTTCCCATTTCACACATGAATTAACGAAGGTGTAAAGTGGTGGGCAGACAGCAACAGGAGCACAGGGTAAGCAAGGGGTGCCAGCCAGCCCAGGCAAGCCAGGGAAATAGTGGTGTGGAACTGAGAAGCCTCACTCTGATAGTCATTGCATCACCCGCCTGTCACGGCAGCTCTCGTTCCTGAACTGTGAGGTAGAAGATTGAAGACATTTGCCCAACATGGCAGTCAGACTCTCATGGAGCTGGTATCAGAACCAGACACTGATTCAGAGCTCCTTTCTTTAAGCATCAAACCACGTGCTCTCTCTATTGCCACCTATGAAATGCACACGAGACTACACCACACAACACACACAGTGCACTAGAATGTGTCTGACAGGCAGAATGGGAACCTTTTATGTCAAAACCCAGTACCTGAATGCATGTAAATGGTTAGCAGGATCTGTCCATCAATAACCTGAACCTCAGATGCAGCAGAATAATTGCTAAGAGACTGAAAAGCCTGCCAGAAAAAGAAATCAGAACAGTAGTGACAAAAGAGAAAAATATGCAGATGGACAGGATAGACAAGCGTTTAGGAAAAATGGAATGCCTAGGTATACCCAGGACAACAGCAAAACCCAGCAAGAAACAGTTGCTAAGTTTTACTTCAGATAAAATTTCAGAACAGCAGCATCACCAACAAAGAATTACAGAAGCAGGGAAATTCGACTTTAAATCTGGATGAGGAAATACAACTATAATAATTTAAAGGACAAATTTCACACAGAACATTTTGAGGCAGAAATTGCAATCGTGGGTCCTGGCCAGCGTGGGTCTGACACACATTTTTATCATTATGGGAGAACTTTCATGGATGATTTTGCAATTCAAAACAGCCATTCAGAGCACTGCTTTGTGGTAGGATTTGCACTGAAGTAACGTTTTTTTGGCACAAATCATTCAGAGCTAGGACACCTTGGTATCGTAATGAAAATAATCTTCCTTTGAAAGATGGTTAAGAGGGAGAGAAAGGAGAAACAAAATAATATTATAAATTATTTATAAAGTACTTCAGATGATTAAGTACCTGAAAACTATCAATAACTAACTAATTTCAGTCTGAGATGTCCAAATTGTATCTCAGTTTTAAGATACTATAAATATATATAACCTTAAAGGATGCTCAGATGAGAGATTCTGGTTCAGACCAGAAGAGGAAGACAAAAAGGAATTCTGAGACCACTCATGTTGCTCAGATACTGTTTCAGGGGAGGGGGAGGATCAGTTGTAGAGATATCCACATATAAAAATCACAAAATGTTTGTAGATGCTTTTGTCTGTCATTAAACAATCTCTTACTGCCACTGAGCTCTTTACTGCTCACCATCATGCTTCTCAGGAGAGGAAATAAAAAGACCAGCGCCTAATGTTCCAGACAGAAACCATAACAATATATAAACAAAGTGCTGAATTTAAATTCTAGTACAGTCTGATTAGACTGAAAGACAAGTTAGAGTGAAATGATGTCAGGTTCAGTGAACCAAGTGTAAAGGTTTTAATGATTACGTTGGCACTTTTGCCTCAGTTGCAGGCATTAGTGACTATACTGGATTAGGTCACCTGAGAATTTAAATACAATCACACATTTCTAATAAAAAAAAAGGCACATGTGAGTAATGCAGCTCCATATCACCTTAATTACATACTGCAATTAAAATTACAGCAGCACAGCTACTGGGATTTAAATTATTGCGACTGAGCCTCTCCATACTCCATGCAGGTCTTTTCATGGGAGCTTCGTGCAGCATCACCTGAACTTGCATTAGAAAATCAATGACAAGAATTAGAATGTGAACTCTGTCCAGACATAAGGATAGGGGTTTTGCCGCTCTGAGTTGGCTCAGAAATAGGATGAAAAAAATTTGATTCCTGTGTAGAATACTGAGGTTCCTTGAGGCAGGAGCTAAAAATAAGTGAAAGCATTTTCCCTCAGAGAAAATAGACAGTCACTGTACTCTATGGAAAATACACATTACTGATCATTCCAAATTCATTATGACGATGGCTGTTAAGGCCAAAAAGGGCCAACTGAACTAAACCCACAGCACCCTTCTGCTGTTCCTGTGCTGGAACAAGAGGATCTGGAATTCTGGCCTATCCTCAAGTACCTACAAAGACAGCTTCCTAGATACCAGCTTTGATAGCACCCCAACAACATGGTACACACCACAGGGCTTGCTTCAGGGCATGCTGGTATGATGAATTTCACACAGAGAAGGCATTACTGTTCTTTTATATTAACTTTGCAAGGATGACTTTGCAAATTTAGTGTCAGAGTCCATCAGAACCACAGATCTCAAAGGTTGCCCTGGAGTAATCAAATACAGCTCTAGTGACAGCAGTTTGCTCAAATCTAGATCAAAACTCTACTTCTACCCTTGCCTGGAACTTAAGCCTGAATAAAGTGAATCAGTACAGAAAAAAAGCATCACCTCCTCATTCATTTCCTAAAGACAACAGCAACGTGAAGAAGACCTGAGGCTGTAAAGACTCATGATTCTCCTCGTATTTTGCATTCTCCTCAATGTCTTCTCATGGTTGTTCTCTTTCTCATAAAGCAGCACTTGAGAGACATGTTCCCCATGGTATTTATAAATACCAGTTTGTGCAAAGGAGCAACTTATTGCAGTAAGGCTGTGCAACCCTCTCAGCTATGGAAACAACATGTGATTTACCTGTGGCTTCACTGATGACACAGTATTCATGTAATTTGTAGTTCCTCAGCAAGGATAGCAGGCACATTTTCTTTCTCCAAAAGCACAAATCCCTAAACAAGGAGAGAATGCTTTCCATACTCTCCAAAGGCAGCAGAAGACTTAGAATAATTCTCATACTTAAAACAGTTATCATTCATGCTGCAGAGCACTGAGTTGACTTGACGTACAAATCAACCAAAAACCAGCACTAGTCGAACACCTCAGAATCCCCCAAAACATCTAATGAAAAACACTTTCTGGGCTATGAAATAGTTTAGGGGAAAAAAATCTAATTTTTTATACCTCTCTTAAGCTTCTCTGGGAAATCAAATCAATTACATTGGCTAGCTATGCTGAGGCAGTTGAAAATTATTTCCCAGAAGACATTACATACAGACATACATAGTGTCAACCAGAACACAGAGTTAAACGAGCAAAAAGCAGGAGTCTAGAGTTTGTTTTCTATCTGAAACTGAAGGACAGGGTGTGATTTTATGACTTACCTTGCTTCCTAGGAAAGGAAGATAATCCTGGTCCAAACTGCCAGACAGATTCTGTCTAGCAGCATTCTCAGCCCTTCCTTCCACTTCAGCTCTGTGCACCTCCCTCACCCCCAGTCAGACACTCACATTAATGCTGACCCTTTATCAAAGTCAGCTTTTATACAAGAAGACACAGTGGCATGATTAGGGCCTGATAAAATGAAAAACAAAATCCTCCTGCTCAAAGAAATGGAATCATTCCCTGAAGCCAGAGTAATTACTAATCATCATCCGCAGCAGCAAAAAAAGATGTTTTCTAAATGCCTCCATGTTCTGCATGGAGGCTATGTGTTCAACTGATGAGGGAAAAAAAAGTTGCAAGTTGGAGATTTTTTACTTCTAGCAAACAGTGGCTGCCTAGCTAATGTCATACAAAAAGATATGTTCAAGACATTAGTCAATATTTACTACCATAAATTATATCTTGCTTATCAGTCTAATACATATAACATTGCCTTCCATGGTAAAATACATAAAGATGATCTTTTCAATTCTGTGCCCCTCTGCCCTCTTCTTTTTTTTTTTTTAGTCCCTAAAGGCCTGAAAACTGTTTAAAACGAGAGAAAGGTGTTGGGATTTTTTTTTTTTCTGGCCACTTGTTCTTTTCATTTAAAATATCACTTGTCTTATTCTGTGGTGTCCTTAGATGTCTTAGACATAGACTTGAAGCTTCTTCAGTCATCTACCTAAGCAAGCTGTTACATTCTGGCAAACAACAACTTTTCTCCCAAATGTTTGTTCAGGTGTTCAAAAGCCTGAAGGTTTTGTTTGGTTTAAACTTTTAAGCCATCAAAATATAAATATTTCTTTCCTGGACAGTTAGTTGGCTTTTATTCTAGCAGGTCATCAATTATGCATATACTCCAGAAGAAATTATTTTTAAATAAAAAAGGAAAATAAAAGGAAACAAGACATGCTTTTCTCATATGGAAGAACACCAGAGGTACAAAACAGAGGAACCCTTTGGGCCTTTTTTATTAAAACAGGAAAAAAAACCCCACAATAAATCATAAGCGTACTTTTTTTATCTTTTATAGATTCCTTAATGATAGCTTCCAGAAGTCCCCAGAAGGACATTAAATATTTCATACATTTAGTGCATCCACTAAATACCAGGGGCTTACAGAAATTAACAACCCTCTGCTTGTGGACAACCATCTACCAGGCAGTTAGCTGCTCTGCAAGCATATCATAAACAAATTTTAGATTCAAAATTATATTTTCTTATGAAATATTAAAGTGGCAGGAAAGGAAGTTATAATAAGATGTGCATAACAAGTAGAGTTTCTTTGGATTAAAAAAAATTAAAATGCAGAAAGGATTTTTTAGATCAGGGAAGGAAAACAGTTGTTCATGAGTCCAGCTGACAGGAGTATGTGTGCTGAATCTCTTCTTCCTTTGGCTAACTGTATTTGTTTTCTGTTTTCCTTGTGCTCCTTTGCTCTTGTGCTTCCAGCTTTCCTAATTTGGGCATGCAAAAGCTGACCAAGGACTAGTTATGTAGATGCTTTCTATAGTAAATGGAGTTGGGATAACTAATTGTTTGGAGTAACCGGAGAAAGCTACAGTGAAATATGAAAAAACCCACACGATTTATCATTCCGCTATTCCTTGTCCAGGGCCTGTTCTTAAGACTGTTCTCTTATTCTGGTTGGAACAGCACAGAGCGCAAGAGTGTCCTGGGCCACACTTGGGACTCCCAGGCACAAGAGCCCAACTCCCAGCAGGGAGACTGCCCACCTCTTTTTCATAATCTCAGTGGACTCTGTGCACAGTCCTTCTCTCAACAGAGGTCCACACCTGTGATACACACCAGGCCAGTAGCTGTCACAACAAAAACTAACAGTTCATTCTGCCACATCCACATCCCTGCTTGATTTGGAGTTGGCCCTTAAAAAAAAAAAAAAAAAGAGCCAGGCGCAAACTGATGAACCCGAATACCCTTTAAGCTGGTCATCCTTAACAATGCTAATAAAACAGGAGTAAACTTACATGAGCACTTTAAGAGAGCCTGAGCATATGATTCACACCCGAGGATGTGAATGCTGTGGCATACTGAGGGAGTTCAGCATCATTCAGTTTGAAATTCAGGAAACAGTGGTTCTGCTACAGGAACCATTAGGGACCTTGGGAAGACCCAAGGCACTTGTTAACTTTACCCTCACGTGTAAGGTGAAGAACTTAGACCTTCACATGTAAGGTGAGTGTTTGGAGCATAGAATGGTTTGGAGAAAGTGACAGTCTTATCTTAGTTGTTTTAATGCCTGCGGTATCCAGTGAACTGAATTATGTGTGATTAGTGATTGAATGGCTGCTCCTCTGTTACACTATCTGCCTCAGTCTCCCTGTGTTAGCATTATTCTGGGAGCATAAACAACAGTCTCTTGACCACACAAAGACACTTTTCGCACATGTTCTCTGTTGCATACAACTAAAAAAAAATTTTTTCTCACTCACACTCAGATCTGGCATCAGGCTGGACTCCAAATAGTTCAGCTATGCTCTGGGTTCAGGTCTCAGCATCAGGCATCAGCACTGTACCCAGCTGGGTTACAATGCAGCTCTTCAAGTCTGTGTGATACAGCACGTACCACATATCCAGAATGACTTAATGGAAACAGAAGCCTTCAGTGGGAAATTACAGCTTTTACAGGAACATATGGTCCACAACCACTCAGAGGCTAGAAAAGTGTTTATCTCAACATTTCATGGAGGGAAAAGCAAAATAGAATTGAAAGATAACATACACTGCTTCTGAAAATCTCGTGACTAGCAGACTTGTTCAAAACACTGATGAAACAAAAGAAAATGTAGAAAGTTCCAGTATTCAGCTTATGGTAGGGAAGATAATTAAATCAACTCCAGCAATGACTTTTTTTCCCACAAAGATAGTGTCTCACAGTTCTATTGTACTTTTCACTCACAATGACTCAAAAGTCACTCCCATAAACCACAGGTGGTGAAAGTTCCTGTACTCACTACAGGGAGCACAGATGCTTCTGGGGTAGATTACAACAGATTCTTGGAACTGGGACTCTACAGCACACTCAGAATGAGGGGATATTGCCAGAGCTAATATCGCTCTACATTTGCAAAATGCCATGTAAAGACAACCAGATCTCTTGCTCACATTTTCTCTTAGGAGTTCACCAACTACTTGGCCACAGATAGTATCACAATCAGCACGCACCTATCAGTGACTGCCTTGCACTGAGCCATCAATATTGTTTACTGCATAATTTATGTTTTCATATTAATTTACATATTAGTTGTGGACAGAGCACCCCTTTCCTGCCCTAAAATCACCTTGAGCACTAGCACAAATAAACCAAGAATCCTACTATACAGTAGCAGGCTGGAGATAGGAGAGTGGAAGTATAAAAGAACGTTGTGTAATTTACACTTGACTCTGTACTACATCAGTAACAGAGCTGGAAATAGAAACCTCCCCTATTAGACACCACATCAAGAGGCGTGACAGGTGCTTTGCAGAGCCCTGTTCCAAGGCATGTGTCAACTAGAATGTGGGCATAACATCGCAGGGAAGCAGGAACGGCTGCTGAGACAGGCACAGTTAAGCTTGGTGGTGAATGCTTTCCCCTGCATCTACCCTGTATGCAGTCACCAGCTTGCAGGAGGTGAATTTGTATCATTCTGTCTGCACCTATATGATGATGAGAGGAATGAACTTGACAGTGACTCGTTTCAAACAGAGCCTTAATAATGAAAGGCAGTGATCCCCAATGCTCTTCATTTGAGCAAAATGGTCTTAATTTCAGTGGTAGCCTTCCAAAATACAAAATTAATTGCATTCTCAGACTTGGCCTTAGTTTACTAAGCCATTACAAACAGAATTAATTAATTAAATCTGAATTAATAGAAGGACAGACCATGATTTGGCAAGATGCCATATAAAGCGGACTTTTCACAGGATTAAGCTTTGTCTGAGTAGCTAACTGTCAACCAAAGGCTAGTTCAGTATGAACAAGTCACCCAAGATAAGGAGGTCCGTGACACCCAGCAGCTCAAGCAGTGAGGATTTCTTGTCACTCAATGCTAGTAGACAAACAGAGGCTCTGAGGTGTCCTTGTACTCAGGACTCACAAATTACTTTTGTTGCCAGGTGACGGCGTCTTAGCTGATGTGCCAGAGAAGCAGCATGATATTTTTGAAGGTCACAAGTCTATATAAAATCATTATGGTTGATTTTTTTTTTAATTCAACAACTAGATTTCACTTCAAAAAGCTTTACCAAATCGACTTATGTAAGTTATATGGGATCCAATTGCTGAGCACTCAGCCAATATCCACTAACACTGACTTTGCTTTAGCTCATGCAGCGGGGAGCGTACTACAATTCTTGGGTCTTAAAGCCTGTAATTGGCCTGTAATTCCTATAGACTTCTTCAGTCTTCATCTCAAGGGTGAGGTACCTCATGGCCTTGTGCTACTACTGTACTGCAACTGTACTGAAAAATACTAGTAGAGGCGTAAAACTAACCACAGACAGGCATGAAATCCTTTGTCATAAAATTTTAGTCTTCCTGTAAAAGAAATAAAACTATCTATGAAACATCCATCATATATCTTAGTCAACAGCTTGTAAGCTTTAATAATAGAACAAGGACGTATCATGAATTAGTCACAGGATTTCACAGGGCTGAACTTAAAACCTTTATGAAGACGAGACTCTGTAAATTAGATCATATGGTTTTTAAAAACAAAATAAAAAAAACCCCAAACAACACAACAATTCATCTAAGAAGGCAGCAAGACAGTGTTTGACAAAAAGGAGGAGAAATGTCACCCGTAATAAAAAAGAAAACTCCAGTTCTAATGACAGCCAACAAGTAAACTAAAATATTCATTTAAACACGTTAAGATTGGGGAAATTTCCAACAGCTCTATGTTGGGAGGGAGAGATAGAGACGCCCACATTGTCTTTTCTTACTGGAGAGTGAGCAATATATGTGGCACTCTCCAGAGCTCCTCCATCAACTCTCTTTTGAGGAATCTGTACAAGCCCTAAAACCCCAGGAAACACTGAACCACTCATGATTGGACCTTCCCTGTGGGCTGGCCTCTGGAAATTGCAAACATCCTCTCTTTACAGCAGAGAATCTCTGCTGTGGTGGGGAAAATCACAGGGCAAACACTGTGGTGTTCAAAAGGAGTTTTTCCCATTTGCTGTGAGACATGGCAACTGTGTTATGGCAGTAATGGGCTACTCCATCCACTGAGCCTCAAGTGTTGCTTAAAAGAAACTACAGTGCCATTGCAGCATTCTCTCTCACTCTCTATTAATTTCAGGCCAAAGTATTTAAATTTAAAAATCAAATGAGATAAATTATTTAATATCCTATCCTGACAACTCAGCTCAAAATCTTTCTGGATGAATCTAGCTGACTGAAGGCAGTGTGATTGTTTCCATCAACCCAAATGAGCTTGGATCAAATACTGGGTCTCTTGAGCTGGCAAAGGCTAGAACACAGCTAACAGTTATAGCCTGATGAAGCATGAGTCACAAAATACCACAGCTCACACTGTGTCTGAGCTCTAGTGAGTGCAGTATCAGCAGCAGCACATTTGTTCAGATCAACACAACGAGCACATGCCTGACATGATGGTTTTCACTGGGCACAAATACGCAAATCTGAGCGCGCTCATAGCTTGTTTGTTCTAGTAAAAAACAATGAAAGACAGAAAGAACAAAAGTGAAGGCTGTGAGATGGCAAAGGGTTGTTGTTCTCTCTAATGAGGCCTCACAACATAGCAGGTGATTCTCTAGATGCCATCTCCCAGTCTTACAAATGCACACATCAAGACGTAACTCCATAAAACACCCTCCCAGTGACAAGTTGGAGGAGACGATGAGACACTGAGGTGCTTCTACTCCTGCCAGCAATCTGACTGCAAAACAAGAGAATTGGATCCTTTTTAATCAAAATTCCACCCAAAGAGAAACAGCCATACAAAATATGTACATTGAGGAAAACGACTTACTGGCAGGAGTGCCATGAGCTAAAGCCAGCTGCAGGGAGAAGGAACACCTCTGCCTCATTCATTTCCTGCACTGAACAGAGTGATTTTATGTGGAATGTCTGACTGCTAAGTCTATTCCACTTTCCACCCTTCAGAGCTAAATAACAGTATTCCCTTCTGTCCCTCCATTGCTTCTAACCCAAGAATCTCCAGCTAATTTACCTGCTTGATAAACCCCTCCTCTTGGAGTTCTTACTACTGTTTTGTTTTAGCACCGAGATATAGACTCATGTTTTTTTAGAAGATCACAATAATCATGTAAACATACCTACATTTCTCAGCTAATTAGAAATAAAACATAAGCAACATGATTTAAGTCTAAGAATCACTCATTCAGTACCATAAGCACAAAGACTGACGGCAAGTCATCTGTCCCCTTCATATCCATTTCTTATACAATGGGGTACAGTGACCCAGGAATTGTAACAGGAAACACGCTTTGAGGGCTTTGTATCCTTTTTCTAAGTATAAATAATTTTAAAGAAAACAAATACAGTCTTCTGATTAAAATATTGACAGTGCTTTTAGAACAGTGTTCCAGAGACCACCTAGTAAACTAAACCAATAAATAAAACAAATTTTAAGAACACTTTAATTAAAAGCTTGCTGTTAATAGGTATATCCAGGCTAGAAGATCTCTTCTATCATGAGTATCAGTCATACAGTCAGTAAGAGAGCCATATTTTTCTAAAGATGTTGTGAAGTTTCTTTTCTTTCTGAGTACTTTCAGGAACTTTTTTCTATGGATAATATATCTCATGATTGAATAAGCAGTGTATTGTTTATGGAAGTCTTCACAAAGGAACTCTCACAAAACTATGTGGGCTAAGAAAGAGGTTAGAGTGCCTGTGAGGTTTTTTTCTGATAGCTTGGTCTCATATCTGTCTGAGACAAGAGAAGACTCACTACCAAATGCAAACTGCCCAGTAATGTCAGATCACAGACCAAAGCCAAGCTACAAAGGAAAGGAAAAGGTGGCAGACCACCAGACCCCTTGTCATTCCTCAGCAAGAGTCCATGTCAACAGCACAATGCCCCATGGTCTTTTCATCCTTCTCCTAGTGCTCCCCAGCCCAACTTTCTCACTCAGCCCAACAGCGTTCTGGGTTGATGCTGTCATTGGTGTATTTGTACAAGGCCTGTTCTTATGAGGACTCTGATCTTAGTTGGTGCCAGGGTTCTTTGAATCCAGGCAATAAAATAGGAAAAAGGTCAATAATAATAATACATTGTTGGTGTACACATATGTGCACTGCCGTATGTGTAACTAAGCACCACTCTTAGGAGAACCACAACACAATTTTTACAGGTCTTTGAAAAATCTAGATGTTACAATAGCAACCAAAATATTTTGTTGACATGCTCAAGATGTTAAACGCATATCCAAACCTCTTCAGTGTCCAAGGAAATGTGATTTCCAGGTTTGGAGTCTCTGATTCTATGATTTTTTTGTACGTTTGTATAGTTGGCTGGAAAGACTCCTAACTCACAGATATGCCCAGAGATGGTGCCTCATGATACAGCAAGGTAGGACACAAACCATGTGCTCTTCATGAATGTTTGTCTACCCCAGCCTTACAGCACCACACTACTGTTGCTTGGCACATCTTATCTTCTCAAAAGCAAATTTTCTGCCGAATGGATTCACATTTATTGTACATTCATATAATATCTTACATAAGGGAAGCACAAATCAGCCGGACATACAAGTTCTAAAAAAAAATTTATTATTTGGTTACTTACAGAACAAAAAAGATTCAGAGAGGTACTAAAGAGAGAAGACACTGAAGCAAAGATAAAGGGAGGAAACAAATATTTACACAACCTTCACTCTTTTTTAATCTTCTACTGGAAGTGATACAAGTTCTTATTGTGATAAGTACCAATAGATAAGTTTAAAAAAAAAAATTAAAAGGTGTAAAATATTTAGTGTGTTCTTTTAATAATTAATCAGCCTAAGAGCTTTCAGTCTAGTTGTGCTGACAGCACACCCAGACTTTTCAGGAGAAGAGACAAAACTAAATATCCAGTCAACTATTAAAATGTGTTATCAGAGTACTATTTCTGTCACACTGCATCAGGAGAAACTGCGATACCTAATGATTTTTCTCTGGAAGCTGTAACTCTGGGGCATGTATTGCTTTTTACTGTCCCTCAACGTTTCTATATGTGATATATTCTTTCTCCATTTTGCAGACTCGTGCCCAAGAGGTTTCTGAAAAGATATCTTCTCAAAACACATTGTACTGGCACAGGCCACTAAGCAGAAATTCATTGCAATTTTCTTTGCAACACAAGACTTGACCAGTAATTCTAGGTTAATATACTGAATACTACATGCTGTATCTCTCACACTACACGATGGAGGGGACTCCACACAAAGATCTTCTCCAAGGCTTTTGGAGACAGCAGACATATCCTCATAACTGTCTAGAGCACTGAATTCACTTACTTCCTGAAAGGAACCTCAGGATGAGCATTCAGTGACGCAGAAAATCTTAGACACAGAAAATACTGTGAGGAGACCCTACACAATACAGCCTCTGGTCAGCTCATCCAGCCTCACAGTGATGATTTCAGATGTGCAAGATGAGGTGGGAAGTGCACAGTCTCGTGTTACCTGCTGCAAAGACTTGTAACATTTTAGGCAGCCTAAGCTCACACTCGGTTCAGACTCTGCTAGGGGTAGCATGATGTCAAACCCCAGGAGCCAGTGCATTACCCAGCATCTAGGACTTGGGTCATCCTCTAATGCACAATGTAGACACCTACAGGTCACAATAATCTTCCTGGGTTTTTCTCCCCTGCCAAGCATTGGCTCTGATGCCTCCTGTCATGACCATACAAAATTCAGCTTGAAGATTAGCAGAAGACTAAACTTCTGTGCCAACCACATTTAAATATCCAACAAGTGTTTGCGGAGCTCAGTGCTGCATGACTGGCTATTCTCTCAGTATAGTTAATGTTTTGTGACTAGCTTGTCCCCAAAACACAAGAATGGCTTTCCATGAGGAGTAGAGGTGCAAACAGATTTCAGCCAAGTTTTTAGAAAAATAACCATTGGTAAAACCAACACTTCATTCCATAAAATTCTACAAAATTAGCCAAAAAAGGGAAGTTACAAGGGAAGTTACAAGTACCACCGCTGCAAAGACAAGCCTTATTTGAGCAACTGCTTGCAAACAGTTTTCCACAGTATTTAAAGATGTCAGACAGAGCACATCACAATGAAGAATATGGAGAGTAGGAAACAGACCTAGTTCACTCCCTTGCTTAATTATCACCAATGATTAAAGGATAAATATCTATAAATTCACCTAGAATGTTTTTGTAAATATATTACTATCTACCATAAATGCTATACAAACTCTCAGCTGAATTGATTTGAGTATTTTTGAGATAACGACAGCTATCATTCCACATTACATCAAATAAGATTCTGTGCTCATTGCTTTTTCTTAGCTCTTCTAAACTGTGGGCTTAAGCTAAGTGAGAGCTAAGACTACCTTACATGACATTACTGCTATTGACGTAGCTGGGCAAAATTCCAAGTGCACAGTCCCTAAATCTGGCCTTTCTCTCTTAGGGCCTCACACAACTAACCTGCCCTGCTTCATTTGGAAGAACCACGCCTATGATTATAAAAAGGCATTTGAGTGTGAGGACCATTAGACTTGGCCTTCCTGCAAGGGCACCACTGGTGGTGTCTCTTGCAATGGCAATGCTGCAGACACCGGAAAGTGAAACTCACAAAACTCATAATAATAACTGACAAACCGCTACTTTTGACTCTCAAAAGCTAGGATCAATATAGGCATGGAAACAAAGGAAAATTAATTCAAATTCTGGTATCAGTCTTCCTTTCCAAACAGTCATCTTCATCCTAATTATGTTCATTCTGCTCTAGAAAAGCTGGTCCTTATCTGAATGAGTGTTGCAGTGTTTATTCAAAACCAGAATGGCTTCTGGTCTTGGGGTGTATTTCATTCATGTTACGTAAATAATTGATTCTTTGAAAGACTATTATAGCTATAAATCAAATCTGTAGACAAACTACATTTTCATGCATGCTGCAGTTTCCTGTTTTCCCATTTTGATGGAGGCACTGAAAAACCCCAGCTGTCACAGTACCGAATAATCTTCTCTTAGTTCTCAGGATAAGAGGAAGTGGAATTATTTCAGAAGTCTTCCTAACAAAGAAAAATTTTAGCAACAGTTTGCTTTCTAAGATAAGGCCACTCACTTCAAAGTTTTTATTGTTTATGAAGAGGGCAACCATCAATAAACTGTTACAAGACTGGCTAAGGGTATAAAAGATAATTTCTTGTAGAAATTGCTTTACCTTTCCACATCTCATTTCCTTCAGTTGGAAAGTGATAGCAGAGCTGCCTGCCTATGCTGACATCTGTAGATAAGAAACAGATTTAATGCTACACTGTAATTCTGCGGCTAGAGAGACTTCACACAGGATATGGAAAAAGCTCACCTAATAACCAATCTATATCATCTCCTCTTACTGAGAATGGGTAAGAAACCCAAACACCCAGGTTTATATCATATGCATTAGACAGATGTCTAGATGTAAAGGATGAGAGAGAGAGAATAAAATACCGACTGACACATAGGCATTCACACACCCAAATTCTGATATGAAGTGTCTGATCTGAGAAGCACATCACAAACCAGTTTTTCTACCTCATTATTCTCATCTATTTGTTTTCCTAAACACATTCCAATGAACAGCATCCATGATGCAGGAATCCAAAATTACTTAATCATGCCTTATTATATCTTAGATCACAAAAAGGCATAAATGACGTTATTATTTCTTCCAGTATTTAAATAGCATTTCTGTCTGGGATGGCATGTAGTGTCTGTTTTAGCAACACTCAGCAACCACACGCAAAAAGGAGAATGAGGCATGACTGTATTTAGTTGGCAGAGTTATCACAGAGTGGCTGACCACCACTGTCCAAGCAGTTTGGCACGGATCAATTTTCACGCAAAAAGAACCGTGAAGTGCTGAAGAACCAAAGCATGTACGGCATCAGTGTGACACCTTCTTTGAAAGATACCTCCAGTAGCACATTTGACTTTACTGCCATGCTTGGGTAAACACTCTCTTGGCTGAATGTGAAGACATGACATCATCACTTCCCAAACCCTCTCCCCTAACTGATCCAAATACCAAGTCAGTCCCAAATCTGCTTACATTGTGGCATGCAGAAGGGTCACAGTATAGTCGGCAAAGGAGCAGAGGCTGTAAATTCCTATTTAGATATACAGACTAAGTACCAATCACCCAAGGAAAAGGAAAATAGAAGGAAAACGTCTGGGTGTCCAGCACTGTTGAAAACCCAGGCTTTGGTTAGGCTCCTACTTCAGAAATGTTAAGTAGCAAGTAAAAGCCCTAGCATATTCTTTTACACAGTAAGAGCAAAGACTAAAACAACCTACCCATGACTGAGAACTTCAAAGGCCTGAAGTAAAAACAATTTTCAAAGAAGAGTGAACTTTATCCATGCTGCCAGTGTATTTCCCAGCACTGAATAAATCCAAATCAAAAATCTCACAAAAAAAAAAAAAAAAAAAAAAAAAAGAGCTTCTCTGCTGAAAACTTCTTGTCCGCCTCTTAAAGGTGCAGCAATTGGCATAATCCTGCAGGTAGCCTCTCACTGATATAAATTACACTAAGCAATGAAAGTGCTGAGCCTGTCTTAACACTTGAACCACAAACAACATACACTGTACAACCTAATTCCATAATGCTCATTCACATATATAGCTCCACAGAAGTTAATGGGATTATGAAAGGGATTGAAGACTTCAGGATCAGACCAGCAGAACCTCTCTGGCGCATTACAAAGGACTCAGCAGGGAGAGAAAACACCATGATTGTTCATCCATCTTAGGAGATATATACTACAGTTTTTGCTCAAAACAAACAATACCAGCATAGGCACTGTTTTGGTCTCCCCATCTGCCCTGTGCTGTCATCAAACCAAAGAGGCATTCAGTGAAGTCAAGTACAGAAGACTGAAAAATAACACCAGAGAAACACAGAGGGACAGAGAATTAACCAGTGTAGCTCTCTGCTGTGGAATACCACTGAGACAAAGCATTCTGTAGTAGTTTCATCAATTAATTAGCACATTGTATACAGTAACATATCAGTATAAATAAGTTCTGTGACCAGTATCTGCTGCCATGTCCTAATAGTGACCCCAGTGTGTGCACACACATGCATCCACCCATGTACACAGAGCACATTCTTCAAAATATGACATGTAATTTTCACAAAGGTTTAACATTCCTGTTTTTTCCCCAGATTCAACCTTTGCAAAAAACAGTGAACTCGTAATTCAACATTTGCAGAATGCTTCAAAGTTTCTCTGAATTCTCCTTTCCCCCTACTCCAAATATTTTTCCTCCCCTACGAACAGAAAACACAAGAAGAGACCTGTTCATCACATGACCTTCCTTTGGAGGAATCTTACATTTGTACTCTTTGAATCATTTACGTATCAAAGAAAAAGGAAGCTTCAAATAATATTCACATGGAGCACATAATTCTTACCTTCCTGACTTTTAGATTAGCCTCCTGGGCATGTGAAATTTATTAGGCACTGTTTCTTTCTTGTTCTAGACAGCTTAGGTGGAAGCTTGTGCGCTTCTGTTTATGTTTACAAAAAATCTGAATTCCAAAAAAGGCACACTTGCTGTGTTTTGACTCTATAAATATCACTACTTATATACTTTCATGGTATTATGAATCCATATTGGCTTTACAAAACAAGATTATCTTGAAAAATAGCTACTATTTAAAGATAAGAAGTATACCCAGTGAACAAGAAAAAGGGAGTGAAAAAGAAATGGGATTCACTGGGGACATCAATGTGATACATACATGTTTTCTGTATGTGTATTCCTGCAGCAGAACCAACGTGGTCCAGCTTCTAGAAGTCAAGAGATATATCTGCGAGTAACCTTGAGCAAGCTAAATCTCCCCTTGCCTTGCCATATCTTCTAGGTAGAAAAGAGTCTGGGACAGATACAGTTCCTTTTTATGACAAGGTAGCAACAAATACAAGAGAGAACAATCTTCAAGTAGCATAACCTATAAAAATGAAATCCTAATATACCAATTATTTTCCCAAAACAGCAGCAGTAAGAACCATACCAAGCAGAATAAAGAACCAGCAACTACAAGTACGGAAACACTGATCTTTGGGCAGAAGAGTGAAGAACACCTTCTACTCAGCACAATCCCACTATCAACCACCCAGGTTTCACTCTGGTGCCCTTGATTTGGGGGCTCCTTTATTGAACCCATACATAGAGGTGTAACAACCACAGCACTGACACAAGCACAGGGCACTTACTGGTTAAAAATCAAACAAGGGTAACAGCAGGAGCCCAGGCAGTTTTGCTGAAATGAGATCTGCACAGCAGGGCAGGCATGGCTTTTCTTCATTACCCTAATAGCCTAATAAATAAATAAGGAATAGTTGTGTCCATGGTAATCATGCTAGTGATTTTTTTTCCTTTCCCTTCCAAGATACCTCAGGAGAGAGGTAGCCATACCCTGGCTGCAGAATCTGATCTGTAAATAAAAAACTGAGACCTAAATGAAGCCCTTTCTATGATAGGATTTAACTAAAACTACTGCATATTCTCAGACATTTAAATCACCTACCATTCACCAGGCACTGGTGGTACCTGAAGGTGCTGCCAATTATTTTTCACTCCTGAATTTCTTATGCGCTGATTGCAAAAGGTATTTACACCTCTGCAGAGAAGCACACAAAACACAAATTTTTAGAAACAATAGAGTTAGACTAACCAGAACCCTGCTTTCCACCTAAAGACACAACGGTTTCATACCCTGCCATTCCCAGTTTCTGTTTTATCCAAACTACATTAAGTGTTGGCTTCCTAAAGTACAGTATTCTGTATGTCACACGCAGGGCAGCATCCATGCGCCGCTGACTTGGTAATTGCATTATCTGCAGCCGCTGATGAATGAACAACCGTAATGCATACATCCTGGGCTTAGCTCTCTCGGGACAAGTAGACACAGACTCCCCGTTCCAGATTCACTCAGTTTGCTGAGTCCGAAGGTACACACACAGAAAACACCCGAGTGAATTCCCTCTAATTTTAAAAGCAATGTTGTAATCTGCTCCCCCTTTCCACTGACAGAAATATAGCACTTCTATTTACAAGCACCAGAAGCTCATTCTCAAACCTACTTCTCTGCATCTGCAACCTATTCTACCTGCAAATAACAAGGCTTGAATAAAGACTTGCAAAAATTGTGGTGTAACACCGATAGCGCCTCCGGACATTAGGGAAGAGAGAGGCGTGAATACACCACAGCCTAATGGCCCTTTAAAGAGCGACTAGTCCTTATGGGTATAAATAATCTCAAAAATAAAATGGACCCAAGGCGACTTCCACTGCAGAGGGCAGAAATGACCGGGTGCCACAGCCCCGGTTGCAAAAGCCCCGGCAAAGTTAAACGCGCAGACGAGCTTACCTCAGGGCGGCAGCGGCAGGCTCCGTGCCCGCCCGGACGGGACGCCGCAGCCGCGCTGGCCGGAGCTCCGCCGAGCCGATGCGATGCGCTGCGCTGCGCGCCGCCGCGGATCCCCGGCAGGCGGCGGCCGCCCACGGGCACCGCCCCCCGCCCGCCCGCCGGCAGCGGCGCGGGAACCACCCGCTCGGCGCCGGCACGGAGAGAGCCCCTGCCAGCCGAAAGGAGCAAAGAGGGCCTGCGCTTTCCAGCCGGGAGAGCGAACCCCAGCCCAGCTGACCCCGAGGAAGGCGGGAGCAGCGCGGCGGCCGCCCGGCTGGCAGCCCGGGAACGGGGGGCGCGGCGGCCCCTGCCCGACCTGTTGCGTGTGTCGGTCGCTGTCGGTTCCCCGGGTGGTGAAATTTGCTGAGGATTGAGGGCTGGGAACGCCGTGCACCGGGGAGGTGGGTACACGGCTGAGCAACGGACTTTCAGTGCAGCCATCGGTGTGCCGATTGTGTGTAATTTTATATGTATCTTCTCCCTGAAGAATGGGGAGGAAAATATGGAGGAAGAGGACTGCTAAATCACTGAATGCTTCATCTGAAAAAAAAAAAAAAAAAAAAAAAAAAAAAAAAAAAAAAAAAAAAAAAAAAAAAAAAAAAAAAAAAAAAAAAAAAAAAAAAAAAAAAAAAAAGGATCAAATAGAGGAGAGGGGGACTCTGTCTCATTCACCCTCAATTGCACTGGATTAATATTACCATCTTGTTTTCATTAATGCTTAGGGCACAACTCCCAGATCAGCTTAGGTACTCCACAACAGTGAGGGAAAGCCAGTCCAGACTCGAGGTTACGCAGAAAACATATGAAGGTACCAACCCACAGACTGTGCCACCTTTGTGTAGAGAGGAAACACCATGGACATAGGGGGAAATTTCATCCTTCTCATGCTGTCATGACATCTTGTGGGTTTTTTTAATCTTCAGAGGTTATCATTCTGTTTTCTTTTTTCGTCACCTTCAAAGTTCTTTAATAGAAAGAAAGTTATCTTTAATATACTCACAACCATAAGAATCTAGTCTGTCTTTACATGAATACTATGCCTGAATCAAAAATATCACCAAATAACTCAAACCAATTGCCAAAAGAAATTTCTTAGATCTCAATCTGTAAATTGAGAAAAGATCAAACATATTTTGTCTCCAATTACCAGAAGACACAAAGGAAGTTTAACCCTAAACTTTGTTCCCTCCACACTAACCTCTCAAGGGCAGCTGGAAAAACCTCTTTCATTTCAGAGAGATGAATACACACAAAAGGAGGCTCGCTGCCTTCCAGATGGGGACCGGAAGTTTGCGGCGATGATCCCGAGCAGCCCTCTGCTTCTTGAAATCCCCAGGAGAGAGGAACGTGACCGTCATCTCAGAGCAGAATGGACAGCCGGGAATTCTCAAATCTGAAATCCAGCTTGGGCAGAAAAGAGATGAATGTTTTTCCTCTCTGATGGAGAGCAGGGTGATAAAATTTGTGGCATCCTGCCAAAGCCATTGAACCCACTTAGGCACAAAACCTCATCTTACCCAGGCTGTATAGCATCAAGGAGAAAAAAAGGATTGAAATTTTATTCATTGGTATTCCCACCCCTCAAAAAAAAAAAAATACCCTGCATGATAAGAATAGCCATCTGTGAGACTAACTGAAAGCAAGGCCTGGGATTGACCTCATAGCTGAAATGCTAATTTTTAATTTAGAGGCTTACCAAAGTGCAAAGCGTGTGCAAGCATATACATACATCTCCATGCAAAAGAGGCAGAACCCAGGATCAGTGTAGGTAGGCAAGCAGTTAATCATTGTAACCTTGATCTCTCATGACCTGATCAGGGTCTGTAAGAGTTGTTTGCCTGTCTCTGCTCCTGAAACAGTGTTTCTAAGAACCAATTCAAGTACCTTTAAGTGTACTGGGGACTTGCTGGTTCATCTCTGAACCCAGGAATATCAATCTGCCAATCTAGAATAGCTATTCTGTTCCAGGCTCTTGCATAGGGAAGGCAGATGGGTGCTTCAAAAAATGCTCAAAAAACAAACCTGCACCATTTAGCTGATACAGATCAAACCCATCAAACCTTACTCAGGCTATCTGTGGGAAACCAGTGTTTCCTCTGTAACAGGCAAGGGCTTTGTACCTCACTGCTGTCAGCAGGTGACTACAGATGCCCATGTGCTATGCATTTTGTAAACAGCAAACATTTGTCTCCTGAAATGCCCCATCTTCCTGCTCCTCTCAAAAGCAGGAAGTCTGCCTTCCTGCTTGTGCCCCAACTGTATTAAAAAAGGCATGTAATGGACTGTTATGTTACTAGCAGCCAAGCTAATAACTGCAGTTAGTCTAAGATGACACATGAACATGAGAGCTTGAAGTGTGTAGCAGGGCCAATTGTTTCATTAGGAAGTGAACTCAGCCCTTCCTGTGAAGACCTATGTTACCAGAGGGAACAAATCTTTCATCACAAAGTTATTGCTTTGAATCCAATGCAGAGACATCTCAGGCTGAATGAATAAATATTCCCCACTGCTACTGCATCCTGAGCAAACTGCCCCAGAGAGCAAGGACTGAGCTCTATTCTTCCCTTGAACAGTGTCTCCCAAGGACAACTACAGGGAGGAAACTGACACTACCAATCCTTCAGGTAGAGGCCTGTAAGAACAACTAGGAGCCTTCACAGTAACATCAATTGACAGGCATCCCTCTCTTTAAAGGGTTTGTTCTGTGTGCAAATACAAAGACTGCACCACACTTACAACCCTGAGACATTACCCAGGTGCATTGGAATTTTAATGCTAATCTAAATACCCTCACTGATACAAGATAAATATAATGGCTAAATAGCTGGTATGAGAAAACAGAGATAAATGGATTATGGGGCAACACAGACGAAAAGCACTCAAACATATATCGGAGTCCTTACTAGGAAGACTTTGGCTACACTACACATTTGCTCCCTGCCCCCTTTCCTTCCCACTGAAATTTTGATCTGTGAGTTTAGAAGAGAAGTGACCCTTCACTCGACAGGTAGTATTTGAGTCCAGATGCTGATCCCAGGATTATGTCAAAGGAGGCACACATTAGATCTTTGCAGGAACATTCCCACTGTTCCCATTTAGTGTTGGAAAGGAGATCCCCTCCCTGAGGTAGCACAGGAACTGGATGGGACAGAGCTTGTTAGCAGCCTGCTGGCCCAGATGTGAGAAAAAGAAAAACCTCTGCTTGACTCAAACCAGATAAATGTTCCACAGCACTAGAGTAACACATTTTTTTATTTGTGAAATGAAAATGTCTTTAAAAGAAAATCTGTGACATCACTGATCCGAAATCCTGCCATTTCCACAGAGATAGCCTGAGCAAAATGCACTTCAAGAGTGAACTACTCTACTTCACAAGACAGCAGCTTAGACAAGCAAATCAAGTTTGTTTCAAGTCAGTCTCTCAGTGCCACCAACTCAGTGCAAGTATACTGACTGCAGGCCCCTCTTCTGGGCTCCCACCATCCTTCACCACACTATTTAAACCAGACACAAAGTCATGCTGATTCTATGAAGGCATCCAGACAGAGCAACTGCAACATTTTCCAAAGGCAAAATCATAGAGTGTAGTGAAAGGGAAATTGTATTGACTTTTTGCATGGCTAACAAGGGATTTGCAAGCACACAGGCTATGTTTGTTCAACCAGAGTTGAAAAGAAAACCAGAATCATATGAAACATCCCTCTAATCCATGAACCCAGTGAACAGGATGGCCCTGGCTATTGTGTCAGGACATACAGCTTGGGGTCCTTAATCCTTGAAATTATTGGCATGGTGCACTTGTTCTGTGACAGCTCTTTCAGATCTTTTCCCATCTCTATTGTTTTGTTTTCTGCTTGAGTAAATAGTAGGGCAAAAGTGAGACACATTTGTTTTCTGCTGTCATCTGTCAGGATGAATGGCCTGGATCTTCACCTCCCTGCTTTTTCTGTTGACACAGTGCCTTGGCTAATGCACATGGGCTACCATCAAGGAAGGAGTCCTCTCCCATTTAGTCTTGTATGAAAAGTGTGGAGTGGAAATGATGGCACAGCATACAAAGGGTGTCAAGGGTGAGGGCCAAAAACACAGGAAAAATTATAAGCCAGAATCCACCTTAATTACACCACAGACTCCCATACATATCCATGGTGAGAAAAGGCACAGTGAACAAATTGCCTCTGATTTGCAAATGGAGAAACTGAGGCAAAGAATGGCAATATGACCATGGTCCTCCTACAAATCAGTGGCATATTAGAGATCTCAGGCTTTCATAGTCCTACTTTCATCATCTATCTACTAGGCAGCACTGCCTTGTGTTTGCATCAGAATCATTACAATTTAATAAACCAGGATTATGTTGATTTATATCAACTTGACACAGACAAATAAAGGAAGCAGAGAAACTTCACTGTATAAAGGTTCAGCTACGAGGTGATCTTGAACAGCTCAGGGATTTTGTGTCATGGTTTTCAACCTCAGCTGCGGTAAATGCTGCTGACTTCAAGCCGGTATGAGATAGTCTTCTGGAAACCCTTTAGAAAAGAAAAACATTTAAACTCAGTGATAAGTCTTGATTTGTGCTCAAAAGACTCTGATTTACTTTTAAACTAGGCAGTACCACTACCTTTATTCTTTATAATTTAAATGGAATCATGGTAAAAATCTCTGATTATTGTTAGTGTTGACAGTAAAAAGGGAAAAAAGCCGCATTCTGTTTGTGCTTGCTCTGGAGCCTCACTGAAGAGACAGGACAAAGATAACCTTGGCATCTGTTGTTATGTTCCAGATCCCAGGAGGAATGAGGGTTCTGAATACTGGTTTAACACTTCTGTTGCTGGGATCTATGTAAAGGGAACAAGCAGACTTTGCAAACCAAGACAGTTTTCCTCTGAGCAGAGATAAGTTTGAATTTTCCTTCTCTGCCTTCCACCATCATGGCCTATTCCTTTTCTCTGTCTGGTGGACAGGGTGGTATGGAGGAGGATGTATAGACATAATCATTCAGAGACCTGGTTCTATTTCCAGCTTTGCCAGAACTGCAGGCAGCCCCGTACAAAACACTTGTCCACTCTATCACACTGCCTGTATTTCCAGCCCCTTCAAGTAGTGGCTGCCACACGTACCACTGTGCACAGGTGTGTTCTCTGTCCCTAATGCAGGAAGTCAAGAAAGTTTTTATTTGTCTAAGTCTGTTGCAGACCATATGTGCAAGAAATCCATGCTTCCTCAAAGGGAGTGTCTTGCTGTGCATTTGTGACAGGGTGTGTGGGCATATGTTTCTGCCTGACCTAATTAATTGTTAAACAATTTCAATATAGGTTCTTCTTTGGCAGGTTATGCGGGGTCATTCATATCTATTAATATTTACATGTACATACACAGGTTCACACAGAAAACGTAAAGCCATCTTTGTTAATTAAACACAGCTCATCATTTCAACAGTAACATTGTATTCTCTGATAAGATATAGATATTGCCTAGAATAAGGTTTTCCATAAAAATAATAATAATTTATGAACCTCAAATGTTTTTTATAAGCGCATTATAATGCTGCTTCAACTTCTGTTGTGAATAATAGTACTGACATCATACTAGAATGTTTATCAGCAAATAACAACAACAATGGGAATGAGATGTTTAAGCAGTAGGGAGACTTTTCCCTTCTATCTCTACTGGTAGAAGAATACCTTTACCTAGCTGGAAAGGGTAACGTAAGCCAGCCCAATGCATAAAGTGTGCCAGGTCTCAAAGGTAAACAGTGAGAAAAATGCTAAGCAATCACTTAGTATGCCATGTCCATGGCTAGCTGTAGAAATATATTCCTCAGATGGGCTGCCTTTTCTGTGATCCCCCTTTTCAAGATTTGATATTATTCCTACCTTAAAAGAACAGAAATAGTCTGTGGTTCAGGGCATTCTCTTCCCTTCCATTCTTCAAAGAACTGAGTGGCTCTTCTGACCATTCTTGCCCCATCCACCCTGCGAAAAGAGATTGAAGAAATTAAAAAAAAAAAAAAAAAAAAGCAAAACCAAAAATACAACCTGTAGGAGAAGGTAATCTGTGTTGTTGGGGAGAGATTTTAGAAGTGAAATTGTTGGAAGAATGTAGGGTGAGATGGATGAATGTAGGGTTAGATTTAACTGATTACATAGACAAAATGAAGAGCAAAAGTGCATGCGATGATAGATTTTTTTCCCTCTTCATTTAGAACTACTTAAGGCCAATTGCTTTGGATCAAATACCAATATAGCTTCTGCAGCCTAATTTTTAATTTAAAATGCAACTAGAACTGAGCAGATCTGGAAAATTTCTTTTTTCTTTGCATTTCTTTCTACCTGTTTTTGACTAAAAGATAGGTAAAGAACAACCCAAAAGATGTGCTGAATCTAAAATTATTTGGAAATTAAGCAAGAGAACCTAATCTTGTAATACTTTAGACCAAGGCCTATCACCAAATCTCTGACCTGTGGATTCTTACTCAGCACCACTGTCAGACAGGTTTATTTCTTAGTATTTTCACTTGTAAGACTGAAGTCTTGAAAGCAGTTTGGGAGAGGAGCAAAGCACTTATTCTCTACTGAGATTTAATTTGCTTGCTGTCTTGATTTCTGTCAAACACAAAGGAATTTATCTACCTGCAGCAAGCTAAAACATTTTGCAGTGTGAAGGATCTGAGCACAGCAACACTAAACAGAAAAAAACAGAAGCAAAACCAGAAATAAAGCAAACATTGATAAAAAAGCATAGAGATTCCTTCATATCTCCTGCATCAAGGAGATTTAAGCTTGTACAGAACGTTAGTTTTAAGTTCAGACCTATACTGCACAAAGAAACATAAATAGTGGTAAACTTAACACCCAGATTTTGAAATAATAGCAGTCATCATCGTCATCTTCCTTTCCATTAAAGGCTAGGAAGGCATTTTGGAACTATCACTGACCTAATAATCCCAGTTCAGCTATTTCACAGATATTTTTTTTCAAATCTCTTTTTTGTCAAAGAATAAAGTATCATGGTGTGAGTACTCCTCCTCTCCACCTTAAAATTCAAGCTAAAATAACCTGGGAGGCTTCACTCAATAGCCACATCCTTTAGGTGGCCTGTTTAGAGCTACAGCCCTTTGCTATTCACAAGCCTCCAAAATCTCCACTTCCCACCAGCACAGTCTCTACCAAGTGGCTTAAGCAAAGATACCACTATTAAAGTCCTAGGACAGAGCACAAATCCTGCTCTGCTGCCCCTTTGACAGGATGTTTAATTCTAATAAAGGGGCAAAAAGGAAAAGTCGGGGCAGTACTCTTTTATTTATCACAACTAGTCGACCAATATCCTTGAGTTCCTCACATTTGTGTTTTGTTACCTAGTCTACATGTGTCTGAGGCTTAAAACTGATGAGTGAGAAGTAAGCTGTACATACAGAATCCCTACGGTTCTGAAATGTTTAGATAATATCAAATCATTGTTCTAGCATTTGGAAGAAATACCCTGAGCCACTAGGCTTTCACTGTCACTTGTCTACTGAATAAGCTGCTCCACTCTGGGAATGTCAGTGCTTTATGTTGAAAATACAAAACATCAACGAGCCACGTCTTTATGACATATACCTTATACGCATAAAGAAATACTGCTGTTTTATTTGGGATACCTTTAATGACCAACCTGTGAGCTGAGCTTCCTCTGTAGCTTTCAAGGCAGTTTCAGATAGGAAGCAAAGCTCATTATTTTGAGACTCTGAAATTAAGTGACTGTCGCACAGTCTAACACCAAGCCATGAATCTGGAACAGAAATTCTGGTGTTATGACTTCTGGTCTGAGGTCCTGTGCACCAAATGCTTCCATCATGGGACACTGACTGCAAGGTGTAATAATTTCTCTTAACACAACTTAAGAAATCTGTCCTTTTATACCCATGAATTACCCTGAAAACTCCCTTTATTATCTCCAAGCCATTAAAATAATCAGAGTTTTATTTTGCAACCACAGCACTTCTGTTGGTTGTTAAACTAGTGCTTTCCTCTGGGATTGCACAGTATTTTATGAAACCTATCTGTACAAATGCCTTTGTCTGAGAAAGTTTATCAATAGAAACCATATCTATGACAAATCAATAAACATTTAAAACAGGTAATATGGTGCAGCTGAAGGAGGGAGATAAGAGCTTCCACCTAAGGATTATGGATATGAACCTGGTTGTGTTAAACACTGATATAGATTGTGACTACTGGGGTATTTAGAATACTGTCTTTATGCTTCAACTGTTTCGAGACCATTTCTAACAAATAAGCACCTTCCTTATTTAGCTTATTTCACCTTGCTTGACTGACCCTGATGGGGTGGACAAAGGAAACGAGACTGAGTATCATTTAGCACACACCCTTCAGAAGTCATGAGAGGATAACAACACTGGGGACTATTGTGCAAAGCCTGGGGGCACTGATTTATACTGGATGGCAATGATGAATCTCCTGGGCCAAGACGGTCTGATTGCCATTATTACCCAGAAGCTTTGGGACAGATTTTTCTCCTCTGCATATTAACTAAGGGAATATATGCAAATGTAAGAAGTATTAAGACTATCAGTCATACAGGTTGACTTAATAAATAAATTTGGACATGGCATCAGAACCATTCCTGCTTTAATGGCTGCAGCAACCATTTTAAGAACATTGCCATGTGCCATTTTATCACACTGCATACAAGAAGTGTACTCTGGCTTTTTCTTCCAACAAGAACTTCACTGTGATTGATTAAAGGACACATTCACTAGCAATTTTGATAGTCAGACACAATCACAGTCCAAGGTATGTACAAATATAAGCCTGCCAGGTACATTCTTGTTTCAAAACCCATGTTTGTATTTACGTACATCTGCATATTCTTGTTTCGAAGCCACACAGTGCGTTATGTGAAAATCACTATACTTTGCAAGCATCATCTTCTGGTGATAGGTGAAGCTACACAGATTAAAGACATTGCTCTGCCTTCCACTGAGTATTTAATTTGCCTAACTGTTAGCTGTTATAATAAACAGATTGTAATGAATGTGGTATTGGAAAAACTTAATCCATTTCCCTGTTATTTCATTGCAGCATGAGTCTGTAAAAGGTGCTTGGTGGCTATGAAAAATTAACTGCATATGGCAGAGAAAGACTAGCTTCCTAATGTTTCAAAATAATAGAGAAACACATTCCTTCATGAAGGGGGTATATCAAGAGAGTCATCCTATGCCTCTGTATCCCATGCAAATACAGTCTATGGCAAGACAACAGTGCCGCAGAGAGTATTGCAGCAGAATCAGAAAGAGGTTGTATTCTATATGGTTTGCAGACAACGTCAGATGTTAATTTGAATGCACTTTTCATATAAACAGAAAGTTTATATGACAGAGGGTAATGGTCTAGAGAGAGATGTTTTAAAAGAACTACTGTCAGCAACAGAAATCGTATACACTGGATTTTATAGATTAACCTTCAAAAGTTCATAGAAGAAATTGCAATACAAAAGCATCACCTTGGCAAAAGGAATGATGATCTGATGGCTACTGTGGAGAGCAACCTTCAACCTCAAGGTACTGCTCCTGCCACTGATGCCAACATTTTTGATAGAGCAATATTTATGAACATGTTGAAACCTGATGCTAGCAACACACTTAATGACTATGCTCTGAAATATTTTGTCATACCTTTGAGCCAGAGAAGCAGGCCTGTAGGCTAAGCTGTTCCTGCTGACAGAAGTCTCAAGTCTAAGATGAGAAGCAGGAAAGGAGAGGGTGTCAAAAAATTTTCCAAACCTCTAGCACCAAGATAGCAACAGCCCTGGGCCAACACATTACAAGTTACATGCTGAGCAAGGCCATGATGAGTTTATGTGCATGATACTGGCAGCTGAGTTTCCTTCACCCTCAGAACATGAATGGATTGAGAGCACACTGAGAAAGGCCCCTTTAAAAGCAAGTATTTGACAACACTGAGTTGCATTCCCCATGGGCCCCAGAGGTACATGCAAAGCATGTGGTGAAATTACAAAAGACTTTATTGTTTCCTTATTCATTTTACGCCATCCACTCCTGTAATTTTTTTCCCTATCCTTTCTATATGTTTATAAAGTTGTATATATTCTTAAAACATAACAATATGTAATAAGTACACATAAACCAATCTGAGTTACTGCTATTAGGAAAGAGAAAGAATAGTCAACTTACCATTACAGAGCAAAAAATGCATTGGCGACATGCTACACAACATGTTAATTCTACAAATTAACAAGCACATTAACAGATTCACAAACTTAATCCACTGCAATTCATTGCTTCAGTTTTTAGGAACACTTAAACAGGAATATAAGCATATTAAAAAAAAAAGTAGCTGGGATGTGTTAACAGGATAAATAGTCAGTACTGGGACAACATCAGGACTCGGATTTTAGGCAAACCACCACTGGCACCATGGAAAGGTCTAGCAGAAATTTCAGATTTTAGTGTCTTTACTAGCTGACATTCTAAAACTGTTGCAAACTTAAGGCTTCATCATGAAACCATGAACTTTTCATAAGTTCTGAGGGTTTTTTTTCTTTATTGTGCTTAGGCAGAGTAATCATAGTAAGGGCCTATAAAGATTCAGTGTCACTTCGAATCTTACTAAGCTCTTAGCCTCAATGACATTAATCAACAGTAAGCTCTACTCCTTAATTATTATTAATTAATGCTGTTTGGAAAAAATGTTTCCTTTATAGCTACTTCAGCACATTTCTTTGTGTTTTGTTGTTGTTGCTCTATCTTTGCTGCAGCAGCCAGACATATTACAAATCTTGAAGAACCATATAATTAAGCAACTTGGGGATTGGAACCAACTGAATAGCTCAAAGCAACAACACATCACTGGAACATGCAAATAGATTTATATCACCTATATGAAGCATATTTTATTTAAAGAAAAATAGACCCAATCTCTGTCTTGTGGTGAACTCCAATTAAACTCATGAGCTTAACCTAAAGCTGGATACATATTAAAACAGATTCCTAGGGATATATTATCAACAGGGATCTGACCTGATCTCTCTTTAAAATAATCACCATGTAACCAGTTTCTGTGCAAAACCAGAAGTCAGTGTTTCCCCCTCTCTTTCTGGCTGTAAAAAGCAGCTCCATATTAAATTAACGGGCGCCTTTGACTTCTCAGACTTTGGAGGCTGTGTCTGTGTGTGGTCTGTTCACTCCAAAGTATGACCAGCAACTCGTGTGTGTCTTACACATTTGCTCAACAGCCACAAGTGGCCCAAAGTATGGTCTGCAAAATGAGGCACACATGGCAATGATTAATGGGGGCTGAGAAGTAAATAAACTGCCCAAGTTGTGGGGGCAGCTTTCAAAGGGAACGGGAGAGAACAAAGCATCCCTTAAGTCTGATGATGCGTTCACAGCTAACTGTAGGAGTACATGAAGAGATAGTGCCTACTCGTAGAAGCAAGAGAAAATAAATTAGACAAATACATTATGGCCAGGATTTATAATGCAATAAAAATGAAGAATATCATATCTGGAAAGGTCATAATAAAAGCATCAGCTTCCTGGTAATTCTAAAACAGCAAGGGCTACTAGACTATTAGAGAAAGCTTTAAACAGCAATTGAAAAAAATTAATGGGAGAGCAAAAAAAAATAGTATCCCTTATGTTATACCATAGAGTTGTATTGTTACTTTGCAGATTGCATCTTTCTCCCATGAATACCTACAAGTTGTATGTGAAATATATGTACAAGAACACAGAGCTATGGACAGCAATATCTGCCATTATATGAATGTCATAGCTGACAAGATAAGTAGGATTCAGGCTTACTTTTGTGTTAATACTTGAGTATTGGCCCTTTCCCCAGGGTTAGGCTACAGGGCTCTGAAGTTGCTCAAGATGCCAGCAGCCTGATGAGAAAAATATGGGACAAAAGAACACATTAGCCTAGGCTGGGGATTAGCAGTCTTCAAGTTGTCTTGACCATGGTCTTTTTCCTCCTGCCATGTCCCTTTTCCATGTATTGGCAAGAGTTATGTTTATCTGTGCATATGAATGGAGGAAACTATGAGATTTCAAATTTGCTGAGTTTGCTTGCCATGCTGCCAGCAGGGCAGTGCAGCCCAGCCCTATGGCACTGCCATCCCACACAGCCCCCTCAAGTCTAGAGAAAAAAACACGGGAACTGAAAAGCAGCAATCAAGCCTAAGGTCTCTTCCAGGGACCACTAAGTGCTGCTGAACAGTCTCTGGACTCCCTCAAAACAGAAGGAAATATTCTTGAAATACCTCATCTTTCTACAGAGATTGGACTATGATCTATGTCAGATTGGACCAAGTACAAAACACAAGGTAATTTCCTGTTGATTCCACAGTTTTCTTTGGGATGGTGGCACAAGGCACCATTCAGTTACTCATGTCATCCAATACACTGATGTGTCTCAGGAGAGATGGAATTATAAAGCTGCCTGAAGCAGGCTGCCTTCCTAAGGAACAGAAGTAGAACTAACCTGAGATGAACAAGCTTTTACATAACCTGGGTTTCCACTTTTTTCTGCCTGAAAATCTCTGTACGGCAACATCTATGAGCTATATATATTGCAGGTAAGCTTCTCAATACATCAGAGCCTACACTATTTCACTATTTCTGTTAGTGGCTGTGATAAGAAGGATGAGGCTATCCAGTCCCAGCATTTGAAGCATTCAGTTCCAGAGTTTGAGTGTATTTCATCCACCATGTGCGGCTTTCCCTAATGCTTAGCTGAGAAAGAGACTTTCATTCATCTGACCACATGCAGCAGTCAATTCAGATAGGGAAGAATATAAGTCAAAGAAAATGACCAAAGTAATAGAAAAAAAATGTAGAAAAAGCTATTAACATTTTCAATTAGCTGTATGTTTTTAGCTCTTTGGCTCCTTTCCTCTACCTGGACTGCATTTATTGGTTAAATCAGAGTATGATGCCACAGAAATAATGTCTTAATGCATAGGACAGTGGCTAGAACAGCAATATATACTCATACTTGTATATATACTCTCAGGTCACTGCTAGGCTGAGAAAATACTCGCATGCTGCTCTCTAGTTCTGTGACACAAGCAGAGCTCTTTTAGTGAATTATGATATTGCATTAATTCATTTCAGGTCCAACTGTAAGCCAGCACAGCTACAGTTCCATTTTGATGTTCTGAACTTTGCACATATAATAAATCATTGTGGCAGCACAGGGATTTATGCGAACAATTCCTCATACATTTATACAAATTCATACACCTATCAAAGGCTGTCTTGTTTTGCAGCTCACTTCAGACACCACCTGCAACAGCTTGTTGAGTTTCAGGATCTGACATGTTCATTGGGTCAATTTATGCAATGAGAGATTCAGTAGGACCAAAGATTCACAGGATCTTTTGGAGAAATGCTTAACACAAATTGTTACTTCCTTGTTCACCCTTCACAGCCCCAAACACACTCATTATGCTCATGTACTGGAATCAGTTACAGTAATCTACTCATCTTGACTGTCCCCACATTTTAAGGCATTCACCATGTCCCAGTTACATTGGCATGGCAGTTTCAAGCAAGCAGAAGAACCAAATACATATTTAGCAAAGCTAATAGAAGAAAAAAATACCTCCTGGCCCCTCCTAAGTGACTTCATCTTTTTTTAAAAAAATACAAGCTGTAATTAATTCAAAGAATACATCAGTTAATATATTTGGATGTCATTACTCTGACTTATAAAAATAGGAGCCTAAATCAAGCTCCTGAACCCATACTGAGGCATTGAAATAAGCATCCTGGTTTGCAAAAGTGCTGAATACCAGCCACTCCCACTGACTCAACGAATGTGCTCAGCACCTTGCTAGCAAATCGGGCTCAAATTAGAGCACTAACATGAACCTATTAATCAGCCAAGTCTCAAACCAAAAAAAAGCTCATCAGGGGAAGCAAGGAATGAAAAAAAAATTAAGACTACAGGGAAGAGTGAAGAGATTGCTCTGCAAAGGCAGCTTTAGATTGCTACAAGAGATTTTTCTTCAGAAGTTTGACATTATTAATATATGTAACATAAAACAGTTCCACAAACAGAAGCTCTTTGCTTGAGTCTGCTTCAACAACAGTAACACCAGTTTCATATAATGCACAATGTATCCCCAGAGATTTGCACTAAATCAAGTTGACAAGAAAATCAAGACAGAAACTATGCAGAAGAGCTTTGAAAAATAAATCAAAAAGGCTGTGCTGATTCTGCAGCTTTCTCCAAAGCCATCTCGGATTGGTGCTAGGGCATGTGAAAATGTAGAGGCAGGATAGGTACAATGTAGAGATTACATGTCCTCTATGGCTATGAAAAAAGAAATAATCTTCACTTACACCTTGGTAATTCTGTCATAACTACTTCAGCACTACTACTGCTTCAGTGCAGACAGGATTGGGCCGCTATTTCTGAATACAGCATGTTCCTCTAAAATGTTTGATTTACCACTAAATTAACTTTATGCTGACTAGACATGGGTTTTCCCAAACAACGTCTCTTCTGATTTATAGAACATATTTTCTTTACACAGATTTATCCAATTACATATTTTCCTATCTTGCCTTAATATGTTTTTATAAAAGGGTAAAGATTTGGTCTCTTTCCAGAGACACATGGCAGCCATAAAGTTTTCCTATTGTGTCCATTGAGAAGTTTCTGGGGCAGAGTCCTCCCAAATGAGATACATCTGCCCAAAAATTCTCTGTCACACTGTGTCCCATTCTCAGCCACCAGTGCTGAGGGTCTAGCCCCATGAAAGAGGATATGTACCAAAAATGTCAAAGCTCTGGTGCACCCTGAGGGCTGTGAAAGACACAAAAACTCAGAAAAGCTTCAAGGTTACCCTGAGTCAGATGGCAGCTTGTCTAGCTCTGAAGTTGATTATCGGTTATTTAAGTCACCAAAGTCCTTTCAGTCTTCAGCTGGATCAGTCATTCTGGCCTGCATATTTTTGTAGATATGTCCTCTTCCGTAATTAATTCAATACCATCTTGTTTCAACAAATATGCACGTCAAACATATTATTATTTCCTGACATATTTTTCACAAAGCTCTAGATCTCTTTTGTGCCTTTAATTCATTATTTTAGGCAGTCCCCACCCCAGACTCTGCATTCCATGTTCCCAAGACAACAAATCGAGTGACTAAGGGAAAAATGTATAAAAGAAGGTGGCATGAATAACAATGAAGATGGGTGTGCTCACATAAATCAGCAGTCACCATGGTCACAGATGGCCTCCAGCTTCAAGACTGCCAGGTGACAGTGATTTGTAGGCAGTGCAGCAAAGACAGGCCTTGAAGGGATTTTGGAGGACAGTCAGGGGGTAGTTGAAGTTTGGCAGAAGAGTTTACAAGAGAAGGTGCCTAAATGGAAAAATTCAGAAAAATAAGGAGATAAATGTTGTTGGAATAAAACAAAGACACTGGAAATCAGGTATTGCAATAAATAGTAAATAAAGTCTTAGCAAGGAAAAAGAAAATGCTCCTTCAGGTTTGTTTAAGTACCAAAGCTGGGATTTTTTAAAATGAAACATAATTTTTTGCTTAGTTTTAAGTGTCCAGCTTTTACTACCTTAACAACCTTGTTGGGTTTTTCATTTGGAGAAAATGCAAACACGCACAGTCTAAAAACATTAAGAGCTTTCACTGGAAGATTGGTGAAAGGCTGAGTATATTACTATATTGTTAAGAAACAAGGTGCAGGGGAAATCGATCTGATAGAACGGATACAATTTGTATCCCTGCTTAAGCTGATAGTATCTTTCACCTATGGCCTGTTTCAGTAGTTCTTACTGAATCATTAGTCATGTTACTAGTAAAATCTTTTGGAGCAAGTTTTGTAGATTTTCTCCCTAAATTAACTGATACACTTAAGAAATAACAGACAAGCTTCTGGTAATGTCAGTTTCCTAAGCCTTTGACAGAAACACTCCATCACTGCCAGCAGATTTTCCCTTCTCTGACCTTCTAATACAAACACCTGAATATGCCATTTAAATTAGTAGTAACATAACTAGAGAGAATAACGCAGTCTTGAGTAAGATGTGGACATGTTCAGACAAGGAACAAACAAGAACCTAAATTTGATGTTTCCAATAAGCACCATTCTAGAACAAATTTGCAAGCCTGGATCCCAGCCTGTTTAGGTCCTGACAGAGACCATGGATTTCATTGGCATCTGAGAGGGATCAAAAAGAGGGAGCACTTGAAAAGACCATTTAATTATTATTGCAAACCATTATTCAGTTTCTCTGTATATCAGCAGAGAAAGAGGAGGAAGAAAAAAACCAAATCCAGAGCTGTTCACTGATTTTCTTAGATTTCTAGAAAACCAAAGAAAAATTTCACACCTTCCTCAGTGCCTGTAGTGAGGGCATGTACTCAAGCATAAAACATTATAGTTTTTAGGAGCCACTCACTGGCTCATTGACTTCTGTCAGTATTATGCTAATCTACAGAACCAGCTCTTTCTTTCCAAAGATTCTGCTTTTGGACATGCATCTGACTTGGGAAAGCGGCTATTTAGAGCCTGAGTGGAGTGTTACTATTCATAGAGAAACTTCAAATAAACACACTGTACTTGAAATGTATATACTGTACAACTGTTACCTAAAAAAAAAAAAAACAACCAACAATAAACTCAATCAAAGAAGAGAAAGAGTGCCTAACCATTAGTGACTTGGTTAGAAGGACTTTTCCACTAGCAGGTATCTGGTGTAGCTGATATTACTTACTGACCAAGCCTAACTCCAGCACCTTTAATGTGGAAGATGCGTTACAGATCACTGTGTTGGTCTGTTGCCAGTGGGGGGAAGCAGGAGCTCCCCAGGAGGATGCCAAACCAAAGGCTGCTCTCCCAGGGAGGCAGGGGAAAACAGGAGGTCCCTGGTCCTCTTGGTGTGTCCAAACTGATGCTGAGCACTTCGCAGATGCTGTGCAAGGTTCATAGAAAAGCTGGAACGAGGCCAAAACTGTAATGCAATTGATGTATCCGTGCAGTCAATCTAAACATTAGATGTTATTTCCCCGTCCCTCCGCTATTTTGAGTTTGTGTCAGACAGGCGTTTGGACATGGCTAGTAATTTTTCCAATTGTAGACTATAAAATCCAGGAACCAGCTGAGAGCAGGTTTCTCTTACTAGGACCAAAAATAAACTAAATTTGTGGTTCATAAGGTCTGCAAAATCCTGACCCAAATCTTGCCAAAAGCTTACAAAATTCAAATGTCATTTTCTTGGTATATCCCTAACAGAGACAAGGAAACTAAAGCTGTCTAAACCACGTGAAGAGTCTTGGCAAACCAGTTCTGTTACTTCCTGAGAAGGTCAGGACATAGTTGCAGAGTGTGTATTTGATCCGAAGCTGCTAGGCCATGAAAAGGTGGGGCTGTCACTAGCAGAACTACATTTAGTGGGAAGTGTTATGCAGCATGATGACAGTATAATTTAATATATTATTAATATTATTACAAAAAATTATTATTGTTTCTAACAACAGATAGGACTATACTAGTAATTCCTATTTCTGCTCTCTTCTATTCTGTTAATGCTCATTCATAAATCAGAAAAGTACGATTACTTTTGAAAATATTGCTGCTTTATTTCCAAAAATGCATATTTTTAAACCAGATTCTCTCTACCTCCCTGTATTTATACACTAGAGGTAATATCCATTGGAAATATATATAAAATGGAATTGTCTACTAATAAAATAATTGTGCATTAAGATAATATGTAACTCTTTTGAATGTAAATGCTAACTGTACTCTACCTTCTGGCTTGGTAAATTTGTCTTTCTGTAGGAGTATCCCAAATGATATATCAGTGACCTGAAAGTAAATAAAAGTTATTCTGTCTCCTCTTTTCCATGAATGATGCTGTTTCTATAAAGACATGAAAACTATCTTGCTGGAGTGTGCAAAGATGCTGGGACACAAAGTTTTGGTCAACTTTGACAACACTGATTGGATTCTGGTGTGGGCACTCAAAGTGCTATCTGCTGAATACTGTGCTACTTAACCATGTTTGTCATCATGCAATGGTGTAACTGAAGTCTCCCAGCACTGATATTTTCTTAGTGAAGACTAAAATACATGCCTTGGCCTGATCTTCTGCACCAAACTCCACGATGTGAAAAAATGGCCCAGTGCAGGAACAACCATGTCTAGTCTAGCACTAGAGCACTGTTACAGAAAATCTTTAAGAGCCTACAAGCCAGGTGGAATGGCTGTTTTCCTTCAAAGCCCTACAAGCCCTTCTTAATCTTCATTTCCCCTCTCCCCTGTCCACTACGCAGTGTGGCGTTTGCTTTGCTTTCTATGTCCCAGAGTGATCGGAATGTGGAATGTGGCAGTGTTGCTTTACTTGTTTAAGAGATGCTGTTGCCACTTCTGTTTGACAGAATGGCTCTTTTTCCTGCATCATGGTACCTCTTTTCCTTACTACTTTACCTGCTGCTACAAGGGAAACATTGATTAAATGACTTCATTGAGGTTGAAATAAGGGAATAATGAGGCTCTGTTGGGACCCTGTGTTATTCAGAAAACAATAAAATTGTTGAAGTCTGGGGGCACATACACTATTTGCTCCTTCCTTTTCCAGTCAGGGTAGATATGTAGCTACTTGGGGCCTAGAAGTATAAGGTAAGATTCTGTTAATTATTCTTGTTGACAAATGAGGAAGTCCTTAAAGACACAGGTGGAACTTCAAAGACACTCAGGAAGTAGCAGAGCTGCAACAAGTGTCTCCTGACCTCTGATCATGAACCTCAAGACATGCAGGCTGTGGTTAGTCTAACTTGCAGATCAGCATGTGCAGGTGAACTGTTAACTGTAACCGAATGTGATTATAGTTTTATTCTGTAAAACACATTACACATAATGGGCTCTTTTTTTCAAACAATTGGTTCCCCAAAAAACATTGTAACTGAGGTCTTTTACAACACTCACAGCTTTCCATAAAGTATTAAAATGAGAGATGTTTATTTAAAGCTGACACTCTCAATGCACTAATCAGGGATCTCAGTAGCATAAATGTCAAATAAATTAAATCTGGGCATGTAGAAACATGTCCTATAGCGGTTTTTACATGACATTAAGAATTTAGTAACATGAAAGTTCAGATCAGAGCTGTATTATGTAAGGAAAAGCAACCAGACTACAAATAGAGTAAATTGTTTTAAATGATTGCTGACTGTAGGTGCCCAATTTGAATTTCCTCGTGTCTGTACTTTTCTGGGCTTTCCCCAGCAAACATGACCCTGGATCTGCTCAACAACAGTAAGAGTTCAAACCACAGGTAACCTGTTCTTTATTCCCTTAGGAACACTGATATGAAAATAACACTAGATACTCTGGTGGTAACAACTGCTGGAGTCCTAGCTGGGCTATTTCAAAAGACAAACACAGCTTTCTCTTTTGCTAGCACAGATACAGCTCAAAATAAAGGCTGCAGAAACAATACCTGCCTGCCATTCAAATGGATGTGCTGGGAGCTTGCCTGTAGGGTTTGTGTGTGCTTCTGCAGCAACATTAGCCAAACACTGCCTTGTCCTGCTTAAGCTGCCTGGCTTGGGTAATGGGGCAGTCAGTGTCTTTGCATCAATCCCATCAGCTCCCTTCCAGTCAGGAGGGATCTTGAGGACAGGACAGCAGCAGAGGTGATTCTCTCTCTGTCTCTCTCTCTCGGCAGTCCTCCCACCATCATGTATTGTATTTCCCTATTGACATTGACTTGCATTCTAGTTTTAGGCAAGTCTCCTTGCTCATTTCTCCTCCTAGTTCACAAGAAAAAAGGTGGGATGAAAGTTACTGTCCTACAGACCTTCAAGTTGGAGTTGGCCTGGCACAGCATCTCTCAAATGAAGGCACCAGAAACCTTGTGCCAGACCAGCACAGTTCTGAGTAACTGCTACTGTTGTTGTCAGGACTTTATCCACTCTGCACTTTCTGTAGCCACACGTGCTGTCTCAGCAAAAGTGTGTTTGGAAACCTCTGATCTATCATGGATTGATCTGCATTACAAAGTGTTTCATAACAAATGCTTACAGGAATTAAATACCAGAATATGTGTGAGCATCATATTGCAGTTTACTACCAAAATAATTATGTGGCTTTAACTGAAGTTTAACTACTGCTTTCCAAGCAAACTATGAGGAAACATGAAAGAATTTTCTATGCTTAAGTAAATGCTGCTCAAGGAACAAGACAACCTTTAGCAGGAAAAGGAACTACTGTGGTACTGGCTGGGACAGATGCCACACTACTTTATTGAAAGGAATGGAAATTTGGTGACAATTTCTATCTACACACTGTGTATCCAAACACTCATTAAAATGTTCACTGTTCCAAACACACACTAAAATCATGACACTCAGCATAACACATTTCAGTTGCTCTGACGAGTCTTCTAGAATCTGTGGACTTGTTACAGCATTTTCCAATGTGCGTAAATATCCTCCTGTTAGAGGCTTCTCACTTCTAACAAGTTAATTTGATCTCTTGAAGAAACAGCAACTGCTTCTGCATTTAGTTTCTGCCACTAGTCTCTCTAATTCTTTGAGAAACAGACACAGTCAATAATATTTGTTTTTAATAGAGAAGAGATCAGTGAGATTGATGGAAGGAGAGACTAAGGTGAAATACCTAAGTAGTGCACATGGATGGCTACTTGCTTCACTGTTAGGAATAAGGCAGTCACTCAGGATCTAGAGAAGGCAAAGGCAATACATTAAGTTATTGAAAGAGACTATTTACAGTTAGATAAACTTTAGGAAGAGGTTACAGTTTCATGCAGTACTCGGGAGAATAAATCCTTACTGGAGGACAGTAGAGCATTGCTGTCATAGATGCTACTACTTGCAAGGCCCAGAAAGCTCACAGTTATGGATTAACCAGAGAGAACCACAAGCCACATACATAGCGCCTCACATCAAAGAATATGTACAGAATACTGTGAGAAGGACCATCAGACAAGGTATCCTAACACCACTTCTCAGAAATCATCTGTTCTATATCTGCTGTTATCTTTTGAATTCTGTAGCTGTTACAGCTGCCTCATGTGTGACACTCTGCAATAAGCAGGCTTAAAACCTACTGAATCCACTCAGCAGGGGATTTCTCCTGTCAGAGGGAATCCTTTTGTAGCATAAGACAATTGCAGCTGTTCCTTTCTCAGCTCCTGCTAGAGGAAATGCAGCTGGGAGAGTTAGCAAGGCTTGGACAGCAACAACTCCTCTGTTCCCAGTTTCTAGAATAACAGGTCAGGAATCATTCATATAACTCTTAGAGCAAGAGATAAGCTGACTTGTCCAACTTTTGCTTACACAAGTTAAGCACAAACCCCACACAAACCGGGAAATTAGTGTGTTCTCTGCATCTCTAACCTTGTCTCCAACTCTATTTCCATCTGCATTCGACACTTTCTCAATTACATTTGAGAAAACAAGTCTTGCAGGATGCAAGTCTTTCAGGGAGCTGGTGTTTCCAATTATATCAGAACCTTGCTAATCTGCTCACTGTTACAGGGGCTGGCACAAAGCTCTATGCTCAGCTACCAATCCAGATGCATATGCCAAGATCTTCTGCAGAAGGAAAGTAGAGCATGATTTAAATTCATGAATTTTTTTCTAAAATTGGAAGATCCATTTCAAACCCTGTAGATAAGCATTTTTAGATATGCCTGTACAAAGAGAAACCCTGTTACCTTAGGCTGGATGACACTCTAAACAAGAAGGCTTACCCTATTACTGTTAATCAGTCAAAGTCAGAGGCAGGGGATTTTGGTAATGTTTTAAAGATTCATTTACAGCAATAAGAAACACACTTCAGTCTTCTGTAATGCTTGTCCCATGCCCATCACTCCAGTGAACATTCAACACCTATCCTTAACCAAGACAGATTGTGGGGCTTTGTTCAATCTGAGTTTTTTTGGTTCTCTTCACTTGGATACAACTGCCTTGGAAGTACTGGAGTAGTCAAACACCAATTCAAGAAGGGTGCTTGAGAAGGGTCTTAAGTTTCATTAAGGCAACAGATCTAAGCATATGGGCTGTTGCACCTTTGCTTATCAGGATTCATTCCAAGAACTATACAAGTGATGCATTTCAGTACACCAGAGTTCCTGCTGCAGCATTCTAGTCATGCTCCTGCAGCACACAACTGGAAGTCTAGCAAAATTATCCTTCTCAGACAGCTAAATTAGATCATTCAGAATGCCAAGACTCTTCAAATTAGGATTGCTGGTTTCCATCCATCTAGCTTAGGCAGGTCTCTTAAGTAGTAATTTTCCCTCTACTTTGTTCTCTTATATTGCCTGCAATGCAGAAAAGGCCCTGTGCAGGATTCTTTCAAGAGCAAAAACAAAATAATAGACAGGATAAGATAGATAAGACAGAAAAATTCAAGGATTTGACTTTTTAAGAAGTGTTTTCAGCTAAGGCTTGTGTTAGCCATTCTTTGACTTAATCAGCCTTTCCATGGTGGCTATGGCAGTCAAGCTGCACCAGATTTAAGACAACATATGGGGAAAAGAGAACAAATTCACTTGTAAAGGAACTCCGCTTGTGTATGAGATTAGTCTAGGTGTGAATGAGATTAAGTAGTTTATCCCCAAACAATTTCCATTTTCCAACTCCTGTGCCAACTAATAGTTTGCCAAAAGCAGAAAACTGAGTGCCAAATCTTATCCTGTAGTTCAGCAGAGTGCTGCATCTTGAAAACCCATTTTGGGAGAAGGGCTGGACTTGGAGGTGATAAACAGGATAGGAGAGTTCAATGCTATGTGGCCGCTCCTCAGTTCCTTCCAAAAATAAACTACTACACCCTTTGAAACAAAACGTTGACCATACAAGACATTAAAGCCCTTTGCTCAAGCACTCTTTGTACACAGCAGGAGGAGATGTTATCAGGACTAGCCCAGCCAACAGAAACAACTGCTAAAGCAAAATCCTTTTGTGACTGGTCCATTGTTTCTGAACACCCAGCAAGAAGCAAAGGGTCTCCCTCACTGGAACGGAACAAACGTGTGTAACAGCAAGAAGCTTTGCAAATATCATTAGCTACTATTCAAAACAGCAAGACAGTGAAAAAACACAATGCAGGGGCTTACACATGCTTTATCACTTCTTTGCCATTCCCTCTCCCCACGCACAACCACTGTCCCAAACAATAAAAGGGCAGGAGGTTGCTGTCCAGTGAATGAAACAGGACACTGTAAGGCAGGAACCCCTGAAGCCAGGCTGAGTTAAGTGCAAACTGCTGTAAAAAGCACAGCAAGAACCTGCACTCAGACTGAACTTCTGGCTACACTACTGTAGCAGTGAGTAAGGACACTCAATGACATTTATCACGCCTTGTACAGATAATCTGAGTTTGGAATAGGACTACCTCTTTATGCATCTGAGCACAGACAGACTCTGGCCCATGCATGTGCAATAATGCAGCATTAAAAGCCATCCGTGCCATTTGGAGATTACTATTTCCTCACTGGGGTTCCACAGACACAAAAGTGTCAGATTTGGTGACTGGTCTTTGGAACGTCATCCACACAACAAACTCTCATTCAAAGCATATAGAAAAGTCACACAGAGGACAAACAAGAATTATGTTATTATAGCTGATACAGCCAGAGCAAGACACACAAAACAGGAGAAGTAGCTAGGAGGAGAATGTAAGAGGATCCGAGATAGAGCAGTCCCACCCGACGATGTGCTGCCAATATTTTAAAATAACAGCTCCCAGAAGCATCTCCCTGTCATGTGATGGATCTCACACAGCAGGAGTAGCTGTGCTGCAGAGAGAAGTGCTGGGTGGGTCAAGGAATCTGTTTGCTCTTCTCTTGTTTTCCCCATTTAAACAATGTTTTTATAAACACAACCAAGGAGGGAGGTGGCTTCACTTGGCAGACAGGCTCCTCCTGAGAAAATTTGCTGGAAGTGTTTATTCTCTGCTCCTGAAAGCTGTTCTGAGCATACTCAATAGCTGTGCACAGAGCTCAGCAGGTACAACCCAAAGCAGTGCCAAAGGCTTTATACAGAGTATTAGGCTGATCCTTCCCTCAACATTCCTCTTTCAGCCTTCCAAAAATACCTGCTCTTCCAGTATAAGAAGATGCAAGTAGTGGAGTTTTACTCCCAAGATTGCTTGCATGAACCTCAAACAGAGTTGAATGAGTAATAACCAGAAAATGCACTTTGGCATAAGAAATCACTTTCCTCTTCAACAAGGGCTGGTTCCTGATATACCAGTGACCATCTTCTCAAAACACAGTTGTCCAAACTTTACAGACTGACACAGATATACTGAGCACCATAAGAATGCTTTAGAATACCCCTTCTTTTAGGCATTCACTTGTTTTCTGGCCACTTTTTGGGTCCTCAGAAACAGAAGACATGTAAAAAGTACTGCAGTGCAATGAGGCTCACTCCTGTTCTCACTAGGAGATGCAGTGTAGGAAGAAGCTGCTCTTAGATCACCCATTTCAGTCCTCTTCCCCCACACACATATAGATGATGCTTAATTATAACTGACACATATTTCTGCTGCAGGGTTTGCTTTATGTATTTCAGTCACCCAATGCTAAAAAAGTGCAATCTTATTTTTAGTCCCAGACCAGATTCCCAAAAATCAGAGCTAGCCAGCTGTTTCATGCTTGGTAAGAGGGAGACAAATGTATCTACCTTACATACTTCTGTCTTTTCATGATCAGTAACCAGGTGTTGAATTGCACTGTGAGGGCTGGGAGACTGAGGCATTACAAAGCTGCTTACATCGAGGCCATTCATGATTTATGCACTATAATGATTAGCCAGAATCAGCCTCTGGGGTTAAGCTTGCAGATACTAGTTTGCAACAGACAGAAATAGTAAGTGACCTAATCGAGTATTTTACTACTTCATACATAGCCTAATTAAGATATTATAATATTCAGGAAGTAACATAAGGTCCATGCCCTATAAGAGATTTCTTGTAATATGAGAAAATCACTTTTGTGTAAGTTTAGAGTGATTAATGAGAGGAAACTAGCATTAGAAAAATAAATAAATAAGAACCAGAAACATACAGGAATGTTGGCAGAGAAATACAGAGGCCCATCAGTAAATAAAAGCAGCACTGTGATCTGGGCTGAAAATAGTTCCAAGTAAATTTATCATCTTTAGTACATTAATAAATCCATGTGCACAGCATGTGGAGAATGTGTGCTATAGATGCTGAAAGTAAGGGTAAAAGAAACAGTCCATGTTACCATCAGGTATTTAAAAGAACCAGATTCTTCACTCTAGTGAAACAAAGGTCATCTTGTTTCAGAGAAGACATGACAAACATGGATTTGTGCTCCACACAGGACAAAATTCATGGTGGTCAGAACATAGTAACAGCAGGCAAAGTCCTTATTTCCAGTAGCTTAAATGTAATCTCCTGTTTTAACAGGCTGAACTTGTCAAGAAGGCCCAAGTGAGGGTGAGAGTCAGAATCCATTGCTTGAGAAGGCTAGAAGTCAGCTCAGCATCCTTATCAGAGGGTTCAGCCTGCTCCCACTGGAGCCAGAAAAAGGAAGCCTATCACTATAACATATTGCATCCTCTCCATAATGCATGTCTAAATGCAACTACAGTGCAGCCTGAGGCCGGCACTGCGTCTGCCTTGCCTAGACAGCTTCCCCTCACTCCCACAAGGGCTCACATCGGGCCATGTCATTCCTCATTTTAAGACTCTGATCCCTCTGATTTGTGTTTCAGTTACAAAACACTATTGACAGCTGGCAGCCAAGACTCCCAGTGTGCATGTAAGTCACACAAACACCATAAGCAGTCTCCAAAAGGTGTGCTAAGTTTCTATACTTCAAACTGCAGAAGACTTGTACCTGCAGGAGGTCACAGCCTAGGTAGCTAGGGACAAACACCACAGCTGAATGGGAAGACTAATGTGCAGTTTCCGACGGGTAACATCAACTTGGGCAAACGAAAATTACCAGAGCCAAGTCACAACGTTGCTTTAGTATACCATGATCCAATAGTTAATTGTTCAAAGACTCACCATTCTCCACTCCTGTAATGCTGATGGTGCCACCATTTCCCAGGGGGTCAGTGTTTCATGACTGCAACACGAGAATACCATGCACTTCCTGTAAGGAAGAAACACTTAACTAACTATTGGAAAACTTTAGAGTGAAAGCAGGTCTTGATCTAAGGATGTCAAACTACATGAAGTCCGCTACATTCTAGGTGCATTTTGCAATTGTTCATTTATCCACAACATTAATAGTTTACCCATCATTTCTAGCTTAAAGTTGCTGACTTCCATTTACCACAACTATCTCTCCTGCTTTAGTCTGAGCTACCTAGATTGCTTTTCCTTTGTGAGATTTTTCACTATGCAAACTTCAGCTAAAACCATGATCCTCAAGCATATTTCATTATTTAAATTGCATCAGATTTGTCTCCAGCATAGAAAACTTCAGAGCCTTATTGAGAAAGCCATGTTTAGTTCATAATACTTTTAATAGCAATTACTAGGAAGCCCAACAGATGGCTGAAAAGCAACTGTGGGTTTTTTGTTATCATGGGTAAATTCAGCTGCATGAACAAGATAGAAACCAAGTTCTGGCTTATTTCAGACTCCTCCTTCATAATTTTCCCTGCAGGATATGGAATGGCTACAAACAGGACAAATTCAGTGCCTGATAAGAGTATTAGATTAGAAAAGGTTACAGAGTCCATATCCCCATGCACAGCGTAGCGTTATAGTTGTGCCCTTTTTTTTTTTTTTTTAATACTTCATCACTTGCCTTTCAAACTTTCTATTTAAGCTTTTGAATCATCAGTTGTGTCTTCATCAGACCAGTAAGGGGCTTTCAGTTGCTTTGCATTTTTCTTTAAATTAATCACCATGGTCAACTTTGAAGCCTTACCCAAAGTGCAGTTTAACGCAATTACACATGACTTCCAGGTCTTAAAACCTCAGCAAAGGCAATTTTCATCTTAAGAAATAGTCCTGGAGTACCTGGTGAATATCACAGCTTATTAGACAAAATGAACCTGATGATTTAAGTTGGTTTTGTATTTAGGACTTTACTCTTGAATAATTTTTCAGTTTTTCAGATACTCAGGAACACATCTGGCAGGCAACAGAATCACTGCTTGAAACATTACAAAAATCAAGCAAAAAGTTTTAATCTATTGCACTGTGTGATATCTATAAGACAGCAGTGGAGCATTCACATCAATAGCATTGACTGAACATCTTTTGTAAATAAAAGGTAAAATTAAAAACAGTTATCAAGTTATTATTATAGGTAATGTATAGTGATTCGTACAGAGAATGTATAGTGGCTATTAGTGCTGAGCCAGTCTGAGTAGCATACTGCAGATAATGAGGCCAAGCTCAAAGTTATCAGCATCTCAGTATTGCCTCACATTGCAAGTTAAAGGAGTAAGCATGTCGATGTAGTCACATATTTTTTAAATATGCCTTTTAAGTGTTCCCTGAGTCTAGTAGTCCTTAAACAAATAAACCTTGTAGAGAATATTCTGATGGTTATTTTGGGTGTTGATGTTACTCGGCAACATATATACCATCCTACACAGCTGGCCGTACCTGTCCAGGATCATGCAAAGAGGGATGACACTGCAAAACTGTGAGCAGAGCTGGATCAGATCTTTGAAGAGGCGGAGCAGAATGCCTGTAAAGTGTTATGTGACTGTCAGTTTGTGTGCACTAGGGTAGAACTATAGGAAGCCTACGGACTTTTTAGTCTCCCACATCAATTCTTCTGGTAAATGTGTACAAGGAAGACTGATTTTTCACAGTGTCTCTTTTCACATGACTCTCTTTTTAGGCTGAAAAAAGGTACTAATAAATGGCATTCAGGGAACCCCAATGAAGCAGGTAAGAAAGATTTTTCCTAGAACTTTTGCATCACTCTTGAGCATGACCTGATAAAGACAGACATCTGTGCTCCTGAACATTCAGCTTTAGAAAAAGTAAGGTCAATTCTTAAAGTTGAGAAGCAACATCCTAAGACAAAGCAGCAGCAAGTTGTTGTTATTATAATGTTATGATATTGTTACTATGTAATGTTACTGTTACAAGGTGTTTTATGTGAAAAGCACAAACAGGACCAAAAGAGTTTATAATAAATTGTAGTAGGTATAGAGTATTCAATGACAACCACAGCAAATCCACAGCCCTTTATGTCTGCAACATGTCTCAACCTGATGTTGCACACCTGTGTTTAGCTATTGCATTTGAAACATCTTCTTAGTGAAGTCTCAGAATTAGACTATCTATTCGTTACTCCATAAATCCTGTTGAATTCAGAGGAACCATTCCTGAAAGCAAAGTCAACTGTATTGTGAACATTATTAACAGAGTAAAAATCTATTTGCAAAATTTGTTTTGATACAGGTTTTTAAGTCTGTTCTTCTACTAAGTCATGGTCCCAACAAATTTTGCAAAACATTTACGTAATTGCTCATGAAAACAGAAATCTTCAACAAATATTTACCTTTTTTTTTGATAGAAAAATATTTGACCAGACTTTGAATTCAGAATTATGCTCCTTAGTCATTGTTTGAACTCCTAAAAGCATGAGTAAACTAACAGTTTTATGCCAGCCATCTCAAGACTGTTTTACACCAATCACCCACCATTCATGTTTATTCCTCTATCCTGCATGGTATTGTGTGGCTCACTGCATGACTCAAACCACAGCTACCACACAAAATCATGCACAAGTACTGGTGCAAGCACTTCTCACAAAGGTTTTAATCTTCTCTGTCTAGGAATGATCCTGTAAGAAAAATTTGCATGGATAAATACTAATAGAAAATGGTAAGATTCAAGGGCTGTCAGGGCGGTTGGTTTTTTGGTTGGTTGGTTGCTGGGAGGGATTTGCAGGTGTTTGCCAGCCTTTATTCTTGCAGAAGAAAAGGTTGTGGCAAGCTGAAAGTCAGCTGGGCTATGTCAAACCCTAAGCTGATATCAATGCAGTGACTGAGTGTTGTCTCAACTGAGGATCTGGCCCTTTACATACTGTCAGAAGGGGAAGGCTGTAGAAAGTGACTCCCATAGAATCAGGTTCTGTGTGCATTTCCTGCCATTGTTTATCTCGAGTTTTCCATTGGTCTATTTCATAATTTTATGAAATGTCACTCCAATTATATTTGGGTTTACAGTTATATAATTCCCTACACCCTCCCCCAGCTCTGATTCCACTACTGCTAAAGAGTCAACTATACATAGACTTCATAAACTCTAGAAACAATTTTTTAGCTTTCAGGTACTAAGGAATTACATTTCCTTTGATTGTATGGTAACTAGATGGGCTGTCAATTGAATAGTGCATTAAAAAAAAAGGAAAAACAACTGCAGACAAATATAGGTTTCTGAATCTTCTGTTAATACAGCAGCACTATGTCACAACAGTAACTAGTCCAGACTTGCTAACTCCAGTAGCATAGGTGCTCACTGTTATCGCTATGCAGATTATTGGATCCATTAAAATAGTAAAATGCAATATGCTAAAAGGATATTTACTTCAAGTTTCATACCCCAAGAAGTCAATGTCTCACTCCTGCAAACTGCATGTCTTCTGCAAGGCTTCATAAAGAATCAGACTCAACGTCATCCATTATTTATATAGCAGAGCCCTTTTTTTTTTTTTTGAATTCATGTTCTAGATGGAACTATGGCCTCAAAAGAGACTGATATCTCTGTCCACTATATCCTTTAATTGCAGCTTTAATTTTTAAAATTATTGTTATTTTACAAGGTCTTTTGTAAAGACTATGCTATAAGTGCATTAATTTTAGGAGTCTTTACTATTTTAGCCCTTTTAAATGCACAAATAGTTTTCCAAATTTTCTGACCTAGCCAACATTATTAATCCATGAATTTCAGAAAAACAGAAAACAAGACATACCAGATCAAGATTAGAATTTGACATGATATTCAGAAGGGCTACAGAGCTAAATTCTAGGTTGAAGAGAACTGACAACTACTTTATGCCAAATTCATCACTAGCATAAATAGATGCAATTTCCAAATTTATGCCAAGTTGCAGCCACTTATTCTGAGAACATGACCTTTTTCATTCCAGTTACTCTTACCTCCCCCTGCCCCCAATCCCTTCTTTATTCTGGCACACAGCCCAAGATTGCATGCACCAGTTATGTTTTTATAATACTCCAGTCTCAGTTTCCACTAAGAGGTAAGAACAGCCAAAATGCACATTACAGGGCCGTTATAAATAGTTAAAATCTAAACAACACTCCTAAAAGAAGAACAGACTGAAAATGGCAGCAAGATGCTAGATCTTACAAGTTGTAAAAATTCTGAAAATAGAGGAATCAAACATAGTTTGGTTGAGGAATCAGGGTGCACAAGACAGTACAGCTTCAAATATGATTCTGTGTTGATTAATAGCAATGAGCATATATATTATATTTTGCTCAAGCACAAAGCACTGAGAACTTGTAGATAACATGTTAAATAGCAGGCTAGAAATTAAAGAGGGATTCAGTTAGCTATTACTGCAGGGAGACCTCAATAATCCATGGATGCCTCATCCAGATGTCTAGGTATCCAAAGGCCTAAAGTGTAAGCAAATCAATAGGTCAACGATGTAGGCTTTTCTATTAATCTCACAAAGGCTTTAAAAGCTACCTGGAGTAGCAAGGCCTGGCTGTGTAGCCATCATTTAAAGATTTTGTTGCCTCTTGTCATGACAAGCCTCAGCTTTCTGCAAGACAAAAGTGCTGAATATAACTTTGAACAAAGTTACAGCTAAGGATGATTGTTGCTTGACTTTTAGCCCACTTAAAGACTGGATCAAAATCCTTGTCTTTTATCCCTTCGCTTTCAGTTGAACAAGGATTTGACATTTTCTCTTGCAGTAAATCACTTCAAAGTTATTTTAGTTTTACATCCTAGTAGCTCAATAAAATCTCTATTTCAAGACTTTAGCACAAGAAGTATTGGACTAACATCTCTGAAGACGAATGACCAGGCAACAGAGAGCACACAACAGAGAGTTACAGAGAAGCCTTTCATTGACCTAATCATGATCCACTTGGTGGATATAAATTTGGATTTGATATGAATGCAGACTTCAACTTCATCAACATGTCTATCTGCATATTGTAATGGTAGTCTGTGTCAAAAGCTACAGATGTCTGATTTGCAGATGCACTGAGCTGAACAAACTCAGGTGTGAGAGCAATGAGAAGACATCAAGATTTAAAATACTGTCCTAGAAACGGAAGGTCCACATGCTGTCAACTACCATTTGAATCAGCTAATTGTTATTCCACAGAGGGTCATTCAAGATCCAGTTTAGGAGTTGAGTTGTGGAAGCTGGTGAATTTAGCTATTTAAATTCAGCTTTTAAAGAGAGAACAGTATATATAGGAGTAGAACTGCAAGGTACATGCACATTCTTGAAACTGTTCTGTGACTGCCAAAGTCATCTGGATGCAAATACTAAATACAAAATTGCGGCCTACTATTCTTTGCATAATACTTGCAGCATCAGGACTTGGAGCGATCCCTCGTACAGAGTGATCCATATGGCTGGAACAATCAGAGCAACCACAGAGTTAAAGAACCCGTTTCCAGTGTTAATGGAAGTCAGGAGTACAAAAAAAGAAACCATGTCATATAGCTATTGTTACAGCTGATATGACATATAAAGGCTTAGAGGTATCAAAATGTCATGGTCTGTGTTCTTCAGCAAGTTTCAGTTCCAGAAGTTTCTATGGCAACTGAATTGTTAATCCACATGGTTTATATTCCAATTCATGCTACAGATCACATTTGACAAATGCCATCAGCTATCAATTTATGGCTAATTGATTCTGTGTTGGGGGATATAAAGTCCTATTTGCTGGGTTGCAGTGATTATGTTGGTTTTGTATTTTTACACACTGCTTCTTTTAACCACAAAGATGAAAACCCAAATATTTTAAAAAGAGCATTAAACTACAATGTAAAAGAAGCAAACAGGCTCAATATTTGTAATATTGACTGCCTAGAGTGTCCCTTCTGTTACTTTCCCCACACATATCTTCTTGCATAGACATTAGCGGGCAGGACTTACCTGCACCTCACAACAACCTGCTGAAGCTCCAGCTCACTGCCAGCAATGTTATGGGTTATAGTAGCAAGGGACAGAGAACAGAACAGCAAAGGATCCTCTTAAGGGATATTTTATGGCAAGTGTACTCCCTTTAAGGAGTATGGTTATTTCTCCCCATTCAAATATTTTTATCTGCTTCCCACTAGAAATTATTGTGAGCTGTTAAAACTCACCAGTTTTAACATTCAAAAATACTAGAATCAATTTAATAAGACTGCTTAAATTAAAAGTTAATTTGAAGCTCAGACTTGAAAAAACAATATTTAACAGTTTTGAAGATTTAGCAGTCTCAAAATTAGAACTTGTTCTATTTTCCAATAATTAGTATTTGTATCATAATTATAGTTTGCCTATCATTTCAGTAATCCTTAAAGAGCTTAGCTGCAAATAGAGAGTCCTTATCCAATGTACAAGAATGTTTCCAACCAGTGGAAAATATTCAAAAGCCCTTCAGATACAGTGTTTAAGAGATCCCTATGGATTTGGAGGGAAATGGGGGGATGAAGACAACACACATAAATGACTACCAGATACTCAAAGTCTGCAAAATGAAGTATAATTTGAGATCACATTCCAATGCTTTCAGAGACATTCCAACATTCAGAAAGCATTTAGGGTATTAGCATGTGGTACTTACCTCATTCCAAAACTTATACAAGGCCCGTCTCTCTGAATGTTCTCAGCTCAGCTTTGGAGGGAGCAATTTCATTTTCTAGTTCTATTACTTAACCCTGAACCTTTTCCTCAGGTCACTTATCAGCATCATACCAACAAGTCCCCCACAGGTAAAGTGTTCCCCTGTGACAGCCTCTGGACCCAGCCAAGGATTTCCACAAGACCTCTACCTAGAAACTCTGGCCCAGTCATATGAGTTACTGCAAAACCATGCCTCCAACAACCCTGTTATCCTGGACATGATATCACCTGAAAGATTTAAGATTTATTAGTGTCTACCTGCTGTTTCAGAAGTTTGTACACAGTATGTAATTTCTTTCTCTGAGTCATAAGTACAAAACATGATATTGCCCTGACCTGTAATTTCAATGGAAAAGCCTCAATTATATCCATGATTTATTACCCCCATACAACTTCTACAATTTTAAGTGGAATCTTCAGAAAATAAAAGAGGGAATACCTGAACCTAGAAGTTCTGTTAATATCAAACATAAGTCTTTCCAGTGAAAACCCACACCAATAAGAGTGTGTGTTCAATAACTGTATTTCCTAGTATTTTTCAAGCTCCTGAACAGCTAAGTCATTAATTTAGCATGTGAATAAGAAATATCCCTTAAAATACAGGGCTTTTCATGCAGGCAAGCTTAAAGCCATGGGGATCCATTGTGAAGTCTGTTCAAAACAGTAGCTAAGTTTCTGGGACAGTTCTATTTTCATGGAGTGGAAACTACGTTAACAAATCCAAGGTTCAATACTTCTGTTCCTTCCTAGTCTGCCACAGTTCTTTTAGTTCAGTGCCTTTCCAATATCAGCTACAATATCCTTCCAAGAGCAATACTTCTGTGCTCAGATTTTTTCATACGATATCATGCAAAACCCCAGAACTTAAGTCACACTGCAGAAATGTAAAAAACATTCTGAAGAACTGGAGGGGGAAAAAAAGAAAAAAGATTCCACAGATAGCTTTTCAACAGAGCTACAGAATTTGCAGATCAGTTTTGTTGTGCCAGCCACTAATCTGTGCTTTTATATTCTGGTATCATTCTACAGTTGCCAGCAAATTTAGCAAGACAATGCTTTACCACCTGATCAACTGCATTAGAACACTAATGGCTTTTATAATTTAAAATGGGCGGTAGACTCCTTAGCCTTGGTATAATTTTGGATGTTTTCACAGCAAACATTTTCAGTTGGTGTTTCCTCTCCTCACTTGCCTTCTCCACATACAACTATCCATTGAGGACAAGCATTTGACCCTTGAATGAAAAGGAAAACTGGCAGTTTAGGGCTCTATAGACTATCTGTTCAATCTGTGAAAAAAACTTGAAAGCCTAATAACAGTAGAAATCACGAAACAGAAGGTCTTCTCTATTATAGGGGAACCAGGCAATTTTGTGCTTACCAGTAGTTGAAATATATGCTGTATGACAAGTTTAGAAGCATAATTTCTGGGAACTGGAGGAGATTTTAAATCTCAGTAACTAGCTGTAGTAAGTGTTCTCAATAGTTTGAAATACTTTTTTACTTTTAAAAAGGGATAGGTGGAGAATAAAAAAAAAAATCGCAAGTGGTATGACTTTTTCTAAATAAATTCAACAGACTGCTGGAAAGCATTAAATAGGAAAAAACCAAACTTGTAGGGATTCTGGTAGCTCAAAAGTAGAATCACCACTGTTCTGGATTTTCCTTTAATTGTAGTACCTGAGTATCACATTATCATGTGCATGTACAATCAATCTTATCCAAGCTGTGACATAAAAAATAAACAAACTACAAAAAACACAGGACCCTTCCAAATTTCAGACTATGCTAAGCATGCATAGATGTCTGTAAGGCAATGTCTTTCAGCATTCAGTGCTTAGTCTTTATTTCTGCATTTCTTTCTCATTTCTTTCCAGCTTTCCTCTTGGGATAAGGTTGATGTGGGGAAGTTTAAAGGTAAAAGAAATAAAAAGGAAAAGCAAGAACAAAATACCATATAAGCTACTTCAGTAGTATGTCTTTCACTCACATTGTGAAGCTGGGCAGCTCAAGATCTTTCTTAAGATCACACCACTATCAGCTACCCTAGATAACCTCCTCCTTCACACTGGACCTGCAGAAGGGCAGTGCAGACACGTCCTGCTGCCAGACTGGTTTCCAGCTTCTTTTGGGAAGTATGTTTAGATCACTGAAACAGTCTTCTGGGAAGACTCTGGAAAAATGTGATGATCACTTACTGAATGTGCTGCTCTGCGTTTGCTGTGATGCTCCCTGAAGTCTTCTGTAAAAGGAGCTCCCTCCAACAAAACACACACTACTTTCTCCAAAACAAAGATCAGCTCACAAGTAACTGGGGCCTCTTATTCTCTGCATTGATACTACCTTAAAAATGCATGAAGGGGAGGCACTTCTAGATCCCCAGCTACTGCCCTCTGACTTTAGTTAAACGACTGCTCTTAATATACACTCCAGACTGCTCTGCAGTCCCAGGAATGCCCATCTGAGCAGCCTGGCCTGAGCCAGCATTCCTGGTGTCCTAGCCAAAACCACAATACTTACAGATTATTCTCTCAACTGCCTGGAGGAACATATCTTCTTCTGGCAGAATGCAAACGAATTAACAGTTTAGAAAATGCCACGTCAAAAAGAAGGAATCAAACACTAAGAAGTTAACAATATAGGTTATCAGGTTTCCAGGAAGCAGCAGAGAACATTCTGGTTTTGTGCCCTGTAATGCACTGTGCGACCAGAACAAACCAGTTAGTGACATAAAGAAGTAAATAGAAGAGATGGGGCCACATGAGGACCGCAAGTCCTTGGGTTCTTCTGACCCAAGGCAGTTTTCTACTCTGTCCATTGCAAATTGTGAATGTCAGAGTGATACTGACACAAACACAAGCTCAGAGAGCTTGTTACCTGCTTAGGCTTTGCTTTTAATGGCCAATTTACACACATCATTCATGACACCAGCAAAAAAATTTGGTAACACTGTACAAGCTTCTCTCTGCTACTACAGAAATACTTGCTGTAAATGGTAAAACAGTCCTGTAACTTTGAACTTGATCATTTGTATGTGCTCATTAAGTGCCTTTCTGGGACAAAATTCTGTTGTTTAATTAACAGAGTCTGTGTGAGGGTAATTGCTACACCCATCACTTCTCTAACAATAAGCAGTCTTCAGAGTTTATACAGCAAACATGGATCACATGAGCCTAGCTAGACATTTTTCATTTACTTTTGGTGGGAGTTCACAGCAGGGATTAATTTTTTTGACAAGCAGATGAGTATCCTTGCTATTATTTAACACTAATTACCAGCCACCAAGAGAATGGATTACTTTCTTTTATCAGCCATAGTCTCCAGCCCCGAACCAAAATTCCCATAATGGAGTGGTTAAGGCACACCAGATTTACAAGAACACTAGGCTGTGAGCTACGTATTTAGACTGGCATTTATGTCATGCTGTCCCACACAACTGTGAGGCAAAAAAGACAGGAACAAGGGCTAAACACATGAAGGGAATTGACAAAAAAAGAATGAACTTGGCTAACGGGGGTGAGTTTTCTTATCTGTTGTCCTCTCATTTCTTCTAATGGCAACAAAGCTTTCCTTGTTTTCTGAAAGTTATCACATACAATTCCATGGAGGTAAAAGGTAATGCATGCTTTTAAAAGGTGAATAAACACTGAAACTCATCTTCTCTCTGCTTGTATGTTATCTCATGGAAGCAGTCTGTGCACAGGTCTTCCATGTCATAGGAAGCATCAAACTACTGCCTATCTGGGCACACTGTTACCTTTTCTGCAAATGCAGCATCCAAAAACTTATAGAATCACAGAATCAAGAAGGTTGGAGAACACCTCTAAGATCATCTAGTCCAACCTGTAGCCCAGCACCACCATGTTCAACATTAAATCGTGTCCCCAAGTGCCACATCCACATACCTTTTGAACACTTCCCTGGGCAGCCTGTTCCATGGCTTGACCACCCTTTAACTGAAAAATTTTTCCTAATATTGAATCTAAACCTTCCTTAGTGCAACTTGAGGCCATTTCCTCTTGTCCTGTCATTTTTTACCTGGGAGAAGAGACCAACCCCCGCCTCACTATAATCTCCTTTCAGGTAGTTGTAGACAGGTATAAGGTCTCCCCTGAGACAACCTCAGCTCTCTCAGCTGCTCCTCATAAGACTTGTATCCAGACCCTTCACCAGCTCAGTATAACCTCCATCAGAAACACAGAGATTGCCACCAAGTGGATCTCCAGCCCCACTAGGTTGTCAGTTATTCCAACAAAGTTAACTCCTGGTCCTACTGTGAGCCAGGGTACCAAAATACCATTCAGTAATTCTCAAACATGAAAAATGTTTGCCATGGCCCCTGCATTGCATGTTTTAACATTTACTGGGTTGGAAGAAAGATTTGCTAGAGTTTAGCAGTGTAATCAGTTATATTTAGTGTTTCCAGAGTCCTAGCTAGAGAGGTTTCAGGCAAATAATAATTAAAATAAAACATGAATGTCTGTGGGAAAAAAAAAAGAGATAACTGGGGAGGAAAGAAAAAGACATTTTAATACCTTAGCAATAAACTTCAGAACTCTTAAAAATGAAGGTACATAAAAAAAGCATTCTTTTGAGATAATTTATTTTTACTACCAGAGAATAACATCACTCTTTATGTGGAAAGAATAAGGAGCTGCATCTCAAGACAAAGCTGAGTGCTTTAAATCTGAACCCTTACTAGGAATGGATTCACAGCTCAGAGAGCTCTTGAATTAGAACTTACCAGTTTGTGCCTCTTTTGGAAAATATTCTGCACTGCCAAAAGAGAAAGGTCAACCTAAAATACCACAAACTGCATGACAGTATTACCCAGTATGATCTTTCACTTGCCCATCATAAACCATCTTCTCTGTCTTCCAGGTGACCTGTATTTACTGATCAAATATTCAAGTAGTTTTGACAAATTTAGGACTCATGACTTAAACTGAACTTTGCTGGTACTCACCCTAAGGGAAGATTAAATGAGGAACGAAGGGAAGGACTAGATTATAAGTTTGCACTCTTGTGTGTTCTACAGTGCACTTATTTAGTAGCTTTCCATTCTGTGGCTATTGCTTTGTTTTTCTGAATAATTTTGTGCTCAGCAGTATACACCTTACTGTGCCATTCCAGTCATCATGCCCAGCTTTGCAGTGCCTCTTGAAGATACTCCACATCTCACCAAAACTGACTGTGGCCTCCTTCAAACAGGGACCATGACAGAACACTCACCCAAATCCCTCTCTAGGCAGTTGCTTTAGCACACAGACAATTGCCTAGAAACTCATCTTTGGGAACACATAGGGGTCTAGTACAGAATCACTCATGTATAATCTCATTGTATAACATTCTAATAACATATATATTATTTTTTCAAGAGTTATATTGAACTGATTCTTGAAAGAACTCCCACCAATACATTCTGAATCAGTAGACATAGGGAATCTACATGCCAAATTCACCCTTTTGATCATATGTTAAACTCAACAAAGAGGATCTGAAATTCCAAAGTGATCTCCAACTTTGAAAAGTAATTTGATCCAAAAGACACAAATCCAAGATTCCCAACAGCTATGCTGTATAATTGCTGTGTTTTTTCAGCTGAAGATGGTATTGAGCTACTTTAATTTCATCAGTTATCTTTTAGATAAATATATAATGCTATATATATATAATGTCAAAACAGAACTGTATATTCCATGTAATAGTTATTTTTTGGAAGCCTGTTAAATCATGCCAGTAAAAATTGCATTTCTAGAATATTGCATTTGAGTTGGACAAGGCAGGTTCTTCTTTTTTTTTTTATTCATCTTCTTTTTTTTTTTTTTTAACTTATTAATCCAACAGAGTACTCAATGAAGAAGCACACAAGAGGGAAAACATCCTTCTTCCCACCCTTCAAAATGAGATCGGCAGAAAAAAACCCAAACCAACCAAACAAAAATAAACCCACCAAAAAATATGCTGGAACATCATAATAGCATTAGCTGATCTCAAGAATAGCACGAAATAGTGCTTTGTTTCACAGCAACACTTCATTTAGGATATGATCCCTACGAGTGCCAACTCTGAACATGCTGCTTGGCTTGGATAACGAGCCAGTGGCCAAAGACTTTAGATCATTTTATTGGTGACAACATTGGTGTACTTAAGAGTCACAAGGGGTCCTCTGAGCCCAATGAATGGAAAAGTCACTATCCTAATGACCATATAATTTTATATATAATGGGGAGAAGAAAGCATTTGTCACATTTTAGAGGCAGGAAATAAAACACGCAGTTACAACATAATCACAAGAAGTTGGTGGTTGGTTCTAAATATTTAAACTAACACAATTGTTCATACTATTTTGCTGGACTCTTGCTTTCTCCAGTCTAACAGTACCTGGTAACAGAACAACCTTAATATAGGGATAACAAGACAAATTCAGCAGTTCAGATACCATAGTTAAACTACTAATAAGCATCAGAATCATCTTCTGTGACCATGATTTGAAGGAATGGAAATATGATTCAGCCTAAGTTTAAGCTTCCGAACACTTTTTCTTACAATCATAAGATTCAGACTGAAGAGAATAAACAGCTGGTTTATAAGCCTGCAGAATTTTCTGAGGAGCAGCAAGAATTCTGATAAAGGATTTCGCAAATAGACACACTAAGAGGAACTTCATGTTTCTAAGCTTTGTCAAGGATTCTCACATACCTCCATCTTGGAACTTTGTATGCTTCCTTCTTCATAGATTCATCTTCTTGCTGTTTAAAAATTCCCAACAGCAATGGAAACTGGATCTTGCTGTTCATCCAGACTCCAGCATAAGTAATCTTGGTTACACATTCTTTCACCTCTTTTCTTACTCTTGCTTTTTCCTCAGCACATGGGTCTCTAATGAAACCAAAAAGAAAGCTTTTTCACCAGATATATTCAGACCTTCCACAGCCAAATCCCCAGAATGCTTCATTTTGATGTTTTAACACAAGCACCACCACTGCTACCTCAGTTATCCATTAGACTGGACACACTCCAATTCCCAGCTTGCTCCTAGCCCCCAGCTCTCCAAAAAACGGTTTTGTCCCTTCTCCATAATAAGAAGAGAAATGGTCTTTTAGGAATCTAAATTACAATATAAATCTTCAAATCAGTAGCACTGTATAGATGAAGTTGATAGACTTCAACATCCTTTCTACTGTCACATCTGTGTCCTCTGCTCATGTATTGATTTTTCACAGTACCCAGGACCATCTCAAACAAAACTGAGGCTGACTCTTGGCCTCAAACAGCTGGTGATGTTTTGAAGATCTGTCTGTTTCTAACAGTGCCTGCTACAGCTAAAAACAAACCCCACAAGATGTGGATAAACAGCATAGCCTCACACATTTTATAAAACACCACTTATAAGGTTCTTCACAAGCTGCACATCAAACCTCTCAGCACTTCTGGCTCATCGTTACACCTGCCAGCTGTGCCCCACCTCTGTCTGCTGCAAATGTCCCTTCTTGTGGGACCTCAACAGTGCCACACACTATGGTGTTCCACAGGGCTCTGTGGAAGATTAGAAGCCACTCCCATTGCACTCTCTGACACATAGAGAAGGCAGCTGGAGTTCATCAAAGCAGAGGCAAAAGGTTTAGTCCCTTCAGGGAGTTGAAAACATCAAAATCACCTATGGGAAATGCTCTGAATGCCTGCACACTTGTGTTACATATCAGAGTGGGGAGTGTGCTCCTGGAATTGGTTCCCATTTTTCTGGAGCACAGGAGAACCACCCAGAGAAGTTTGGATTGAGGGTGAATCTATCAGTTCTTCAGATGTTCATGGAGCCAGTCCTCAAGCTGCATCCCTCACTATGAGAAGGCAGCAGATGGCATACAGGAGAATGTGTTATTTCCCATTAGTTTTGGTACTTTAGATAACAATTTTTTTCATTACTTTGCAAAGATGCCTTCATGGTGAAGAGTTATCTTCACATCCCTTGCAGAAGTCAGGAAGGAATTGCAAGTATACATTACTGAAAACAAGAGTGCTGGCCTGTAAACCAAAACCAACCAAACATGGCAGTTCATACTGACTTGTTCTGCATACAGTTGTCAGATGTGAGGAACCCCAAGAAAGAAAGTCACTTGCCCAAATAAAGTTTTCAAAATTACTATAATACAAAGTCATCAACTTTCACCTCATTCAGTCACATGAACAGACAGCTAGAGACCTCTTATATAATCCTCATTATTTTCATGCTACAAATAATAGGGACTTAAAATCCCACCACATGAGACATTTACTTACAACATAAAGGAAGGTGAACTCCTTTCTATCCTCTCTATAGGGCAGAAATACCACTGTAGTACATCAGCAAAACTGAAAACAGGAAATGCCAGTAAAACAGAGGATGCAACACAAACAATGCTATTTAAAAAAAAAAAATAGTGCCAAAGCCTGCAAGACAAGTTCCTCCTAAGTAAGAAACAGCTTTTTTATTCCATGTACTGCCACTTAAAGCTGACTTATCCTGATGGTGTATTCACATAGATAGACATTGTAAGCACACCCTGCCTTGCTATGAGCTGCAATAGCAAAGCAACCCTTTTATTTGTTTATGCATCAGTGTTCTCACCCTCCTCACTCCCAACCCACACACCAAAACCAGGAGTAGAACAGGATCACAGATCCCTGATACAAATATGCATCCAAGGGCCTTGCTGTATTTAATTCTCCTCTGTGCTAAATTTCAATCCAGTCTCAGAACTGAGAAACCCAAGTACCTCTTCAGGCAAAAACATCCTGTTACAGTTCTGTGTACACACAATACTTCTGTTTTGCCAGTTGCTAGAGGACTACACAGAAGGTAGGACTTGCTGGTCAAAAATTAAAAAGAAATCAAATTTGTTCAAGCCATTTCTGATTTCTAGTCTAGCCTGACTAGTGTAGTAATCTAGTGCACTAACCAGGACTATGGGCAGTAAGGGCCCTTAAGCTTCTTTTCCAAGGTAACCTAGAACATATGGAACTCATGGCAAAGCATGACTTTCTGGGCTTCCAGTGCTCCTCCTCACAAAGCAGAAACTCTGGGCTGGAAACCTCAAGGCTTCCCAGTTCTAATCAGCTGTTCTGCCTTGCTCAACACTTCATTGTGTAATAAACAAACACATGATTTCATATAGCAGTTGCCATTTCCAAGGGGATATGTAAGAATTCCTTATTTGCAGATTACTGCAAACACTGGTTTTATTCTGAATTGGGATAAACTTGAGCTAAGACTTCCTATGAGCCAGAATTCAAGTTAATAATGCTCAAGAATTAACATTGCTTGCAATTCGGTTTTGTAGAATATCAGTAAATGTTTGGGGCATTGCAAATGGCTTCTTAAGGGCAGCACTTAAAAACCCTACAAGCACACAAAGAAAGTTAACCACAGCAATTTAGGTTTTGTTCAACTGAAGTGTTTCACAACACCACAGATAAACTGAAGAGAAAAATCTTTTTAAATGATACAGGCATTATTTAAAAGATGGTGTCCAGGCCTTATAGGTCAGCAATTCTGACAACAGAATGAACAATACAATCTGAGGCCAAAACAGACTGGGGAAAAAAAAAAAAAGAATCCTTTGTTACCTACTCCTTGAGCCACCTAACTTTTTCATGGCATTTTCCAGCTAATAATCAGCATGTCTTGCTTGTTGTGAATTTTGTCTGTACTTATAGAGACAACTGGTTTCAGATTAGGCTTAGTCCCTCTGAGAAGACACAGTTCCTTACAGTCACACTAAAGCAAGCACATCTAGCTTCTGTTGGATGGAACCTGAATAGCTTATTTGTGTCCTAGACCCCTCACTGTTAAATGCAGAGTCTTATCCAAACTTGTAGGAGTTCCTTAAAATCAAGTATTAGAGGTTTATTCTCACGTTCACAGAGCCTGAACAACTCTTGATATATAGCATGTCATCTCCTGCGTCCCACAGCAGGTTGCTATGGTTTCATTAAGTTGAAGCTGATGCCAGTATCCCAGTTCTTTAGAGCAACCCACTGAGGCTTCTTTAAATACAGGATGAAGAAAGTTTTTTCTTCTACCAGACCTCACAAGGTCTGGAACAGTGAGGAAATCAAAGCCCAAATATCTCCCAAAAGCAGCCATATGAAGCCATATAGACCAAGCAGTTGTGGTTTTGTTCAATATGTGGCCAAACTGAATCACAGAAATCCTAGGAAATACCAGGAGATTTTTGTGGCAGTGCTCTTTCCCAGCATGCATTCTTGGTAACACAGTGCTGGCACTGTTTAGTACAAAGTCAGACTTCTAGGGAGAATCAGATGCTCTCAGTCAAGTTGAGATTTTCAATGGCTGCCCCTACATCCTAACTTCCCAAGAGCTTTCTCTGTTATCACCATGCTCATACCACTTCATTAGAGTAATATCAGGATAATAATTTACCAAGATTGTGACAAGCCCAAGTAAGTGCTTTTGGAATACCCAAGAAAAGACACTGAAAAAATGTGAACAAACACCTTCCAAAGGATATCTCCTGTTCGTTATGAGTACTTTGTGGCCAGTAATGTTAACTTAGTTTGCTATATATTACATCACAGCATGCTTCTGAGAACTCCAGGCATGCATCAAAGCCAACGAGATAAGAATCTGTCCCTCTTACTGCAGCACAACCAGCATTTATTTAACTTTTCCCTTGAGCACTGACGCTTGGTATTTCTTAACTTGACCAAAGCCACCGAGACTGACTGTTACCAGAAGAGCAACAAATAGCTCCTTTTATCCTGGTGATATCTGATTACAGTTCGACTTAAGAACCCAGGACCACAGTTCTAGTTATGGATCAGGCATCTCTGTACCCCAGGAAAGCTGTTTAGCTTCTTTGTCCTCACCTCCTCCTGCTGTCAGCACCTGGAGAATGACTTAAGCTGCAGTTTCACAGAAACTGTCATAGAACAGCATCATCCGGCTGTACTTTTACAACAACCTGAATCAATCCAAACTGCTGGCCACCACAGTCGTGCGCTGTCCTTGCCTCAGAGTCCCATACCCCTTCATTGCACTAATGGAAATGACACCAAGAAAGTTCCTAACTCTCTCAGTAGATGTGAGAGCAAAGGTAGCACTAAATGAGGACAGAAAAGGCCAGAACTCGCAAATGGAAAGGAATGTGTGGCCAATTAGATCAACCTCAGTCACCACAGGAGCACTGATTTTGCAATTCTTCAATCTCACTAGCATCTGAAACTTTTTTCAAGCATAAGTATTAGATGGTGTGAATGGAAGGCCACAGCAGAGCCTCTTGATCCAAAGAGGTTTCACTATTCAAGCTAAACAGAGTCTATCAGGAAAGAACAAAATTAGGCTCCTCTGCTATTATGAACAGAAGCAGCTCTGTTGTTGACCACAGCAGTACTCACAGCAAGATGTGGATTAAGCCCCAGAAGATGAAGTGAGATGACAAGCAGAGGAGATAGGTCCTCTAGTTGGCAGAGCACTACAACAGAAGGGATGTAGCTTGCCCACACAGCAAGTCAGAAGCAGAGCTAGGTAGCTGCCCTTCCCTTTTCCTATATCCTCTTTTAACAATTTTAGCCATTCAGTCTACTGCTTTCTAGGCTAAGCATCTGTTAGAGCTTATTTTGGCTCTGCTTCAGGTCGCAGTCTTGTTCTTGGGAAGGTATTTTGCCAAATGAAATAACAACCTTTTGGCTCCAGTGCTTGTGAGCAGATATTTAAAATATTGTTTTTGTCAAGGGCAACTTCTTCTGATGTGCTGCAAAAGTGCCAAATTCAACTTGATGCATTATTACAATCCCTGGAAGCTCTGGTTTGTATTTGATTAAAGGGCAATGGAAACCAAAGATTACATTTTAATGGAGCTGTGTTTAAACCTTTGCAAAAGGTATACCCAAAACCCAGAAGAACTTCTCCTGTGGTGACACAAACTGGACATTAAAACAATTGAGCACCATGGTTCTATTTGCATAGCATGTGTCCTGCAATTTGATTTCAGCTGACAAAACAAATGTATTCAGTAACAATTACGATACATTAAAATCAGTACAGTTATGAAACCATGGTCAGAATTATGTCTTAGGAAAGGCTTATTATTACACAGGAAATACATTTCTAGTTCCCATGTTGAACAAAGATGATAAAGGCTGAACATTGCCTTATGTAAGCCCTGTTAGATACTGGACTATGCTATAAGTCATATCTACAGAGACAGTTGTATTTGCTTGAGTACCTCAATTGCAACAGAATATTGAAATAAAATTTTCAGCTGAAGGGATGCTGTTCCAATGCTATCAACACACAAGAAGACAGCAGAGGACTGCCATGAGAAAGTATGCTGAAAGAAAAGCATATTGAAGTTCTCAAGGAAAATGAACAAAAAGAGAACCAAGAAGTGTTCCAGCCCAAAACAGGTTTCTGCAAAACTCTGGCTAGCAAACAGTCTCATCACATTTGGAGAGTTCTGTTATATGATTCAGTCACCCAAGGGTAACAAGTACATCAAGATGAAGCTTTGCTAACTTTCTATAGCCAGCTATCTACAGCAGTTCCACAGTTCTCAACCAACAACTCTTACATTTCTGTGAGCCTCTGTATACCTGTACAAAAAGTACAAGGCTCCCATAGAAATGAGAAGTGTGTTCCACACATTACCTTTTTCCCCACAGCCCTCAGATTTACTGTAGATGGTGGCATGACTGATCATCTGACTACCATCTGTCCAACATCTGCTTTTTAGGGAAACCACCCAGCAAATATGATTAGCTGGCTCTAGGCTACCATTATTCAAAGTGAATACCCTGTTCTATATTCAAGCTATCACTGATGCTATTCCCTTAAAAAGATTCAGCATACTGACTCAGAGCCTGAGATCTCTGCTGGGGGTGTTGTTTGTTCCCAAGTGCTTGTCCTTCTGTGAAGTTACCTGCCTGCATTACAAACGTTGCCATACAGCAATAGCTGTGGTACCTGAGCAGGTCAGCTTCAGATGGGAAACAATATACCTGACTGAGCACAGAAATTAAGTAGCCCCACTGTGAAGGGTGTATTCGTCCAGGGAGGCTGCTGTGCTAACACAGAGCTTTGTGTAGCTATTCTGAGTGTGTCTGCACTGCAATGTATTTGCCAACATATTTTTTCTAACATATATAACATCTAACATATGTATGTTTGTGTTTCCATTATTATTATCTTCTTGATAGTGATGCTGTATTGCATTCAGCTTTCAACACTCAAATACCCTAATGATCACCAAAACTGCGAGAGTAGACCACAGCAGCTTGTCAGAAAAAGACACAAAACCAAACCCAGCCGTTATTGCAACACTTGCAACAAAATTATGTGCTTGGTACGACACTTCTGGTGGCAATACAGTAGCATGGCACCTTACACATGAGAAAGACTCCACAGATCAGCACAGCCATCAACAGAGCTGCAGGTGTTTCAGTCATTTTATTGCCCAGAGGTTGCTACAAACTATATTTAGGATTCCCCTCCTGTCCCTTAAGGCATTAGTAAGCTCAGCCAAACCACTGACTATTCCTGATTTCTATCTGAACTGCAAACCCTTAGGAGCTATATATCCTTTTGTGCCTGTATAGCTCCATCCAAACAGAAATAATATTTCAGGCTGCCACAAATCCAGATCCCAGACTCAAGAAAGCTACTGAAGCTTTAAGGTGCCATGACCCAAATTCTGCTTGCAAAGTGAATTTCTTGCAAACTCCCTTGACACTCATAAATATATTCTGTTTCTAATAACATGATTCTATTTAATGCCTTCTGCATTTAAAACCATAACCCTTTTAATAACTTTGGGAATATTTGAAAATATTATAAAAAAAATAAATTAATAATTAAAAAAAAAAAAAAAAAAAAAAAAAAAAAAAAAAAAAAAAAAAAAAAAAAAAAAAAAAAAAAAAAAAAAAAAAAAAAAAAAAAAAAAAAAAAAAAAAAAAAAAAAAAAAAAAAACCACAAAAAAAAAACACAGAAAGCTGTTGGACATCCCTGAAGTTAATTGTTTATACGAATAAGCCATAGGACAATAAAAGGCCAGACTGACCACGGTAATAACTCCCAATGCTGATTCAAAGAAATTAAAAGCAGGCCAGGAAGCTTAACTCTAAATGTGTTTTCAATTGATCTTTGTTCCTGACTGTCTTTAATGGTTAGCTGTTTGAGAAACCCTCTGGGGTCCTGCTAGTTGATTTCAAACTGGGAAACAGCAAGCAGTACCACAGAGAGCAAGATGCTTTTCTTTTCAAGAGAGTGATTTTAAACACTGCTGAAAGGTTGCAGACTGCCAGTCTCAGAAATGTTTTATAGAAGAAATATGGAGAAGGATTTTTCACTCCTTCTGTTTATCTACTGTATTCATACATTTCTCAGGACAGAATATCTGAACTTCTAACAAACAAAAGTGACAGTCTCCATAATTGTCCTGCAAAGCAAGGTAGCATTACTATCTACATCTCACTCTGATGCAGAAAGAATCCAGGCTATATTCCGATAACCAGTATTTCACCTATGCCCCTCATTTTAACATTTCCTACAGACTAGATATCTCTGAAGGCCACATCAGCCAATATGGGACTCAGTGCATGGACTGAGGTAAAATTTTACTCAGTTCCACTGGACACAGTGTACATCTAACCTCTACCACTCCAAGAGTGTATGCTTTTAAGTTCAACACTCTAGACTTTCATTTTGCTGGAGAGATGCTGTGTTGCCCCCAAAATAGGACTTAAGCTTCTGTTCTCTTTTTAAGCACATCTTCAATCCTTAAAAGCAAATATTTTTTTAATTTTTTTTTCTTTAAGGCAGAAGCAAACAAAGCCATTCCCCAAAAAACAGATCCTTAGGAGAGATAAAACCTTTTTTTAGCTATACAGACATGAGGTATTTAAAGCCATAGGAGCAGATATGCTCAGAATAAGATAAAACGAATTCATGAACTAGAGTACGATGATTAGAGCATAGAAACAAGAACTGAAAAGCAAGGTGCTAGCCCAGCCTCCCCTTCACTCCCAAATACTCAAGAGTCCAGCTGCCCCACTGCTGGCCAGCCTAGCACAATGTGTTTCACAGTTCAGGGCTGCCTTCGGATGGTTTGCATTAAGCAGGTAAATTGGATGCCGCCTTTGGGCTCTGTAGACTCTCAATACAATCAATACTCAGATTGACAATTGCCTTAAGAGGGCAACTATGAGCACCTATAATAGACTTTAGCAAGGTGACTGAGTTGCCTTCTGGGGGTACTTCTCTTATCAGTGACCACAGAGAGAACATTTAGAGTCCAGGCTCCAAACAGGGGCAATCACCCAAGAGAAAAGACAGATTGTGGAATTGCAATCCATGATTCTGTCCCTCACCAGAAGTTACTAGAGAAGTATACTCCAGTAACTTTTGGGCTACCTAATTTTTAAAACACCAAATGAATTACAAGTGAATAGTAAGGTTGCAATATCTACATGTTCTTATATTTTAGAGCCACTGGGAGACTTCTTATAAAGAATTCAAAGTACTGTCTTTTTCTGGGTAAGCTTCTCCTACCATTCAAAAATCTTTTCTTTCAGAAATGAGGAAGGGATTTTCTCCTCATATTTGCTAAAGTGTGATAAGACAAGAATGCAAAAGGTCCTGACCTCCACTGTCTTTAAGTTAAAACGTACTTACTGAACCTGACTATTTTATTAATGAACTCTACAGAATATTCCAAGTTATATACAGGCAAAGTGTAACATACTGTACCATTTAAAAATGAGGCAATGTATATGTATTTGGTAAAGAGAATACCTAACAACAAAAGAATCCGGGAGGGAGTTTTAGAGTCTTTTCAGAAAAAGGCAGAATTCACTGTAGACTTCAGAGGGCAGAGAATTAAAAAGAAAGATTTCTAGACAGAGCTAGATAAGGCAAGATGACAGGGCACGGTGAGGGATATCTCCCATAAATTTTGCCATTGGTAGAAGGTAGCCTTGCTGGCAGCTACAGAAACAAATGACTGGGATATTTCAATGATGGATCAGCTTAGTTTTTATTCCAATGTACAAAAAAAATAAAATAAAAGATATGCAAAGGGATGTCATTCAGAATAGTAAGTGGCAAATCCCAAATGCTTGAGAGAAATAGAACAGAAAATCCAGAGAAAATATAAAAAGAAATCTGGAAATTCTGAGCTTTTCAGGTCCAATTACACTGTGAACACTGTAAAGTGGTAGTTGCAAACAGAAATTTGACTTTTCAAAACAGGGCTGGAAATCTAACCTGAATAGTCAAATTAACTGTGTCGGTGTACTCCCCTATCTGCCACAATAGCTCAAGCTGAGCAGTGCTGCAAAGGCTTGTGATTCAGCTGGAGTACTGGGCAGTTTGGAATCAATTCTTTATTTGTGCAGACCAGTCCAACCAGCCCTATGCAGTTCTCTCAGCCAATGCTGTATCATGCTTTCTGATGGAGAAAGACAAATTGGCAATCAGAATATAGAAAATGAATTCATATGTCTGCACTCATGGTATTTCAAATCTACAGATTGATTAGGACAGCATTTAGCAAAAAGTAGCTCTTGCAAGTTTAATCCAAGCTTTCATGACATATAGGTTTGATAAAAAATGAAATGAAATTTTGCTGCTACACCTGAGATCTCAGCAGCATCAATTCACCTTTGCTGATGAATTATTTACATTTATTATTGGGAAACAATACGGAGACAGTTACTGTTCTCCTCTTGCTTAGGCTAGTTGAAGACTTCCTCTCTTTCCAAAGGAACAGTGTCTGGGTCAGGAAATGCACTCTTCAGCTTCCTCTCAAAAGCTGCTTCCTCAAAGGGTAAGGTCTTTCCTGCCTTTCCTCAGTAAACTGTCTGTGCATGTCCTATATACAAACCTATCCACTACTGCATCATTAATCATATTTTGCAGAAGTGGAAAACTGAAATTTAAATGTTACATTACTTCCCCAAAGTCAGTAGCACAGATAGGAGAATAATACTATCTAGTTATTATCAGACACTTCCCATTTTAAGAGCTCAAACACTACCCAAAGCATGTCTCTGTCATTTTTTCAGTTATATGGGTGCTGTTAGAGCCCAGGCCCTGAGCTCACCACAGGGGTTTGTTCCAGAACACTTGCAGGGGCCGGGGTGTGGGACAGGGCATCACCTCAGCTCTGTGAAATTCGACCTGTCCCCTCCCCCCCACATACATACTTGAGTTGGTCTAAGCCAATAATTAATATAATAATCCAGTGTCTCACAGATGCCTTGCCTTGCATCATCCAAGATGCCAGTAACAGAATTGCAATGGGTCCTCAGGTCTCCCAGGCTCCTACATAGAAACTGTCCTCTAGATTTTATTACCACTGTTCCTTTTCAGCTGCCATTTCTATATGTAAATCATTATCTTCTTACCTTCTCCTTCATTGCCCACTTATTCATCCAACAGATCATGATGCAGCTGCTTCACACTGAAAAAAATGCACAGAGCTGTGAAGGAACAGACAACACTGTCAGAGTCTGGTGATGTAAAAATCATATAAATATAATCCTCGGAATTCACAAAGTAATGGCATTTTTGCCCTTCTCTCAGCAGGCCTCCCTACACCATCAAGTGAAATACGTATTTTCCAGTCTAGTTACTTCACTTCTGCATGCAGATTTTTCTCAAGACACCAAAGCAAATGTTTGTGCTGAATGACACAGTGAACACTGCCAGTCCCAAAGGTCTCGCTCAGTGCTTTTGGGGACATATGCAATTTTGGTCTCAGCTGAAATGCATGGAAAGTGATGACTTACCCATGCTGTAAAGGACACCAAGGAAAGGACATGCTTACTGATGAGAGAAGTAAAGCTGTAAAGTGATTTTATAAGAACAAAGGACTGTGAGAAGAGATTATTTTCTCAACAAAATAGCACACTGACACGTTAGCTGTTATAAGTGTTAGAAATTTTTAATATTTGAAACTTGCCTGCACAGGAACTTTCACACTTATCTGCCATCAGTGACATTACACAATTTTATTTGGATGTCAGTAGGTATTCAAGGACACAGCTCTGCTCTGTTACAAATGCTTTTAAGTCAAGCACAGTAGCAGCAAGTTACCAGACAAAGAGACACTGTGTTAAAGGCTGCCTGCCAGAGATTACTTATTCAAGTCGATTACATGGAAAGGACAGTAGCGCTGCCACACTTCTACCTCATACTCCCTGGAGAAGAAGAAAAGCCAGGAGTCACATCTAGGTTTTCTTCAGTTCTCACTGCACAGGGTAGGCAGGAAAAAATGCAATGTAATGTGAAGCACAAGGTTTGATCTTTCAGAGTAGTACATCTAAATGCTTTGCTAGGTCAGTGCAAGCACATTCTATATCAGTTTTAAGTACAAGTAGCATATAAAATGCCTCTCACCCAAAAGCTGAATCTGACCATGATTTAAGTCAAAAGTAGAAAATAATCATTATTATAGATCATCAAGAAGCAGAAATGTCTTGAGGGGTTGGAGAGTTCGTGCTTTCACCAAAAACCCCAAACACCTTTCATTTCCACTTATTTCAGTAAAATCTGGGGTTGTACAGCACATGTTAGGATTGCACAGCCATAGCACCCGTAAGTAAATCGCTCTGTGACATTCTTATGTGAAATGGCACAGAGGAATTAAGGTAGAATTAAGTTAAAATTAACGAATTCCACCTCACTGATTCAACCTCAATGTTATTAACCGAAAAAAATAAACTAATAAGTGAAATACACATAATAAACCCCGGTGGGAAAAGCACTGCGCACAAATTCTCGCTTACGCTGCTAACTTCAAAGCAGGCAGAGTGAAGTCACCAATTAATTAGCACTAAGTGGTTACACAGGCTGTGGTTTGTGTCCGCGGCTCTCTAATTGCCGTGGCAGGAGGGGAAAGCCGAGGCGCCTCCCTCAGCCGCAGACAACCAACCCCTCATTCCCGCGGAGGTCCCGGTGCCGGCGGGCGGCGCGCGCCCTCTGCCGGGAGCGCCGCTCCTCCCCCGGACACCGGGAACGGGCCCCGGGAACGGGCCCCGCACAACGCCGGCCTGCGCAGCCGCCAGGCTGAGGGGCCTTCCCTCCGGCCGGCTGGGGAAGCTTTACCTTTGGTGCGTCTGTCTTCTGGGAGCCACCTCAAGATCCCCCATCCTTCACTGGCTGTGAATATCAGACGTCAAGAAGTTTCACGTTTCCCAAACAATCCTATTCCTAATTAAACGGATTTTTCTCATCCATTTCCTATATATTTATTACTATTACTTCATCCTTGTATTTGCTGTCTTGCATTTTTCTTCTTCTCTATCTTCCCTTCCTCAGTGAGTAAAACTTTGACCGCAAAAGTATCTGTTGCCCTAAGTATGCCAGCCTGTGGGCATTGCTCTCAGTTACTTTTTATGGCAAGTTTTACTGTGAAGTTACTTTTACTTTAGCTTGGATCTCTGTATTTCCATTTAGTGACTCAAAAGCGCCCAGCAGCCCCCAGAGTGCTATTTCTGATCACCTAATGATAACTTCCATAGCCACTCTAACTTTAGCAAAGGTATATTCTTTTATCAGTGAAGTATGCAATTAGCGCTACGCCTCATTATTTTTAGGTGGTATTTGGATTTTCACTCTAAGCATTACCTCAGTAGTCCTATGTGCCGGTGTTATTTCTTTGATAATTAAGGTGACCTCATAAAATATTACACAAAAGCAGGGAAAGGCTGGAATCCCTCTTGCTGAAATGACAAAGCTGAGTGAGCTGATATATTGCACTGAGAGCTGGTGGCTATCAACAACTGTATATTGGCAATCCCAAGTGCATGAGAGTAAATGGGTATCTAAGATGTTCAATTAGGACTAAAGAAGAGAACTATTACCTTTTTTAATAGGAAAAATAACAAAACCCCAAACAAACCCCTCACAACCCAAAACTTGAAATCATCGCCCACGACTGCATCATATAAAAGTCCTGCCTAGAAGGCAGAGCATACAGATCCATGCTGTGGTTTAAATCCAGCCAGGCAAGCAAACCCCACGTAGCCGTTTGCTCACATCTCCACCAGTGGGATCAGGGAGAGAGAATCAGAAGGGTAAAAGCTGGAAAACTCATGGATTGAGATAAAGACAGTTTACGGAAAGCAAGAGCCATGCACATGAGCAGAGTGAAACAAGGAATTAATTCATTGCTTCCCACGGGCAGGCAGGTGTTCAGCCATTTGCAGGACAGCAAAGACCCAACACATGTAATGGTTACTCGGGAAGACAAACACACTACTCCAAATGTCCCCACTTCTTCCTTCTTGCTCCCACTTTATATACTGACCATGATGCCATATGATATGGAATATCCCTTTGGTTATTTTGGGTCACCTGTCCTAGTTGTGTCTCCTTCCATTTGTAGACAGAATGCACAAGAAAAAACTTATTTTATAATAAAGGAATAAAAATGTCAGATTCAATCCCCTGAAACTAACTAGATAAAACTACATCCTGAAAAGATGAATCAAACAAATTGTATTTTATTTTACCTGTAATGCAATGTAAGAAATACTGTTGCCTAGAGCAAGGCATGATGTTACTTCCAGTAATACAGGCAAGATAAGAAGGTAGTTACTGATAAAAAAATTATACATCATCTGTGAAAATGTAGCTGAAATGCGATAATGACTCAGTCACATGCAAGGACTATAAAGAGGAATCATATAAGAGCAGAGCTAGGAGATTAATTATATTCACCACCAAAATCAGATGCAGGGAAACCAAGCAAGGAAAAACATAAAATCAGAGGGCCCTGAGTTACCATGCTGGTCTATATACGTGTGTGAACACGTCTTCTATTTCTCCTCTAGGCAGACAGATGTTTGTAATGGGGTAGAATCAGAACATCTTAATCATCTTACTGCAAGGACATCAAATTTTCATCAATAGACACCAATGATAAGTGTACCCTCCTCTAAAAGTAACCTTTTTTTTTGTTTATGAGACAGTATTAATTATGAAGGTCTTGATTTTTCAGCACTCATTCAGCAAGGAAAAACAGTTTTGTAGCTTGGACACATCTGCTACAAGCACTATGACACGACTGATTTTGTTATAGATTTACACAATCTTTGTGTTAAGTGGGCTTTGTGTGAGCCAACCACTGATCTTTGACTCTTGAGTCATCCACCTTTACTCCCACATACACTCTCCAGCACTCTGTCCAGCAACTTGACAGCTACATATTAAAAGAAGGTTATCACAGCTGCCAGTTTTGAAGCACAACTGCAGCTCCATATTAAGTTGCCTGATTATTAAGGTAGCAACATAAAAATATGATGGGCAGCTCTTATATAGCCTGCCTTGCTTCACATGACTGCAGCTGACTATGTCAAATTAAGCACCAAGGGCAGTTTGATGCAAACAAGAATGAGATCAAACAGCTGCTCTCTAATAAGAACACCTCACATATTAGACTTCTCAATGACACATCAAAGCCCGGGGAGCAGAAACATTTGTAAAGCTTTATGCAATTTGACCCAGGCACACCTACAAAAAATGAAGGCTGCAGAGAAAAGAAAGCCTAAGAATAGGAGGTCTAGTTTTTACTGGCACACAGACCTGGAAGCGCTTTTATGAAGAGATAAAATCTAGTCATGTTCCCATGTGTTAGTTCTCCTTTGTGGCTTTGACGGGTGTCCCCCACTTACGTAAAAGAAGCAAACTGCTGGCACGTGGGCAGGATGTGTGTTTTTTTTATTGAGCTGCTCCTTTTATACTGAAGAGCCTGTCTTCAACGACATAGTTGAAACTGCTCATTAAATGATGATGTTCATGCCTCAACTAATGAAGCAGAGAAAAGTCCAAAGGCCATCCATCATGATAAAATCTTCTTTTAATGTTAAAATTACTTTACCTGGTAAGCCAAATTTGGGAAAGAATGTATCAGGAGCCCAAAGCAGATCTAGAAAAGATGATTGTATCTGAGATAGCACCAGAGCCACCACTGCACTTTTCTCTCTGCCACACCTGGGAAACAACTACCTGGAAATGCTCTCAATTATTCAAATAGCCACCTGGTAGACAAAGTAGTGCCAGAGAACTGACGCAGTTTTTTTGGCTGGCATAGTTTCACTGGACTAAGCATTTTATCAGCAGCCAAGACTTCTCTATCTTTCGCTGGTTTTTTATGTTTATACACACAATTTACTTGTGGGAAAAGAACAGCTCGAAGCCAAAGGGGCCCCAAACTTTTCAATGACATCTAAAGTTCTGCCTTGAAAGTCCGTCAAACATCAGGAACAGCGATAAAAGGTTTTGAATTAAGGTAAATCTGTCACTATGTTACAACTGGTAACAGCTGCATACACATGGCTAAGGAACCAAAAGGAAGCTCTTGAGGAATCCAGTCCTCTTACCAGTTATTGAGAGCATACGTGCTTCATTTCACCACCACACCTGCCCCACCCACACAGCTTTGTTGCTCGAGAGTGCACACACGGGGCACTACAGGCAATAGGCAAATTATATCCAGTCAGTCAGTTTGATGGGTAATCGCTAAAGCCTGGCTAGAGATTGCCACCACCATTTGTTCTCTATACGAGACTTGACAACCACTCACTCTTCCATGCGTCACTGCCAACCCAGCCCTGGCAAACAGGACTAACAGCACTGGCCGGTCTCACCGCGCCCAGGCTCCAAGGACTGTATAACCCCACGCTCAGCACTACTGGCGCAAATTCACCGGGTGCCGCGCCTGCACTACCGCGTTTACCGCGTCACCACACAGCCATGGGGCGGCACCTGCTGCCTGCGTCCTCACAAGCCGAGGCGGCAGCACCGCACCCCTACAGCACCTGCCCCGCCACCTCGGGGAGCCCTTTCGCCATAGTGGCGAAGCGGTACGGCCGCAGCCAATAAATAGTCCTCCTGCCTGACAGACAGCACGGAGGGGCCATGCTGGCCAATAAAAGAGCGGATGCGGAGGGAGGCGGGGACTACCAGCGTCCAATTGAAACCCTCTTGGGCCCCGGGGGGGCGGGAACAAGAGTGAGGTTCAGTCACGGAAGGCACGCTCTTCCTCCAATCAGAGAGCCTTCCCCCATTGCCCCCCTCGGATTGGTTACTAGGTGGAAGGCGGGCTTTAGACTGCTCTTGTTCCCAATAGGAAGGTAGCGCTGAGTGACAGGCGTTCGGCTCAGCCAATCACTGTCGGCGCGGAGGCCCCAGCCTCTTTCCTTGCAAAATGGCGGCGACGGCGCCCAGCGCGGCTCCTCCCGCGGCGGCCCCGCCGCAGAGCCCACCAGCGGCTCCAGCCGCCCCGACCGGGAGCGCTCCCCCCGCGGCCGCGCCAGCCCCGCCCGCCGCCCCGGCCCCGCCGCCGCCGGCCCCGCCGCTGTCAGCCGCGCTCTCGGGCCCGTTCCCCGGCGGCCGCGTGGTGCGGCTGCACCCGGTCGTGCTCGCCTCCATCGTGGACAGCTTCGAGCGGCGCAACGAGGGCGCGGCGCGGGTCATCGGGACGCTGCTGGGTAAGAGCCACCGCCGCCCCGCCGCGGCCTGGGGGCGAGCACCCCCCGGCGCCCCCTAACCCGCTGCCCTCCCTCCCGCAGGGACCGTGGACAAGCACTCGGTGGAGGTCACCAACTGCTTCTCCGTCCCGCACAACGAGTCCGAGGATGAGGTAGGGAGCCGGCCTGGGAGATGCTCTGGGCTCCGCAGATGGGGCTGGAGCCCCAGCTGCCCCCGCCCAGAGTTAAACAGCCGCTGACTCGGCCCTGTCCCGTTTCTCAGGTGGCAGTCGATATGGAGTTTGCCAAAAACATGTATGAGCTGCACAAAAAGGTGTCTCCTAGCGAGATCATCTTGGGCTGGTAAGTTCTCCTGCAAGAACACACAAGCAGTTGTCTTGGTCCCTTAAACTGTTTGAAATACATAATTCACCTTGTCATAGATGTAGAAGCAGAAGCACTAATGGTTGTGACAGTAAGATCTTGCAACTCTTGTTCTACAGTCAGTGGTAAAGCTCTTGCAGTTCATAAAAGGAAGAGTATTGGAGACTTTCAGGATTTGCTTTTGTTTATGTCTAGCAAGGTATTACAGAGGACTGATGAGTTAGAAAATGCTTTCACGGCTTTGTTAGAACATACTACCTGTGATACATGTAAATTAACTGGTTAGAAAGAAGGGAGAATACAAAAGAGTAGTTTCAAGTACCACATTCAAGTACCAAAGGGATCAGGAGGAATCACTGGTACCAGCTGAGTGCATAGCTCTCTGCTGAGAAGTACCTGTCTGTGGGTTGCAATGCAAGATCAGTACATTTATATGGGAACAGAGTGTGTCTGAGTGTGTGACATAGTGTGTGTATTAGTCTTTTCATGCCTCTCTGATCCTACAAAATAGCTTTGTTCTGTTCCTGTGGAGCAGACTTCCTCAACAACCTTCTAATGGCACAGCAAAGTGCAGTTCTGATGACAGGACTTTCCCTGTGGATGTGAGACACTAATTGCAGAGCAGTTAAAGGAGCCAGATGAGCAAGTTATACCTCCTGCAGAGAGATGTTTGATTTGTGGAAGACAAAGCTGATCTGAATTTGTACAGAAGTAAAGAGTTGGTCAAGAACACAGTGACAGATAAGTGAATACTGGGTATCTGATGACAGTTGTACTGACATTTTTATGGCTGGTACTACAACACTGTCCCCATGCGTATTTTGGGCACGAGTGTGCTTAGCCTGTGATTCCTACAATTCTAGGACAGGTGGCTATAAAACTACAGAATCCGTAATTAAAACACTAGTATTTCATATGCTGCTGTAGCTCAGTGTTTGGAGATCAGTGGAAATACAAACCTGTTAAATCCCAACAGCACGGAAGGGTGGGCACTTGAATGTTGGAAGAACGGCTCCTCAACATGTGTTCTTTTGAAGGTATGCAACAGGTCATGACATCACGGAGCACTCAGTCCTGATCCACGAGTATTACAGCCGGGAAGCGCACAATCCAATCCACCTCACTGTGGACACAAGTCTCCAGAATTCACGCATGAGCATTAAAGCCTATGTCAGGTACTCCGGGAGGCTGCACTTCCGCAGGGGAGCTGTGAGAATTCCTGAGACACACCATCGGGGTAACAGGGAATGTAGTGGATTACAGTGCCCCATTTTGGGCAATACTGTGCAGTAGCTAAAACACAGTGGTGAGCCAGGGACCATGACTTACTTCTCTTTGGAACGTCTTGACCATTGGATGTAGGTTGAAAGACCTGACCTTTCATAAACTGGTACCTCATTGGGGTAGGGAATTGTGACTTCATTAGCAGTGTTCTGAACATCTCTGGGACGTTTCACAGGATTCACACAGCTAGCAGTAGTGTCACTAACTTCATCACACCGACTGAATTCTAGCCTGTACCCACTGGATTTATTTGTACAAGCTGGAGGATTAGTGTTAAAATGTAATTGAAACAGCATCTTCTTGATGAGTCTTTCTTCCCCTTAACTCCTTCATTTTTGTCAATCAATGAAGATTAAGTATTGAGAAATTAAACCCTTTCACCTCACTAAATTCTTCCCAGTACTGGCTGAAGAGCTCTCCTCTGTAAGGAAAAAACCCCAAGCCTTTCTTTATAGAGAAAGTACGGCTTCTTGACTGTGTAATTTCAAAAAGGGAGTTATTCCATGACATATTACTTAAAGCATAATGGACTTCAAATACTTTGAATATTAGGATTAATAAATATGTTGAGAATGCTTTGTACTTGAATTTTGCCATATTTGTTTGTTCCTTCAGTGATTTCTCACAGTATTTCATGATAGAAGAATACCTGTTCTATAAGCAAGGAATTGTGGCTAAAATTATAGTACTTAGCTCTTCATGTGTTCATGCTGACAAATGTCAGACCGGGTAGGGATATTCTTGGATGAAAATGGGCAATTAGTAGCATGCCAGAACTGATTTCCTGTCCTCAGTTATCCTTAGTCATAAAATTGCTAATTTTGGTGAGAACGAATAACCTACTCATGTTCATGCTTTAGTGCTAACAGAGATCATTGAGATGGAAATCTATTTCTTCCTCCCTTATATATGTCCATGCTGAAAACGTTTTGTTTTGTTTTGTTTTTTTCTAGTGCCCCAATGGGAGTCCCTGGTAAAACCATGGGCGTGATGTTCACACCCCTAACAGTGAAATATGTTTATTATGATACAGAGCGGATAGGAGGTGAATGTTTCTTTCCTATTTTGGTTGTAACCATTGTTGTGATGCTGTTCAAATGCTTTTTTTTTACCCTGGTAAAATTGCCATTCTGGGAATTCTACTGGGAATTAGACTGTCTTGCTGAAGCTGTCCTAAAAAATCTTCAGCTGGTTTCTGTGACAGTTTTTTTCATTGATCTTCCTTTGGCTTTCAGTGGATCTTATCATGAAGACTTGTTTCAGCCCTAATCGAGTGATTGGCTTGTCCAGCGACTTACAGCAGGTGGGCTCAGCATCAGCCCGGATCCAGGATACCCTGACCATGGTGCTGCAGTATGCTGAGGATGTGTTGGTAAGGCCAGCTTTTTAGTAGCCAGAAAATAAGTTTGATGTAAACTTGGCCATCTTGGTTTTCTTTTTATATTTTTTCTTTCTGGGCCATAAACTCACTGAGTTTTACTCATCTGAACTGTGTGTTTTTATGCTTAGTCTGGCAAAGTGGCTGCTGACAACACTGTTGGGCGTTTCCTGATGGATCTTATTAACCAGGTGCCAAAGATTTCACCAGAGGACTTTGAGACAATGTTGAACAGCAATATCAATGTAAGTTCATAATTTAATTTTTTTCTATGAATTGTCAGCAATTTTGAAAATTTGTCATACAGACACAAATTTGTCTGTAATCAAAACCATCTTTTCATACAAACATGTTAGTAGCCCTTTGTTGTCAGGGCTGAAGGTGGATAAAGGAGCTCACCATAGTAATATTGCCATCAACTGCAGATAAAAGAATAAATTTTAAAGTAGTTAGGAATTATGCAAGTAATCTGCAAACCAGCACCAATTCTCCTTTCATTTTGATTGGAGAATATGAATTACAAAACTTAAAAAGTTTGGATTTCAAGGATAACGGGTGACTTGACAGCTTCCTTTGCCTGAACTGAAGTTCTATCTCCTTGCATAACACTTAGGACTTGAACAAGGTTCTAGCATGCTACCTTAGTTTTCTCTTTCGACAGAAACAAGTTTCTGAATGTGTTGTTCAGCCACAGTCTGCAAGACCAGAACTAATTTTTAATTTTGCCTATACCCTTTGACTTGCCTGGTTAACATAGGTGAACTTGGAGTTAAAATTTCACAAGCAGTGTCTCATATTCCAGGAATACCAAAAGCTTCCTGCAAGGGAAGCATTCCTCAGGGTAGGGCTTTCAAGACTAACAATATTTCTAGTAGCTGATTGTAAAATGCTTTAAGGTGTTAAAAATTCAGCTCCCTAATAGGCTACAATCTTTGTTCATATTTCTGACTGCTGTTTTTTTCCCCCTTTCAGGACCTACTGATGGTAACCTACTTGGCAAACCTCACACAGTCACAGATTGCTCTCAACGAAAAACTTCTGAGTTTATAAAGAAACTGTTGCCATCCTACACTTAAAGGAGCCCGAAGAATGAGTAGATACACTTTTCTATGGTGTTAGGAGCCTGAAGAATGAGTAGATACACTTTTCTATGGTGTTACAAACTTCCTTGGACCGTAATTTAATTACCTACATGACTGGGTTTACATCTTTATTTCCATTGCCCTGAAAAATCCCTAACATGCTTCAGGAAATGGGAATGGGAATGGCTGCAGTTCAGCTGAGCCTGATACTTTAAAACGGAACATGAGAATCTTTTGTCTCCTGGGATTACCTACTTGTATAACAAAATACAGCTTTATTGTAAGAATGTATTTGGAATAAAAGTTCCATTGCAGTGGCAAGAATGGCTTCTGTCTGGAATAAACTGTTCTCATTTATTGTGTAATGAATCCACTTTTAAAAGAAAGGAGGGGGTAATGTGGCATCCAGGAAAGAGGTGGATCAAATCAACTCCAATTCTGCAGACTTCTTTGCAGGGTTTTTTTCCAGCTGTTAAAGCACACTAAAAATGTGGGGGGTTGTGTTGCATGTAATGTGCTTTACCATGACAGACTATGGAGTGGTCACTGGTTTATTAGTGGTGCTGTGTATACTCCTTCAGCAGGGTAGTGACAGCGTATGAGATAGCAAATTCAGTTTATTATATAATTTCTATGCATATGATTATTTTCTGCCCCTTTGGAAAAGGAAGTCAAGATCAAAAGCACTAGCCTCTCATAAAGTGAGGGTTCAGACAATTAGAGCCAGCAACTGTGTTTATGGTAAAAGGGCTTGAAAAGCATCTGTAACTAAATAAGTGTGCTTACTGGAGTTTCATCTTTGCCAAAGAAGAAAGGGACAGCAAAATGACAATTCATGAAATTTGAGGTTAAAGGTTGGGTGTCATCAAATAGAAATTTTATGTTTCATAACCCTGTACTGCTGCTAAAATTATGCAAACAGAAACCCCATTTTCTCCCCAAGACATATTTCATGTTAAATGAGTTCTAGCTGAGCCAATACCAACATTATCTGCAACTTTGCATGGTCTCAGCTAATAACATTACCTTTAGAAGGCTGTTCAGCTGTACTGAGGAGGTTTGCCTAACGGAGTTAAAGCATCCCTCTTCTACGACACACCTGTTCCCACTGTCTGTTTCGGTGAATGAGTTTGAAATGTTGGAGAAGTATGGAGAGACAGGGTTCCCCAAAATAATTTTTGTGCTAATTTGTCAGATAAATCCAAGAATAAGACTCAAATTACAAATCTGTAGATCCTGTACTGATTCTGATCTAGAGAGTTCCCCCAGTGACTCACTGCTAAATTCTAATTGCAAGGACAATATATGTGAAGACTGAAGCTATAGCAAAGATCCCCATCTCATTTGAAAGTGTTATTTGCGAGCATTAAATTAGGACTCGACTCTTGTATTTTATTACTCTGAATAAAAATGTTTTGCTTTCCCTTCTCTTATTTAAACTTAATATTCTTAACTTAGCCACTCAACATTCTGCAAGGTTTTTTAAAGTAAGTTTTCACATTGATAGAGACAAAGAGCAAGTAGCAAAGCTGGGTAAGCGATGACTGCAAAAAAAGTTGCACGGGGGAAGCATAATATTCTTTCCCTAATCTCCTCTCCAGGAAACTCTTTGCCATTCCCTGTTAGGAAAGTGAGAAAATGTAAGAAAGATTTTTAACACTCTGCAAGCGAATAGCTACGCTGTTTAATAAGCTGGTGTGCACAACAGGCAAGATTCTGAGATGAAAGAATCAATTTGTGATTAGTGTGTAATTTGCCAGTCCTTGCAAGTACCTGAAGACTAATGAAGATCTGTCATACGGGACTGAGGTTATGGCTTCCTACCTAAAACGATCCACTTCAAAGCAGCTGTCTGAAGAGACCAAAGTCCATGGGTTTGGGTGTATGCCAGAAAGCACAGTGCCAAATGTTAGGAATTGGAGTAGGAAAAGAGTTTCCCTTTAAAAACTAATCCCATCTATTGTGTCCTTGTGAATGGACATAGCCTTGGCTGTGTTATTACCTAGAAGGCATTCCTTCTCTGGAGCTGTGAAATGTAGACAGGAATTACTAAAGGTATTCTATTAGAATTGTTCCAGTCTACAGAAATCTGTCTAAAAATTTGAAGTTCAGCAGAAAATCTGGTGGGAAAAGCTTCAGAGTCAAGAAACATCAAGGATTTCAAGCTTTACTTGCTATTGATTTGTAAACCGCATGGATTTATTAGGGGAATTTTCTCCTTTTTTTTTTTTTTTTGTTTGTTTAGGATGTATTGCTCTAAGTAACTTTGACAAAGTTAGCTTTAAAATAGCTGAGATAGGTAATTCTCTGGATATGCTTCTGTACGTTGTACTTAGTCACATTGGTGATCTCACTAATGTAATAAAAGCACTTCTATCTTTTGGCATTTTCATTTTCTTCCGTGGCTTCTCTGAATGAGTGCAACATTGCTGGACATTATGGCATTACATGTTTATCTGTGGCAATCAGTTGAACTGATCTTGGGTTTTTATCTCATTATGAAGTTCTCCTTGAACACTTCTTTTCCTCAATATACATAACAATATTCAGAAAGGAGTACAATGTTACAATTGGTTCTCTTGTTCCCTTTTGGTAGAAGTTGGAGGACTGTATAAAATCAGTCCACCATGTTGCCTTAGGCCCTTCTCAGACATGTAATCTCAGTCAGCTTCAACAAAGGAACAGAGTTTCAGCAAAAAGCACCTCTGGGCAGTACAGAGGCAATGAAACCTTATGTTTTTTTCAGTGAGCATGGTGACTTCAGACCACCTGCAGTTTAATTAGCACGCATATTACGCTTTGCTCTGCTATCTTCCTAGCATAGTAAGGCTGTGCTGGTTCACTTCAGAGTGCACGTAAAACATGCAAGCACATGAAAGCGCTCTGTGTTACTTATCAAAAGCAATACTTGCAGGAGAACTATCTTTAACAGAAATGCCTTCATAAAATTTCAGGAGGAGCTGGTAATGCTCCAGTATTTCTTAACTCAGCAGTATAAAGTTCTATATTGTTGGGAATAACAAACTTCGTTATCTGCAATTTGAAACATAAGAAAATCTTTGGTTCCAGAATTATAATTTCATTTGGTGGTTATTTCTGTATACTGGGATGAAGGTCACTAAGTTTGCTTTGTTAGTTGAGTCATTTAAGTTTCTTGGCAGAACACTTAAGTCTGCTGCAAAGAGGAAGTAGTGTTTTGGTGTGTGATTTTGTGAATGTGTGGACATATGCTGTGTACACCTGAAATGCATGGCTTTAATCCTAAGGATTAAAAGATTGACAGTGAAAAATGTTAGACACGTTACTCTTTTAGAGCAGTTAAGCAGAACAACCTGCTGTTCTCCTGTGCTTTGAGGAAGGATGAAGTTTCTATTTCCACACAACGGAACTAGAAACCCGTTGGCAACTCAGTTGTAAGGACTGTGCAAAATCCTGAGGTTTGGACCACGGCGGGTGGAGCACTAACATGACTCACCGGGCAATGACTCTCCCTTGAGCAACTCGCCAAACTCTCAGCTCCTCCTGAAGTGAGCTGAGTATGCTCCCTGCACACATGGAGGGTTAACTCAGCAGCCAACTGGGGCTATGTGCATTTTAATGACTGCAGTCACAAGGCAGTCTAACAGGAAAAGTATTTTTAGGACATAATGTAGACTTGAACTACCTCAGTATCCTGTTGGTTTGTTATACTTTGACCTATGGTTCAAAGCTGACCAGAACTTCTTTCTTACAACAAACTGAGGGACAGATCTTTGTTTTTAATTTAACTGTATGGGCTGGAATAGAACATCAAAATAATGCTTCTTATTTAAGTGGGGAATAATGTTGCAATCAGGATACATAGTAGAAGCAGCAATGTTTTAGTGACCTATGTTACCAACAATACATTCCTCTGGAAAAAAACCCCACAATTGTTTCAACTCTGTTGATAGCACTCAGCACTGCTATGTAGTGGAGCTGTCACTCCAGACCAGAATTCTGTCCAGTATCATGTCTTAGGAGCAGATGTAAGAATATTACAATAGAGGAGAACAAGAGTTTGCCTCTCAAATTCAGTAAACTTGAATTTTTTTATAGTGAGAATTGCCTTGACCATGCAATGGGGTTTTAGAATGTTTCCTAAATGTGCAGGCTCTAGCTATACCACCAAGCCAAGGGATTTCCTTTAAATATAGGGAGTGAAATTAGATGACCACAATGGTTCCATTTCATGCTTTAAAAAAGTAATTCCAAATATTCTTGTTGACAGTAATATTCAGTAACAGATTCTTCAGACATTTGTCAGTCATTTTGTTAAAATATTTTCTCTTCTTCCTTTCACGTTTTGTTTTTAAAACAAATTGTTCTTTTCCTGAATAGCTAAAATCCAAATGGTCCAGTAAATGGAAGAGGAGATACAGAATTGCGTATTTTATAAATGTAATTGGTTGCCATGAAAACAGGGATTTAAACACATACCGCTCCTGAAAGAAATGTGTGTAACAGAGGTAAAATAAAGTAGACATACACTCGGAGTGCCAGCTGAAGAATGCTGTGAGGATTAAATTCTTAAAGCCACTCCTGCCGTGTTCTGGGCAAACAAGAGAGAACAAGTCCAGTTTTGCTAGATAGGTAATTTATCAGATTCTTTATGTGGCTTTAGGTGCTCTTCATTTGAAGCAAGCAAGCACAGTAAATTATTACCCACCTGTTTTCTGCTGCCTGCGCTTCACGCTGTTTTACATACAAATAGAAGACAAATAGAACAGTGGCTGTTGTTTCATCTAGAGCTGAAGTGTTGCACCAGATTACAGGAAAAAAAACTGTTTGCATTTGAATGCTCTCTGAACTGCTAATGTGTTTATCACAAAAAAAGATATTCTGAATAACCTCAAGTAACAGGTGCATAATATCATAGACTGATCCTTCCTAAATTGTATCTGGCTGGTCAGAATGTCTTATGAATAAACCATCAGGTAATGTGTATGTAATATCTATTCAGAGTATACTATGAATAAACATTACAATACACAGAAACAAAACACTAGACTTCCGTAATTACATACAAGTAACTGTAATTAAGATTTCCCTCTATAAAACTGTATGTAGTAGTCAGGACAATATTACCTTTGGTCCTCTTGGGACCTAGACCCTGATCTTGAGTAACTACATCTAAAGGAGCAACTCCTCCAGCTCCATCCACTTATGTCTTTTATATTCTTTGCATGTTACTGCAGTTGTGATGGCCTAGGTGACTTGACTCCCTGACAGCTACTGAATGATGACGTTGATCTAAAGACTCAAGTGTTATTGGATTACAGACTCGATTTAGAGGTACATGCATTAGGGCTGAACATAAGTGCTACAGGAAAGCTGCAGGGTGGACTTCTCCCTGCTTTCCTAGCAGGTGGCACAGGACTCCCGGGCGCTTCCCGTGTGAATGCTTCCCTGACACAGCTCCACTGGCGCCTGGAAACTTGTGGCACTTGCGCCTGCGAACTTACCTCTCATCCGTCCTGCGGGAGAATTGGGCACACGGTAGCTTTCCTTCAGCGAGACGGGACGAGCCTGCACAGGCAGCAAAGCACCGTCACCGCCAACACCGGGCGCGGCCGCCGGGTCCGTGGGGAGCGGGGCCCGTGGGCCGGGCCGGGGCGGGCTCGGTGCCGGGGGCGGGGCGGGCACCGCCGGCCGCACAGGCTCCATTTTGCGGTGTGGCTGCGGAGAGAGGCCGGAGGTTCCGCAGGTTCCCCTCAGGTGAGGCGGTGTGGGGGGGGGGGGGGGGGGGAGGAGCTGTGGGCCCAGACCCGTGCGCACCTCGCCCCAGGCCCCGGCCCGGCAGGGTCTGTCACACCGCCCTGGGGGGCTCGTCCCCAGCCCCGGCTCTGCTCACACACGGCCCCGGGGGGCTCGACTCCAGCCTCGCTGCGCTTTGCCCCGCCCGAGCTGGATGGAGCCCGGGCAGCGCTCTCGGAGCCGCGGCCGCCCCCGCTCAGGGCTCGCCGATGCCCGGCCGAGGGAGGCGCCGCCCGCCCCAGGGAGCCGCACCCGCGGCGGGGGCTGCCCTCCCGCTGGAGGGGGACCAGGTCTGGTCACCTCGGGAGAACAGGCAGTGGGATACCGGGATACCTGCCCCGCCCGCAGCTGCGGCTCGCCCAAGGGCTCAGCCGGCCCGGGGCTGGCGGCTGAGGGCGCGGGGGAGCCCGCGGCGATGCCCGATGGAGCTCGGCCGCGGGCAGAGCGGGGCCCGGCGGGGCGGGCGGGGCGCGGGGGTTGCGGGCGGGGTCGGGAGATGTGTCGGTGTTTACCTGCCGAGCTCTGCACAACACTCCGAGCGCTGCGCGTCCGCTGAGGTGCCACAGTCAGAGCCACATCTGTCCCCCCTCAAGAGAGATCCTCTCCTCGGATTTCCATTTCAGCCCGCAGAGAACGGGCGGGTGCTCTTGGCCGGCGCCGCAGCCGACTCACTCTCGGACTCCCGGCTTAACCCGCCCTGTGCCCGTCCGGGGACAGCGAGGGAAACTGCAATCTGACGGGAAAATGTGTTGTTGCTTTGCTTGTAAAAGTAGTCACGTCAGAGGCTCTGTCCTGCATGAGGATGCTTGCGCCAAATTAAAAATCCATTTAAGCAGCTGTCAGTAATAAATACTGTACAGGTACTGGTTTAAGGTGTTCCTTAGGGAAATAAATCGCCATTAGCAGTGGTTATGATAATGTGTAGATTTGCAAATACACCTCATGTTGTTTTTCCCTTTTATTTATTTGGAAGTGATCCAAGCGCATCAGCGTGAGATGGAGCAGCAGTGCTTCTCTGCAAGTTGGTTTTGGCTCTTCTGAAAACAGAAGAGAATTCTATGCAAAGTTTTAAGGTTTTCCACATGAAGTCTCACATGTTTAGTTCTATGTCCACCTACTCTCTTAATGGCCCAGTGCAGTAAGAATTCTGCTTTCAAATTAATTTTGGCTGATGAATACCTAGAAATGTGAATAATCATTTGCTCTATTGCATTCAGTTTTATATGTGCCATGTCCTCTGATTTGTGCATTTAAGGTGCACACTGTCTTAGAAACACACCATAAGTAACCCCCAGGCCCTGATCAGGGAATCTGTCTGGTTAGCATTAACATGATTTTTTTTTCCCACCGTTATATGTTTCATAAACTGGCTAATGGTCTTGAATCTCCCTGCCCAACTGGTTGGCAACAATGGGGGATGATCTCTGTCCCTATTCCCCAAGTCCCTCTTTTAAAAATAAGACTAAAATAAACAGCTACTGGCAGGAAACAGAAATCTGCTACACAAATGAAGAAATGCTGAGGGATTACACCTATTCCTGTCAAATTACCATTTTCCATGGGATAGATGGAGTCCTGCTCTTCTCTCAGGAACTACCCTTGTGAGCAGAGGAGTGCAGGGTGATGGGAGACAGGTGCCTGGTGCAGTGCAGGACTGGAATTTGCACTGTTTCAGTCCTGGCAAAGGGCTCAGCTTCCTGCTGGCATCTCAAACTCTATTCTGTATTTCAGAGTTCTTTCTGGAGTTTCAGGCCTCTTACCATGCTTCAGTGTCTATCTGACCCTAAATAAGTGTGGTAGTTAATTACAGAGTTGAAGATGCTTCCCTTCTGAATTCTGATACCTGTGGTCAGATGTATAAAAAAAAGGAAAAGATTTGTGGGTTAATAGCTAACAAGTACAAGCAATTCTAAACCTACTAAACATACTGTTCAAGTGATTGAACAGGTAATTAGCAAGGAAATACCTACTACAAACATATATAGTGCCTTCACAGTGAAAATACCTTTTTTTTTTTTTTTTCTCCCAGAATGTCATACCCAGGTTATCCCCCTTCTGATGGCTACCCTGCTTTCCCTGGTTATCCTGTAAGTATGGCTCTTGAATGTGTTTCATTCTTAATGTATTTATAGTCTGTGAATACCCCTTCTTGCTGTGCTCTGTGTGAGTGTAAATACTAGCTGTCAGTTCATATACAATGTTCTGGAGAGATTACGGTCTTTGTTTTCATCTGTGCCTCCCTGAGGATGATTTTATAGCTGTCTCATAAAAATTCCAAGAAGGAAGTTTTGTGGTTTTTTAATTACGACTATTCTAGAAAGATTTTTGATTATTTGATCTTATCTTATCTTTTTCTGATGAGTTTGGTGGGTGGTGTTTTTTTTTTTTTTTTTTTTTTTTTTTTTTTTTTTTTTTTTTTTTTTTTTTTTTTTTTTTTTTTTTTTTTTTGAGCTTCTTCTATAAATATGAGGGTCTTTACATACAGGGTCAGAAGTAATCTCTGAACCAGTCTCAACCAAATACTTGCTTATCCGTATCCCAAACGCCAAACAAACTTCAGTAGTCATAGCCCTCAGGAAGAACTTTACTCAAGCAGCCCAGCTTTCATATGACACCAAGTAAATTTTTTTTTTCTGAGGATAGAGGACACTGTATCTTGGCTTAGACCCCCTATCTATTAGCCACAGGACTGTTTCACTCTCAGCTCACAATGGAATGGACTAAAAATTTAAATGAAACTTAATGGAAGGCTGAAACGTATCAGCTGATGCTGTGGCTGATACTGCAGTGTTTTTGATATGCCTGCATCACTTTTTAAAGCTGGATTCATCTGTGTGCTTTTATGACACTGATCATGGCACTCATGGCACTTCCATGGCCCTGTAATTGTGTGAATATTACTTGTGTTTTATGTAGTATAGAACTAGATTTAACCATGGAGCTCAGCCTGCATGCCATTAAAATACTGAAAAGCTATAAATACATGCAATATATAAATATATGCATATAAATACATGCAATAAATTCTGTGATGGTTTTGCTTTACAATTTACCCTTACTCCCTCTGAAACACTAAAATCAATCAAACTAAAGACAAACATGTTAGAAATGAGACACTATTAACTCCAGGATTTCTCTTCTCCCCTCAAGGTTCTGCTGAACCTTCATGACAGTAGCTGTAGGTTATTTTTAACTACATCTGAAAATATTTTTTTCCTTAGCTAGTGTCTAAAACAACCAATTTCAATGGATTAATTTAAAAGACCTCTTATATTTGGTATCAACAATTCTAGATCTCCTAGTCTCACTGGTGATGCTCAAAGTGATAGTCAGTTAAAAAAAATGTGAAATTTTCTTTTGTAGATAGTTATCTGAGCAGGGCTTTTGAGGATCCTAATTTTGGAATTGTGAATCTAAATTCCATTAAAATCTTTTGCCTGGCAGAGAAATGCCAGAGTGTACCTCTGGGGAAAAGAATATTATATAGCCTGGACACAGTAATTTAGGGGTAGAAATCTTGGGGCAGCCAAACCCAAGGAGAACATTTGAGCTAGGCTTTACTGTCTGCATTTTATTTCTGTTTTCTGAGGTCAAGATGAATGTGTACTATATGTTATGTGCGACCTGTATTTCTAAAAGTGATCAGTAAAGATGATTCTCAGCAAGTGACTAATGAGTCCATACATCATGCTTCATTATGAAGCTGATTTAAATACATGATTTCTAAGATAAACTATATGACATTTACCTTACAGGAGTTTCCTTAGAGATCCAGGTAATTTAAGTAAATATTTCCAATGATGTTAATGCTAATAGCAGCCTTTGTGGTATGGCTGGTAAATCATACATGTAGCAAAACAAAGGCATACAGATATTTGACTTGTTCTTTTTATTTAAAACATGTAATAGGTGTTCAGTCTTGAGTCAGTGGTCCAGATTTAGTCACTGAATGTCCTTGCTTTATAACCTGGATTCCAAAGAAAAACCCCAACACCTCTTGTAAGTTCTCACCCTGTAACATATGAAAACACTGTTTGTGCAATAGAGGTAGAAGTTTTCAAGGTTCTAAGCTCTTTAAAGTCCTGTAACAGGAGGTGAGTTCCTAATGATTCACTGAGAGCAAGCCAAGCTGAGCTCACCTGTTCCTTATGCGGGATAGAAGGAGCAGATTTCCAGTAGGTACTGACAGCTGGTAAGTCCAGTGTGGCTCAGCACTGTGGGTCCTCGGGGAGGAAGGCTTTTCACTATGAGAGTAGTCAAACACTAGAACAGGGACCCCAGGAGTCTGTGAGTTTGCTTTTCTTTGGAGATACTGAAAGCTTGACAATCAGGCCTTGCATGACCTCATTCAACTCCAAAGCTGGCCCTGCTTTGAAGATGGAATCACAGGCCATCCAGAGGTCTCTCTAATTTGGTGTCAGCACGGGAGATGCATCAGAAAACCCAACCAGGAGGAGCCCATCCAGGCTTCAGGAATTCTGCTGCTGCTTCAAGTGCTGATCTAATTAAACAATTTGTGTTGTTATTATACAATTGGACAGTTTGGTAGCTTGGGAGTTTTTACTCTAAGGTCCTGTTAATAGGGATACAGACATCCCATTTTTGTGTTTCAGCCGACAGGACAAGAGTCCGTCTATCCGCCAGCTGGTCAGTACACCTATCCTGCTGTTCCTGGAGGATACCCTCCGGCAGGAGGAGGGACCTATCCCGCAGCACCACCTAATGCTGGGTTTCCAGGGGCAGGATATCCTGCTCCAGGGGGCTACCCTGGAGCTCCCCAGGCTGGAGGAATGCCACCTTACCCTGGAGGTAGGATCCTCTGTTAGAGTACCACTTAGGATTTGCAGTGTAACCATTCCCTGTGCTTGTTAGAAATAGTGAAGAAAAGCAGCTTTGTTCAGTGATCAGTTCAGGCAGCAGCAGGCAGGCAGCCAGACTGCCATCTAGCAGTAAATACCTGCATGCTGATGGCAGTGGCTTGATGGCTCTGGGTCACTGCACAGACATGCAGAAATTAGCCTCTTGTATAGCTGTGCTCATGTGTCAGAGGTCAAGTACAAAACACCAAGCATGCTCAGTCTGTCTCTTCCCCTGGCTCCCACAGGTGCTGGGTTTGGTGTGCCTCCCGCTGGCCCTGGCTTTGGTGGCTACCCACAGCCTCCTGCCCAAAACTATGCTGGAGGTGGACCAGCACAATTTCCAGGTATGTCATACATAGGAAACTTCAAGAAATCAAGGTTAAACCAAGAGATCCTAGGATAGGTAGTAACAAATCAGGCCCTTACCTTTGTTACTTTTAGCTGTTGAGGTCCGTGTGCTGTTTACGTCCTGCCCCTTTCTTGACAAAGGAACTGAAGGGCTGATGAGAACCAGCTCTGCAGGTGCTACATCCAAAATTGATGGCTGTCCCTGATTAATGGTTGTGATGTAGTGGTTTAGGTGCTTATCCTTCTTCAAACTGCAAGTATCTGATAAGAAGTGTGAAATCCAGAGTCCACATGCAATGAGTAGACAGCTGTTAATCCAAATTGCATTTTTCAGATGTATGTTCACAAATGCCCCTGGCACACTGGGGAAGGAGGAAGGGAGAATGCACACAACTGCTTAAAAGCAGTGCAGTGTTTGTAATGCCTTGAGTGGTCAGTTACCATAGGGATGATTTTTGTCCTGGAATGTCCTGGAATGTGTCAAGAAATTCAGAGCAGCAAAATCTTTTTGTTTAGTGATTGCTTTGTTAGCTCTAGTACTAAAATGGAAAGAAATGTGCATACATATTATGAATAAAAGTAAAATTCCAGTACAAAAATTTTTTGCAGCTTTTATATTCACAGTGCTTTTGTTCACAAAATGAGATTCTTTCAATTCTTTTTGCATAAATGAATTCTTAATATTTATTGTTTACTTGCTAGACATTTTCAGGTATATAATATGGCTTTTAAAGAAAGCATGGGACATGCATTCCTCATTTGTGTGGGCTGTATTGGCTTGTCAAAAATAGTAGACTTGAATAAGGAGAGATTCTTCCAGTTCCCACAGCACCAGTAAAATCAGTGTTTTTAGAATTACCTTGGTAGTGTATATATCAAAATGCACCTGTGATTGCTTCTTCCCATTCTTCCCAAGGGCAAGAAGTTCAGTTACTGATCATGACAAGTTTTTATTATTTAGGAAACACATTTGGTGCAGTGGTAGGTCTGGCTTTATATTCAGATTAGATAGCATTTCCATAGTAAGAGAAGACTTAATTAATGTCTTCTACCTTGTTCTTTATTTTCAGTAGGATTTCCTGGCGGACAAGCACCATCCCCAATGCCTGGTCCGGTATGTGCTGTATTCTCTTCTATAATCAATCTTATGTGTAGTTTTAATGTTTTTACAGCTGGTTTCCAACAGTTTACAGTGTGTTCTGCATCAGGAGTTTCCTTCTACCCTCAGAGTACCAACTGAACAAGATCATAACCCTGTATCTGTGTACCCTCGCTCATTGAGATCTTCATACCATACAATTGGGTACAAGCAAGGCTTTGGCACTAGTGGGCCAGAGCTTTTCAACACAACCAAATGTCACTCTGGTTCTGTGTTAGATGAAGAAATGGAGAACTAATGGACAACTCCTTCTGAAGTACTGATACCAATGTTATGGGTTTAATTTGAATTTATATTGTGCAGGATATCTAGTTACATGTGACTCTTATTCTCAGCCTGCAGCAATGGTTCAGGGTACCCAGGGCACAATTCAAGCTGCTCCGAACTTTGATGCTGGAAGGGACGCAGAAATTCTACGCAAAGCTATGAAGGGTTTTGGTAAGTAAGCAATAGAAGCTTTAATTTCTATTGAGTTAAATTCTTAATGCCATTTTGTTCCTTTCTTCAATTTTTATTTAACTATACATTTTTCCCCCCCAGCCTTTTCAAAAGTCACACTTTCAAAATGGCTTGGGCTATTTAGTGGATGAAGTTACATAGAAATATTAGTGGGTGTAAATGGTAATCACTTATTATGTAACTATGCTCAAATGTAACAGTATAAAATGCACAGTTTTGGAGGGACTATTTTGCATTCTTACATGGCATTGCCCTTCTGTTTCCAAGGAACTGATGAGCAGGCCATTATAGATGTTGTTGCTAACCGCTCCAATGATCAAAGGCAAAAAATCAAGGCAGCTTTCAAGACAATGTATGGCAAGGTATGTTCACTAATTCTTTGAACTGGTAAACAAAACCAAACTTTCAGCAACTGCCTGGTTGCATTTTAGTCCTGAGGAGTGATTTATGCATTTTTAACATGCACTTCTTTTGGTCATATTCTCTGTGTATTGGGGAACATCTGGTATTTGACATAGTGTTCTCCTGATACCTGGTAAAAGCAGGGGTGGAGAAAGGTTGGAGGCTGTCTCTGTCTCTGACCACACAAGAAGCTTCTCTGCTTCTCTAATGCTTGACAGACAGAAAATAATCAAGCTTAAACTGCCTCTGTATTAGTATCTGAAACTACTGAGTTTTTTATGCACACACACAAGCACTGAAATCTGTTCTTTCCTAAAAAACAGGGGATTGGATAGTCAATGAAAGTCCAGGTTAATTTAATTTCTTCCCTCTGTCCAAAACTCTGACACCTCAGCTCTTCTCCATTATCTCCTCGCTAATTAAGACCTAATCAGGTCCTGAAAAATGCCACAACTATAAAATTTCACTCTAAGTTGCAAAAATGACAGAGTTCTTCTTAAGAAATAAAACAAAGCTTTACAGGAAAACCAGCACAAAGGTAGAAATCAGTAATGAAAGTAAGTTCTAGTTTGATATTTTCTTAATACATAAGCTAACACTCTCCAAACCCCTTTTTGTGTTTATAATTTAACAGGATTTAATTAAAGATCTGAAGTCTGAGTTAAGTGGCAATGTGGAAGAATTGATTTTAGCGCTCTTCATGCCTAGTACCTACTATGATGCCTGGAGCTTACGTCATGCAATGAAGGTGTGGTATTCCTGTGCAGGAAATAGTTTTAAACTATTCTAAAATACTCATCTAAGAAGAGCTGGTCCCAGCATTGTTGAAAAATCCTTTAGTGTAAAACAAATCTTGGGATTACAGGGCTTAAGATTCCTTACTGCTGCATCCCTGAGTTCCAGACAATTTCTGCCAATTAGCCAGTTCAGGGCAGCTGTCCCTCCAGAAGAGCATGAAACGCTGCAGGACAACCTTGTTCTCTGCCACTTGGGCATAATTTTTGCTACAGCCTAGAAAGGGCCAGGGTGCTGTTAAAATCATAACTACTGTTTAGAGTGAAAGTACGTACCTCTCCTGACTAGGAGCAAACCATTGTTACTGAAAGGTGGGTTTGGATTATCTTTTTTTTTTTTTTTTCCCCAAAGACAATGAAAAAATAATTTCTTAAGGTCAGATGATGCATTTACCTGTTCAAGTATTAAGACAGCATTAGAGATTAGGTGAGCTACTTGGGTCAAACTTTTAACTCTAGTAAACTGGTACATGTGGTTTACCAGAATTTGTTGCTGGTGTGAGCTGTGGCAGCTCACAGGTGGCTGGTAGTGGAAACGTGTAACTCAGCTGAGTTTGAATGGAGATCTTCTAAAGAATGTGGAGCTTAGATTAAGAACTGCCTTTAATGGAGTGAACAGCCACTCGACCATTTAAAAAAAATTGTAATGTAACATTACCTAGAAGCCTCACATAGATCCACTCTCCTATCTAGTCCCTGCCTGAATTGAGATGACCATGCCATCTCACTGTACCCAGTAATCTCAGTTAATTTTTATTCTGGGGAGAGGGAAGCATCTGTGAAAAGTTCCATATTGAGGAAACAGCCACATTTGGTATGGGGAACACAATTGTATGGTGACCAAAACAGAATTTGCATGTGTATCTTTGGCTTTATTGATTATCCTAAGGCTCTATCTTCCTTCAGTAAGTTTACAGATTAAAGTTGCCAAAGAATTTTCTTCCTAAACTTCCAGTTACTTTGTCTGATGTCACTGATGTGTAGTTTGGGGGTGTGTTTTTGAACTGGTACAGAATGGCATGCTTGAGGAATCTTCATTCCATTTTAAGTATAGAGAAGACTGGTCCTTTCACACTGCAAGGATACTGTTCTTAAAATATAGATTGTATTAAGTTTTGAAATAACAGATGACTGCCTTATTTCACAGTCGAAGAAAAGTGCATAGGTAGTGTTCTGTAGTTATGCCTTTGTTTTCTCTGCCTACAGGGAGCAGGCACTCAGGAGAGTGTGCTGATTGAGATCCTTTGCACAAGGACAAACCAGGAAATTCGAGAAATAGTGAACTGCTATAAATCAGAATTTGGAAGGGACATCGAACAAGACATCAGAGCAGACACTTCAGGACACTTTGAGCGACTGCTTATATCTATGTGCCAAGTGAGCTTTAATTTTTTAAATTTTTTTTTTTAGTAAGGTAACAGTGTACAGTCTGGTGTGTGTAGTCATTATGGCTCCATAAATAGCCTGTGTATGCTTAGCAAGAGCCAGGTTTTTAAGAAATTAGCCCTGGGTCATTAATTTATTCTCTAAGATATGACACTTCAGTCCCTCCTCAAGAGATACTTCCTATCTACAGATCTATGATGAATTGTGTGACCTAATTTAGCACCCTAGATTAATTTCAGAGAACTTATATGTAAATATTGTGCAGATGCAACTGAGTGGTTCTCTAAATTAGCGGTCCACGATGCTGTTAAAGCAGGATGCTTTTTTATTTTTTGCAAACATTAACAAAATAGTTTGTGTGAATCTGATTGGATAACCTTTATGGTATGTAGAACACCTGTGAGAATCCCTGTGAACAAGCTAAGAGGTGCCACAGGGCAAAACTTACCTCCCAAGTTACACCATAGCCTGCCTTCCCTTCACACCATGAGAATTAGGGAGGTGCTGCTATTGAACTCAGGTAAACACTGGAGCTTGCTTATCTCATATCATTTACTAGGGCTCATTTTGTGTTGAAGAATAGGAACTAATGGTTATCCATATTTAGGAAAAAATATGTAACTAATGCAACTTTCCACAGTTCTCTGATCAATATGACTATTTCTGTTAGAATTACTATAGCACTGCTCTGCCCCACTGGCCTCTACCTTTGTGAGAGTTCAGCTATGCACTAGGTATTTGGATTTATAAGTCAAAATCCACAAGAAAGCAAATCTGGAGAAGCTCATGCTGCTAATTTTTATTTTGATAAATCCAGCAGTTTACAGTAACCAACAACCACATAATTTAAATAGTATATTAACCACTATAGATACAACAGTATTTGAGAGCATGTATTCAAGCCTACTCAGCCAGTATATTTAGCAGTACTTATCCATGCACCAGGCAGCAAAAAACCAAAACAAGCACCAAAGCATGTAAAATGTCATGTAAGCCCTACTGACATAACTGCAGTAAGTACTTTCTGGAGACATTCTTACTTCAAATAAGCAACTTCTAAATAAAGCAGGAGACCTGAGATATTTCAGGTGTGCATATTCAGTAAGATAATTCATTAGTTTGTTTGGGAAGATTCTTTGCAACTTGAAGCCTAGAAACAAACAAATCAAGAGAAAGCTTACATTATTAAATAAAATAGAGAATTAAGTACAGTATTTAATTAGAACTGTGAGATGGTTTGTAGAGATGATGTTATCTGAGTCAGTATATCTACAGTTTAAAGCATGACCTACACATAGGGTTCTGAGCCACTTTTATATTTGTTTCCTATAAGGAGTATTAAACCAAAGAGAAGTTTTAAAGAAACTGCTATTTCTCTTTCTGCTTCAGGCTTGGAAGATACATGCTTGGGGTCTACACAGTTAAAGCATAGCCTTCTCTGCGAAATTTCATTTGAAATCTGTTGTCCTTGCTTTAAGGGTAATCGGGATGAGAATCAAACTGTGGATTATCAAAAAGCTCAAGAAGATGCTCAGCGTCTGTACCAAGCAGGTGAAGGAAAACTTGGGACTGATGAATCTTGCTTTAATATGGTTCTGGCAAGCAGAAGTTTTCCCCAGCTGAAAGCAACAGTTGAGGCATACTCCAGGGTAGGAGTTCTTCACTGATTTCAAATAAGCTTGGTCAATGTATTTTAAATTAAAGTTCCAGTTGTTACTGCATTTCATCATTCACATATTAATCTCATTTATTTGTAGATTGCTAATCGTGATTTATTAAGCAGCATTGACCGAGAGTTTTCTGGGAATGTGGAACGTGGTTTGAAAACTATTGGTAAGTGATATGCTCTTCCCTTATCCTTTAAGAATTGAACCTTCTAAATGTAACCAAAGAAGAATCCAATTCAACACTTGCCATATGGCAAACGATCACACAACTTGAGACTCTGCTATCACAAAAGTAACTTCAATTATTCAAATTATTCATTTTACACTTAATTAATTAAGTCACTTTGAAATAAGCAAAGGCCACATAGAAACTACTTGTTACTTCTCTAGGAGGGCAGGTAACTGCCCGGAATCAGAGGTCACTGGTTAGTGCTTGTAGCTGTGTATTTCAGAGTTCTGCAGAATGAGTGATTCCCAGTGTAACAGAGCCGTGACTCTGGGTGTGGGCACCTCAGCAGAGACAGCTGAGCCACCCATGCAGATGACCTCAGAACCAACGTGAACCTACATAAGACACAGTTCCCTTTCTACTCCTCTTCCCTACCACCATCTACCCCTAAAAAGCTCAGCTATTGCTAAGGAAAACCTCAGCAAAACAGAAGACCTGTTTTGAATTCATTTTTTCGTCCTGACTTGTTATAGTAAAGCAGTTTAACACAATTCATCACAATTAACTGACAGAATCAGTATTATTTAGTGGTAAATTTGAAGATGCCAGTCCTATCAGTGCTTGCCAAAACGACAGCATTCCTGTAGCCGTAATGGATAAGGAAAAACTTCTCAGAAAATATTCTACTCAAGAGTTTAATGGGAAAAGTTCAGGCTTGAGAAAGAATAATGAGTGTGAATAATCTAACTGAAACAAGATCCATTCTGTAACTACTAGAGAGACAACCTTCCACAGTTCTACTTTTCTTAGTGGATTCTAGCAGTGGAACACGAGTAAAATGCCTTATGTCGCAGTACCAGCTATCCAAGAAGAAGAACTGTTTTTGAATTACCTATTCGAGAATTAACATTTCAGACAGCTTTGAAAAGCACTTCCAGAGAGGTTAACTGCCAGTAACTCCAAGTTTTTGTGTGAAGGAATAACTCATTCGGTGATTTGAAAATAAGCTTAGCCCTATAAACAGATCCTGAAATCTACAGTGACTGGATCTTCACCCAGACCCACTTCTAGATGTCTACAGCAAAAATCCCCAGTTGATCCTGCCAGGTATCACTACACAGGATACAATACTGGAACTAATCCTAAAAATATACTTTGTTGCAGTGCAATGTGCTTTAAATTGCCCAGCCTTTTTCGCAGAAAGACTTTATCATTCTATGAGAGGAGCTGGCACAGATGATTCTACACTCATCAGAATTGTGGTCACTCGCAGCGAGGTAAGAAACTTTCTCCTGTGTACAAGTCACTTGCAGCAGAAAGCCACCTACCCAAAACAGCTTGTCACTTAGTACTCCTTTCACAGCTGTGGAATCATGTACTGCAATAAAGCTTTTACGAGGCTCACATTTAGATGAATCTGGTAATTAGTTTTAAAGCCAGCTTTCATGTAGTCCTTTATTAACTCTGCCTAGATAGTAGTAACTGCTTGATTTCCTTTTAAACTGTGGTTGCTTGTCCATGTAGCAAGCGAGCACCTCCAGGTCAGAGGTTCAGCTGTTCAGTTAAGACAGCACAATGCTAACAAAGCATGGAACAACTGCTGGACTCTGCTTTGGGAGCTGCTCCTCTGTCCTGGGGAGGGACCAGCTGGCTTCTACACTGCACGGGCTTAATCAGTTGCACATCTCACCCTTGGCATGTGTTCTCTAGTCCACAAGGGAAGAGATGCAGGGTGACTGTCTAGGATTGAAATCATACACTGTGGTTGAGTGTTTTGCTTTTTTTTCTTGTCTTTGCATAGATTGACCTTGTGCAAATTAAACAGATGTTCACACAGATGTATCAGAAGACTTTGGCTACAATGATAGCAAGTGATACAAGTGGTGATTACCGGCGGTTGCTGCTGGCAATTGTTGGGCAGTAGAAGAGGATTATCTGTTTTTGGTGGGTTATTTTTTTTTTTGGAAACAAACTGAAGGACATGAAACATGCTTTATGTAGACACTAACTATCCTTGTAAATGAATAATTTTAAACTTTTCATAATCAAATATGCCTTCTTGATGATTCAATAAGCTTGTTGCACTTACAATGCCTTAACTTACAGCACATAATATTCTTTATTGTATAATAAAAGATATATCTTGTCTATTAGCCCCTAAGCCTTAGTCTTTCTGACCCTGATAAAACCACCTTCCATCTACTGGACCCTTGCATGAGTAAACTATTTCAGCCAAATGAAACTCCAGCACTCAAGAAGTTCCCTGAAATACCTAAACTTTACTGCTGAGCTTACTGTGGATGACAAAAAAAGCCTGAGGCTGTGATGTGAAGCATTTTTACCCTCCTCCCCTTTTAATGTCTTTCTATCATAATGCTGAAAATCATGCAAATGCTCAGTTAGAGTCACAATATGCTGACAGTTTAGGGACCTTGGCAAAATCTGACTGTACTCCCCTATTAAATTTCTTATATTAGTGGTTAGTTACCATTATGCTTAAGGCAGCAGTGGAAAGGAGAACTCATCTTAGATCTGATTTTGAAGTCTCTCCTTGTAAAGGAGTGGGTTATACAGCAAATGGCTGAGCAGTGAAACAGCCTGTAGCTAAATGCTACCATGTGAAATCCAAACTGAAGGCAGTTGTGACCTAGATAATATAAATGACTGTGTGGATGTTTTCAAAGGGTTTAAAGAGAACAACTCTGAACAGCATATTTGGGTTTTTGTAGAAAGCTACAGTGAATCTGTCTCTGGCCATAAATTTAAGAGAAGCTTCAAGTCCAGCAGCTAGTAGTGTGTTCCCTAACATTTCTAAGCAATGCTTTCACAAATAGCAATTGTATTATAGGACACCCTCACACAAACAGCAAAACCCTATCTCTGGTATCTCCTGGACAAGAATCACTTGGGCTGGTGGAGCTGGTTCCAATATGGCAAACCTGCCACTCTGCACAGCACGTACATAGAGGTTTTTGCAAAACAACAACAGCTTATCAATTATACATATAAAAAAGGCTTAGGTATTTCGCTCACATCAATGGTCTGCAACCTAAATCTGACTTTGGACTTTTTCTGATACTAAACCGAGAAATTCCGTTCAGCTTAAAATTATTTATTTTAAATATGAAATAGAAGTTGATTTGGAGAGACTAAAGGACATTCTATTCTGCACTACTTTGTTCATCCTTGGTGCAAGTATTCAATGAGTTAGATATACATGTGTATGTATGTAAATATAGATATCTGTCAATAGCTTTCCCAGCTTGACCAAGATTCTCATAAGCTTTGGTTCTTGTTTCTTCATTCTTGAGCAAACTTCCTTACAAGTGAAGCAGCTTAACATTTAATAATTAAAGCATATTAGTGCATCTTTATCTTTTTATATGACTGAAAAAATCCCCACCACTTCAGTTGTCATTCAAAGCAAAGTATCAATAAATCTGGCTTATACAGACTACCACAAGAAAATGAACAGATGAACGAGTTCTATGTTCTGATAACGGTGGCCTGTTTTATGACAAAAAGATTTTCATTACGTGCTAGTAACAGAGTTGTTAAATCAGTAGCAAGAACTGAATGGTTAATGATAAAACTGTAGCAAAAAATAGGCAAGGAAAGAATGAACAGACACTGTCTATCCTGCCTCTGAAATGGCCTTAATTGTAACATGATGTAACATAATAGCCTCTATGTAACATAATGGTGTTTCCAGATCAAACATTAGAAGAAAACAAGCTCTTTATGACACTTCCTTTCAAAAGTGTTCAGACTCACACCAGAAGAGACTTACCTTTTTCTAAGAGAAAACCAGCCCCAATCACAATCATTTGTCTTTTTGCAAGAGGCTAATTTTCACAATTCAAGAGATACCACTGGAGCAAATTTTCCATTTCATAATTGGGTTTAATAAGCTTTGAAAGGAGAGCTCGTTTCACACTGTAGTGCTCGGAGGTGAGGATGTGTTTGCCATTAAACCAGATACAGGTAGGTTGTGAACTATGCTGCACTGCCATGTTAGGATCAGCAAGTGCCAGCACAAGTTCCCCAACAGCACAAGCGTCTGCTGGAAAATAACCCCTCAAAATCTGACCCAGCACAGTCTGTACTTCTGCTCAGTATCACCAACACACGTCTGCACTCCTCAGAGCAGTGAGAGACCCCAGCCCACCTCTGAATACTCCTCGCTGCTGCTGCTGCCCTACAGATAAAGAGCATCACAGATGCCACCCATCAGGTCAGGCAAGAAGTGACCCACACGGTGCCCACTGAGCCCAGGGCAGGGCAGGGAGGCACTGACCACTCCAGTTCAAACCACCGACCAGCCATGCCTCTCACAGCTTTTGCCACCTGTGTCCCTTGGCTGTCAAAGCTATTTCCAAGACTTCTCTGCTCCCTACCCAAGAACAGACTAAGAACATAGAGATGACTTCTTTTTTTTTCCCCCTCCTTAAAATGCTGAAAGCATAAAATGAGCAATGCAAACTACTTACAGTTTTCTGGGAGGAAGGATATAATTTCTTCTCCCAAACAATACAAGAATTAGAGACAGCTCCAGACTCCACCTTTCAGAAACACAGTAGCAAAAAAATGAGTGCCTACTTTCCAAACAACACCCACAGACACAATCCTGTAACCTGACTACTTGCCTAAAGGGGGACAGGAGACACACAGCATGAGAAATCAGGCCAACAACTGCCCAAAAAATTTGTCTTTACTGCAGATCTGCCTTTGTATCTGGCAAGCGCTACTACAGATAATGGATACTGTGAGGGAATCCTTAAAGCAGCAAAATGGATACTGCAAGGGAATCCTCAGGGAAGCGAACATCATTGCAGCTGGGCACTTACTGCCACACAAGTATCAGAACCAATCCTCTCCAATTACAATGAAGTTTTTCCAAAGATTGTATCTGTATTTTCTTCACATACACAACTCCAGCCAGTCAGATTACTCATCACAACCAAGATCTGAGTATCAAATAATGAAAAGTAATGTCTTGTGAGTTTGAGACATTTTCCACTACCGCTCAGGAGAAAGGTACCATCACCATGTTCATCATGTAAAATTTCATTTGTACTCAGTAACAGGTTTTTGTTCTGCTATAATAGGATATCATATGCAGAATGCACAGCTCAGAGGTATGTATGTATGGGAGCACTTCATAAAAAAAGCCAAAAAACTTACCATTTTTAACTTGATCTTCTGCACTCAAACTGTGAGAGAGTTTCCAATTAGAATGCATCTGCAATAAAGTAAAATCAAATATTAAAACTCCCTTAACAGTGTGTAACTTATTTTTACCTTTTATCTTAATTCTCATCCTGATCAGCAACTTGTCTTTTTTTAAAAAAGAATATACCAAAAAGACTAATTAATGTATCTGTACTGACTGTCATGACAAACAGTTCTCCCCTCTGCCCAAAAAGCTGCCCTAACACACTTCAGTCGTGTTGAATGTTTAGTTCAAACCAACACACAAAACACAGCAATGCTTAAGAGCCTTTTAGAATTAACTAATCCTGCTCTGACAAGGTTGTACAAACCAAGAGTGGACGTCTGGCTTAGCAGACACAAAGTATCTATGAGAGAGAACTCAAAAGCAAAAAAAAATGGAGCGTGAATACAATTTAAATTAAATAATATTTATCTTCAACTAGTTGTCTGCAAGCTAAACCTGACCTTTTATGCTATTTTTTCAAATAAATATTGAAGACTATATCTAAACAATTTTCAAGGTGAGACCTGTATGTGCCAAATAAAACCAATACACAGTGATAGGAGCCGCAGCCCATGCACAAAATTTATTGTGTGCTACTGTTTATAAAATACTTGAATAGTTCAGAACATGCATAAAATTTCCAACTCAGGGGTATGTACAGATTGTAGTTTATGGCAAACCAAGAAAAAAAAAAAGGGAGATGAACTCTAGTGACATAAGTTTCAAGTCGTGTTCCAGGGGATGAGAAAAACATGTAGCAAATGTCAAAATATATAACAAAGTACACTGGCAATCAGTACAGTCCATTATTTGTGAACAAATTAGCACAGGGCTTCAATTTTTATTTTAACCAAGCAGTCCTGTAGATACCAAAATACATGCAGTCTCAAGTTTACACTTTCACTAATGCCTTAGCAGTTGAACAGAGCAATTGCTTACGCGCTGCTTTGCTTAAACAAAAAGTATGTCCAATACAGTTTCAGTTTCCTTTACGGATTTAAAAATAATAAAAAGCTTGCAGCTATTCAGCCCAGTGATTATTAGCTATTTATGCAACCGTAATACTCACGATAAACTAAAAGTACCCATAACATCTAGGTAACCTATAGATGTACATCATAGGTCTATATATTAAATATTTGCAAAATGAAAACATGCATACACAAAATACAATGCCAAGCTTTACAGACTTGATATGAATCAAAATTTACTTAAACAATGTACAAAGTTCAATTAAAAGTACCTTAAAATTAACACTTCCTTTTTTTTTTTTTTTGCTTTTAAAAGTAGTATATATAATTTTTTTTTTAAATTCAAGGTGGGGAAGAGTCTTGAAAAAGCTGGGCAAAAAAGTTTCTAAATTAAATATTTTTTTAAATCTGTGTTCAAGTAATAAACATTCCTACATAGAAATCTTCTGATAAGCTGTAACTAAAAAATACAGTGAATACAATATAGAATTAGCAACATCTAAGGAGTAAACCTGAGGTCAGCATTTTACAGAATGACCAACTGAGATTTTTTTTGGCATTTTTTCTGTGTATTTAAAATACAGTTTTTGCAGCCTCAGATATTTTAAGACCATTCTAATCTATAATTTTAAAGACATTTCATGAAACTGATGTCCATTAATAAATAGTTAGCTCTTAGGGTTGTATTTGAAAGTCTGATTTAAAAAACAAACAAACAAACTACCTCTACTGAAAGAAAAATCCCATTTGTAAACTTAAAAGTGTTGACAACGATAAGCATAAGATGCTAGTCTAGGTGTGCTTTAGTGAGAACAGCCCGATTCTTTCGCCAGATCTCTTCTGCAGCTCCAGCAGCCAGTGATGGACGTTTGTGCACAGAGGTGAGGCGTGCTCCCAGGAGGTTGGGTCACCGTGTAAGAGAGGGGCTGTTGTCTCAAAAGCATGATGGTCTCTCTTCAGTGGGATCAAGTCAGATGGTTTTTCACCTCGTGTTAAGTAGTCACTTCAAGTGATCCCCCTATTTCATTTGTTGTCACATCAAAAAGCAGTAATCTAGGAATTCTCAGGCAAGACATGAGTGAGTAAACCAGAAGCTGACGTGGTCACTGTGCATTGTTGTTGCCAGTTCCATTGTTTCCATTGGTATTTGTTGTGTTTATAGTATTAATACCATCTTGCTGAAGAGCATCTTTTCTTGGTGGCATTCTCTCATTGATCCTATCCAAACCTTTTGCTTCTTCAAAACTGCAGATTTTATGTTGCGGAGAGAATCCTCGTATTGCTTAACAAAATGCAAATTTGATATGTCAGTAATGGAAAAATAAGTTGAAAGCATATACTTTTTCTAACAAATGATGTTTAAAAACGGGTAAGAAATCAGCCAAAGAAACTTATGGCTCTGCAACTGTATTACCAAAAGCTTCCTAACCTGCTTTCCTGAAATGTTCACGGCAATCATGATTTTAGTTTGCTACAAAAAGAACAAAGTATGGCAAATATTCTGCAAGTAGGAATCAAGGGGTTGAAGTCCCCTTGATTGCTTCTGCGTGTCCCTGCAGGGGCCAGCTATCAACGCCAACTGCTTTTGCTGCCCAGCACATTGGGCTTATCTTAACATCCCCCTTCTCTGGGGCAATGTCAGTAAGATCTAAGCAGCACAGCAAGTGCAGTGGAGGCAAAGCAGCAAAGGGTTACAAAAGTAGTAGCAGATTTAGATCCTGCACACGCACTGATGGCCTGATCCTGTAGTTTTCATGCAGGCAAAACTGCAGGATGTGGTTCACACTGTGCTAATCGTGTGGATGATGGAAATGGACACAACCACAATCACCAAATTAGCACTGTGGTTCAACAATGGTATCATTTAAATACAAATGTATTTAAAATAAGTATAGAAAATAGGTATTATTTTGCTACTGATTATTTTAATGAATGAGGTCTGTAGTTGAATTTACACTCGAAAATGGCTGACCACATAGTAAGACAGAAGTCTTTGGGATGAAATAATTCTTTGGAGATTTAAATACAGCTTTCCACTCACAACAACAGGACCTCTTGCAGGTGTGTGTGAGAACAGAATATGGCACTTGTTTTTAGTTTTGGAGATCTGACTTCCTTAATTAAAAAAACAAAGAATAGAGTTATTAAATGGTGCTTTGCAACTAAATCTGAAAAACCCCGAAGGCAGCTCTCTCAACTGCTATGCTGTTTGTCATTCACTTCATTGAATACTGAGCAAGAGGGAACTACAGTCTCTCTGAAAACACACTGTCTGAAGCTGAATACTCTGAACACTAAATAATTCGGTGGCATTTTGCTCAATACCACTAATAGAAGATGTATATAACATATATACAACTTAATTAGCACAGAAGCACTGATAATCCATGGAATTTAATAAGCCTTATACTGGCAGTCTGGGATACATACTGGAAATAAATTTGATCAACAAATTATATTCAAAATCTATAGAAAAAAAACATATTTATACATCTTGCACTACCAGATACGTCATGGAAAGTTAAAAACCTTATGTTCAAAGCGATTAAATAGATTTTATGAGAAAAAGCATGCATAAACAACCCTCCTTCCACATATAACATCCCCTCCCCACAATCAAACAAAACCTTGCAGTTGAATGCAGAAAAAAACCACTAAACACTACCATTTTTAAGGACTTCAAGACAACACCACGTATCACAACATGCTACTATACAAAAACCTACTGCATATTCTGTAAAAAACAAACAAACAAAAAGAGATCAAAAAAACCCCAAGAATTTCCCTAAAATATTAAAGATAATCATCATCCTAAAGCCAGAAATGAATGTTACATGTAAAAGGGATGAATCAATGCAGTTGATTCATCTCTGCTTGTGCAAGTTGAAAATAAAACACACCCACACAGAGTACTTTTGAATTCCCTCCCAGACACCACAGATCTCTGCCAAGGGCAAAGACTCTGATCATACCTTTTTCAGCCTCAATTGCCTCTACAGTGGCTGTACAGAAGTGAGCAGATGCATGCAAAATGAATGAGAAAGATGAAGAGTGTAATATCGCATAGCAGAAAAGGCAATGATCAATTTAATATAGTATGCTACGCCAGATTAGATTACAATTAGTTAAAATGACAATTAAGGGTTTGGGGGGGTTGTTTTTAAGTGAAACTTCTCCTAAATTTTAACTAGTACAGGTTATTAACTAAAAGTCTAACAAAGTAACACTAATTAAATGATGTTATTAACTGCACATTTCTGTAAGTTTTGGTTGTAAATTTTAGGGTTTTTTTAGGAAACCAACAGAAAATTTCAGCTGATCTTAAAGTTGTGGTATGGTTTAAAAAATACTAAAAATCTATTTGAGATTGTTTCTGAAGATTAAAGTGCATTAGTGAGCTTCACTAAATTATCAGGAATGACCCTATAAAAATAAACTAGCAACATTCTAATAATAACAAGTTAATTTTCTCTTTATCTTTAGCTCCCTTACGTTTAACTAGTACTTCAATTTCTCACCATATTTTAAGCTAAAATCGGCATCTCTGAGAACTGATCTATGAAATTTAAGCCATGAAAGACAAATCTAGTAAGTCATATTTACAAAGTTATGTAAATTGTTTAGTTGAATCAACAACAAAGTCTACATCAGGAAGAGGTCCAGATTTAACATAATCTTGGTGGGTGAATTAATGTGGATATGAAAAAAAATCTTACTATCTGCTTTTCAAACTAAATAACCAGGGCATCTGCTGTAATTTCTCGTGAGTTCTTTTCTTATAGTTTTAGCTCTAGACATCAAGCTTAAACAGAAGGTTATTGTTATTGCACCTTGAACTATAGCTAAGTTTCAATAACAGTAACAACTTTTTACCTCCCCTACTATTTGCCATGCCTCTAATACCATAATCTCAGAAACATTAACAAAAAAAAAATAGCATATATAGTCATAAACCTACTTGTGTAGTGCTTGATACATACTGTTAACAACAAAAATCATAACAGAGTATTCAAGCAAATGCTGGGGAAAATACCTATATAAGAAAATATAGCATTAGATCACAATAGAATTCTTTAAAGAGAATTAAGTTTATTACTTCTCATTTCCTATCCAACAAAACCCAAACACAACATTCCAATCCCCTACACTATGCCTACATTATGTTGTTATGTATGAATTGCCTACACTACACTTCAAGCTCACTGTTGCATAAGATTGTGATTTCCACTGAGATAGACCAAAAAAAAAATTGGATACTTGCATTAAGTGCTACTAAAATAATGTGGAATATTTAAGGGTAATGCAGCATTTTGATTTGCACATACTGCACCTCCTATGGAACAAAAAATGAAGAAAAAACCCCCAAAACTCCTGCACTTAAATGTACAGAGACAAGGGCAATTCCAGAATTAAATCAAGAAGCCACTTGAATAGATGCTTATTTATGTTTACATAAAGAAAAAGAAATGTTCTCAATTTGTAAAAATAAATTTAAGAATTATTTTAGAAAGTCACCAAATACATAATTTCATGCTATAATCAATTTGCCATACAAATACAAAACTGTGTAAAAAAACCACCTCTTTCCAGCATTTCCTGTTACCTGTGAAGTCTTTGTTTTCAATCTTTTCCTGAAAAGATCACGAATACTGATTTATCTCTGCAAATTACGTAGCTTGGTCATAAATGCAAATTTCAAAATTTAGTCCTATTTCACTCTACTTTTAGTATTACTATTCCAAAAAGACCTTGGAATATACATCAGAGTTAAGAAAAAGATAATTTTCAACTTGACATAAAAGAACAAACTGACTGGAAAATACAGGCACTTAAAAAACCCCACACTGTAAAGACTCAATTTGGAAAATAATTTTGCTGGATTCTCTTTATCATCTAAATTAAAACTATATTCTTTGTAATACTTGATAAATCTTGAACAAATACTAGATCCTATTAACAGGTAATTCTGAAGTCTTTGCTCTAAAAATTCTTGATTGAGAGCAAATTTTAAGCAACAGGTTTCAGTGGCGTTTCCACCCTCAATTTCAGGTCTCCCCCTGCTTTATGTAAGGGATGGATCCAACAGAAAATCCTTGTCAATTTTCAGCATAAAACTAAAAAACTGTCTTACTGCTCCCTGACTTAACAGCAGAGGTAGAAATGAAAGATAAGTATTTGGGCAGTTCAACTGAGTTCCACTGAAGTACTTGCAATTTTTAATTTAGGCTTGCATTTAATACCTTGCAGAATAAAGCTTTAGGTGTTTTGTAATTTTTTAAAAGATGTTGACTCAATTTGGAAAATACTGAATTCAGTTCACAGAATAAGTCACTAGGAGATGTTACTTTAAGTTACAATACTTAAATATGGTCTTTAATATTTCAGCTACTATAATGCAAGCAACATAAAGAACATAAAAAATGAATCTACATTTAAAAAATTTAGAAACATACAAAGGCCATGAATTCTTAAAGTCTGCTTTTTATCCTAGTACATTAAAGGTATCTAAAAGGAACTTCTGATTAGTTTTTCAAAAATATATCCATATACTTATAAAAAAAAAAAATCTCACTTCGACTTCTTCAATAAGATGCAGGTTTGCACTTTTTTCCAAAATTATCTTTTTTAACTGACTTGTCTTTGTTTGACCTCTTCCCTACAGTTCCCAATTGCAGTTCCCCCTCAGGCTGCTCTGTTTTGCAGTGAGAATCTGCTGAGGCACTGCTCTCACAGGAGCTGTGTGGCGGGCACCCTCCTCTGCAGTGTCAGTGCCAAGAGGCTCCATCCTCTGAGCAGGGCCAGCAGCTCTCGGGACAGCAGCTGGGCTGAACAAATCCCTGAAGGAACAGTGGCCTTTACTAAGGTCTAGTGCAGAACATGGGACTGACATTAGGAACTGGAACAGGCGTGTATGCAGAAGTTGCACGTGCATTGCCTTGACAGTGACTTCCATACTTGTGTATCTATTTGCCCTGATAAAAAATTTTCAGCCCAGCTCTCTAGAGAAATATAGATATATACTCCAATTTCTTATAACTTTCAAAGCTTTTTATAGATTTAATAGCAACTAGCACAAATAGAATTTTTCTCAATGTGCCATTGAAAAATCAGCATTTTTAAGACTAAACCAGGAAAATCCATGGCATACTGGTCAATTCTGTGTATTTTTAAGCAAACAAAAGAACAGAATAAAAAAATTACTTTAATATTATGTTCTATTATTTTTGCAAATCTAGACTAGTTTAAATTATTGATAGCATACTGATCAAGAAGATACTTCAAAGAGTAATTAAGTATTTGTAGTAAGAAATCCTGCTATACTATCCGTGACCATATTTTTGCCAATATAAATTCTCTGATATTATGATAGTTTAGAAAAGTATCGATTAGTGAAGCTTTATTTTATTTTTGGCTTACTTCTAGCTTTGCAACTGAGCATTATAATTTGAAAACTACTTTTTAAAGACTGAAACAATAACATGCTTATCAATATAAAGAAATTACTTCAGTTTAAGTAGAACTAACAGTTGGCATGATTTAATTTGAACAATCAACATGACTAAAACAAATGAGGTATTTTAATGTTGTGCATCCAGGAATATTGCCATCAAAAGTTCTAGTCAAGAAAAAACACACCCACAAAAATCCAAAAAGCATTTTGCATACTTTCCAAATGTCCCACATTTTCAGTAATGGTAAAAAGTCATATGTTTTATGTTTAAAAAATTTTCTAGTCAGTTTGATCCTCTCTGATATTTGTAATGCAACATGGATAAAAATCTGTTAAATGAGAGGAATGCAGACTTATTTTTTAAGCATAATAAAGTATCTTATTAAACAATGAAAATTAAAGCTAGAACATATGCTTTTGGAATAGCTGAATGGATTAGGAAACATACACCATTTCTTGTTATAGACATTCACAAAACAATCACATACATACACTGGACATATAAACTTACTTGTAGACATTATATGTCCACTGAAAAATGATTTAGAATGTGACATTTGTGCTTCAAAGCTATTAAAAACAGCTTTGATAGTTTAATAGAAAATGTAGTGAAAGGTTTAAAAAAAACTACACAGAATATTTAAAAAATTCAAGTAAACAGTCTAAATCACAAAATGAGAAAAGCAGCTACTCTTGGAAAATAAACTGTGTAAAAAGTGATATTCATATATCACAATCTTTCAATAGTTATAAAATTCAGCAGTCCCATACAAAAGTTTTATACTTTCTAGTAAAGACTGAAGATGGTCAATAAAAAGTCTTTGAGTAATTTATGTTAAGAGTGCTGTTGATATGAAGTCCAGTCTCAGACTGGTACATTTTAGTTATCCACCACTGTGAACAGAAACGTGGACTTCATTCTTTTAATACACTTGGTACAATCTCGTAGCATTCTCCCTAGGCCTAGTTAATCATTTATGGGCCTTGTGAAAAATATGATCCAATGATTCAACAAACTAAAAAAGGAGTAAAAACCTTTTACAAAATATTCAATGAGCCAGATTACAGATATATTTTGTATAGAGTTCTTTTTATTTTCATGCAAAAAAATATATGCACACTTAATAACACCCTTTTATTTTGATTTATTTACAAGTTTTAAATTCAATCCCTTTATTCTCAACTGATTTTATAACAATTGCTGAATATTTTTCAAGTACATTATTGTTTCAAATGCACGGACAATGTGCAGCAGCAAATGCAGCAAACCTCAAAAACAAGGTGCTACAACATTGCTTCTACATCAAGAGACAGACAAGTGTCTGGGATAGTGGTTTAATTTTAACACTTATACAGACATACATCTATACCTAGAGAGAGACAGACAGATCTAAGAAAGCAGCTACATCTGCAGAGGAAGGAAACAGCATGTTACAAGGACAATTCAGGGAGGTCAATTATACATAGAACATTTGACAAACAACATAGAGAACAAACTTTGGCATTAATTACCAGGGTACAAAACGTAGCACATTCCAATCTGTCAGTGGAGTGTCATATGGAACTATGCAGCCTGTAGCTGTTTGTTAATATTAATATCGACAACTATTTGACACTGCCAATGAAAATACTAACATAACTTTAGTAAAACCATTTTAATGGAGAGCAAACAAGTAATGATGCAAAGTTACACTGCCATTTTTGTATTGGTAATGATCAAATGCCTCAATATCAGATCTATAAGGTCATCCCACCTGAAAAATTGTAAGCTAAGGAAGCTCAGAGTCTGAAAAACGTGGTCTGACACTGCTGAACTAATTTGCTTTTAGTTTTATACCCTGGTTAAGTATCCATTTCACATTGCCTGATTAACACATAACACTATGCTTGTATCAGCCGCTAAGACAAGAACTGAAAAGCATAAGAAATTCCCTGCATGCATTATGTGTGGTGTTAGCAAAAGAGTGAGATGTGCCCCAGTCCATCTGAGGCACAGCAAGTTGCATAACATCATTACCACTTTGCAGGGTCTGTCGTCCTCCAGCCAACACTCCACTAGGTAACATTCCAGTGGGAGTCAAACCCTTGAGTGTCAGCACACTTTCACTCTCCTCCCTGGTGTGAGAAACAACAACATCACCTTAAACACTTGTGCATGAAAGCTTGCACTGAAGTAAAATAATGGATGAGGAGAGGGGGAGACTATTTTTGCTCTGCTTTAAGCATGTCAAGACTGAGTGTAAATTCCAATTCGAATGACTAAAAAGGGGAAAATGATTCTATTTCATACCAGTCTTTCCTCTGTCTAGAAGTTATAAATGCTGACTACTTCTGAACCAAATTCTGAGCAATTATTCACATGCAGACTCATTAGCTTTGAAATTAGCACTGAATGCCTCAGGAGGCACTGAATGTATCTCAGTATCATAAAACAATCCCCAATTTTGTTCAAAGTGTCTATACTTCAGGAAATAACTTTAAAAAAATTATCCCTATTTGAGCAATTATGGTCTGTGGAAAAATTATACATTTGGGGTGAATATGATCATGAAATCTCTAGATTTAAAGAAGTATAAGAATATAGTATTTTTTAAATATCTGAAAGCAAATAAGCAAAAACCTGAAACAGAAACCCTCTAGTCCTCAAATTTCTGGTATGACAGAAATTTTCAGAGCCAGTCCTGACCTCCTCTATTACACCTTTGATTTCAGTCTCTCAGTATTGCCTTTCCAACACTCATAGCATCAGGACCTACAATGTGTAAACAATGTGTAAACTAAACATCATGTTCTCTAATTTCCTCAAACATGTCTCAAAAATATTCTTTAACCAAAAACACCAACATTAATGGGCTGCACCAATATGCCAAACAAGATTTGGATGCGCGGTGATCTCCCTGAAAAATGTCTGGCATCCATTATCCTGAAACAGAGATGTTTACCCAACATACATAGCAGGGGTTTGGGAATGCAGAAGTCACGCAAATACCTGAGAACAGAGAAGACTCTCGCCATCTTGCCGATTGCGCGAATTTTGTTTCTGATTATTTCTTTCCGTGCGGCAGCTGTACCTACTTTCAATGGAATAAGAAAAGAGTCTCAAGCTCATGGCTATTTAGAGGATCACCATTTTAAAGTGCATCAAACTCAACACAACTGTTTAAGTTCATTATTCTTCACAGGAGGTCAGTACCCAAACACTTAAGGGCATGAAGTTATGAAATTACGGCTTCAGAATGCCACCAAAACCACCACCACCTCTGTGTCCAAAAAACACACACAAAAAAGTGTAGGATGTTCACAGTGATTTCCCAAAGCTACTAAGCATCTAAATTACCATCACTACACTGTAGTAACTACTGTAACTCATTGGCCTAAATTTTAGAGTTTAAATTCTTAGTACTGACATCTGTATATATATATATCAAGATGTAGGCATGCAGCCCAATGTAGAAGCCAAAGAGATATTAAAGCCACAAAACATAAAGAGTTTCTAATTGTTACACAGCTGTCAGAGAGAAAACAGTTGTTTCCTTGTTTTTATGTCAAATACCCAAAAGAAAACTCGATAAGAAAAGAAAAAAAAAGAGAGAAAATAAAATGGTAAAGAATTGCACTGGTACCTCCCTTACCACCTATGTTCCACATCACCTTATGCTTGCATCATTTGCAGAAATTACAAATACCAAAAGACCTGGAGTAAACACTGCATATTCCACAGGGCAGAGCGCTACCATTTGTGACAGACAAGAGTGAAGACAAAACTCAGAAAGGAGGCTTGGGAAGGAGAGCCACCTTGACATGAAAAAAACCTCTTTTCTCCAACACTAAATGCTGCTGTTTTGTTTCAATTTATGAAAGTCATAGAATTACAGAGTATTTTAAGTTGGAAGGGACCCAGCAAGGGTCATCAAGTCAATTCTTAAGTGAATAGCCCATACAGGGATCAAACCCACACCCTGGCATTATCAGCAGCAGGCTCTAGCCAATTGAGGTAATTTCAGGATCACCCTTCCCCTTGGATCTTCCTTTCCCTTTGCTGACTTCTCAATTCCATGAAAATAGTAAAGGCAGATAAGGAGGTATCAAAAGCAAATCCTTATTTCTCCTCAGCCATTGGGGAAGGAGAGTGTTAATGACACCAAGGTAAGAGTAACTCAGTCCTACTGTGAATTCAACCATAGGGGACCAAAAGTGAACATTCACACAGCTCTGTTAGGTATTCCAGATCTTCCATATGTCACTGTTGTTCAGTCCCAGGACAAAGATACTCAATAAAAAGTTGCCAACTTTTTACTTTTTTATAAATTTATATATTTATAAAAAATTTCTAAATTTATATTAATTTCCAAGAACTTAGAAGAGAGGATCACAGAAGTGGGTAGAGGAAAGCTGCACATCCACAAATTCACCTACTTGAATTCAAAAAAGAGGAGCTGTGGAAGAAGCTTTTTTCCATCCCTGCTCACTAGTATGGAGCTTCCCCAGGAGAGGACACACACTCCAGCACAACACTCACACTTCTCAGACCACAGCTGCAACAACACAAGGCCTTCCGTCCACAGGAATGGGTAACCTTCCCACCCAAAACGCCAAACCAAATAAATTAAAAAGATAAAGCATATAAGGTCAAACAACATCAAAACCACACAAGATGGAAAATGTGTAGTAGTGACAAAGAAAAAAAGGGAGCAAGAGACAACCTTAGGGAAGATCACAGTGGAAAAATCTCGGGGTATGACAAATATCTGCCAATCCATTGAAACGAAATGAAAAAACCAGGAACTACTGAATACAGTTTTTTACAGACGTTAAAACTTTGAGAAACTGAAGACATCAAACTAAAAAAAGGACAAAACAGGTGGCTCAGGAAAAACTTTGAGTAGGATAGGCTGAAACATTCAACTTTTACTGAAAATAATTTCCTTGCAATTTTAACTTTTAAAGTTCTAGAAGTCTTTACTTTTTCTCTTTGAATACTGTTGAGTAGCAGTTTCAGAATCTAGAATGAGAAGGTTATTTTTCCAGTGTTTTTGAAAAGGTCAGGGCTAACTGAGGAACCATTAATCTTTCCCTGTAAGTTCCTCAATTTTGCTCCTACCTACATCTATTTACAGGGTGTAACATGCAGGCTGGAAAGATTTCAGGCAGTGCCAGTGCCTGGATCTAACTCAGCAAGGTCCCTATGCCTTGAAAGGAGAAAGGTTGCTTTGGGGTAGTTTAGGTGTTTTGGTTTCATTTAGGTTTGTTTGGTTTTTTCACCATGATCTCTCATTGCCCCAGCCCTCCAGAATCAACACAGCCAAGGCAAAAGGCCAAATGCATCACTCCAGGCTGCAGCACTGCACTAACGTGGCCACTGAATCCTGGGTACTACAGAGAACACAGTAAGAAGACATGGCTTGCAGAATGTCCTGATTACACCCGAGATTAGAGGAGATATGACAAAGAACTCTCCCATTTCTTACTTCCAACAGCGGCACAAGAAACAAATGCTGAAATGCTGATACTATTATGCCCCAAAGAGTTCACATAAACTCTGGAAACGTGTCTATAATCTAATGCATTCCCAAGTATTAGAAATATTCTCTGAAACTGACAAATTTCCACAGAGAACAAACTGATTATTAGGTAAGTAATGGTCAGAAGAATTTTTCTGTACAAAACTATCTACCCTGGGATTTCTGAAAAACTCGTGATAGACCATGAATTTAAGTTAGTAGGCTTCTTTTTACATTTTGAATCTTCAAAATAGCACACAGAATCAAAAAGTACCTTTTCGACATCTCAGTTAAGGAAACTAAAAGTACTACACAAACCAGTTTTTGGAACATTGTATAAACACATTCCATGCACAACCTTAAAAAAACGGCTCATGAGGAAAGTATTAAAGAGCAGGACGGACAACTGAAAGCTCCCTACACATGCAGGACCAAAGATAAAATTTTAGAAATAGGTAAAAGAATGAAATTCTACAAAAAAAAAAAAAAGGAATGGAAGAAAGGAGGAAAAAACTTCATGCACAGAAAGACAGATGTCTTGGAATATGACTTCTGATAACAAAATACACAAGTCTTTAGAACCATCCCATTAAAAAGATTAATAATCATAAAATACTACATATGTCTCTCAACAGAAAGGTATTGTCTCATTAATACTTGTACTGTCAGGTTCTGTGAAGTCATATTTCAAAACATTCCTACTCTGTCTGGTCTGTACCTTTTTTATTGCCATATATGAGTCGCTCTTCAGATGGAGAGTCCAGAAAAAAAGGAAGTGAACGATGGAGAAAAAGGTGAGTGAGACAAAAAAAAAATAAAGATATTTAACTTGGCAGTGGTAATAAAGAAGGAATGGAGAAGAAATGTGAAAAAAATAAAATGGAAAACTGCAACACTTAAAAATGCATTCGTCAAACAAGAAGTGGAATTGTTGAGTATATTTTAAAATTTGATGATAAACAAGTGGAAATTTGAAAGCCAATAGTTAAAAAAAATCCATTCACATAGAAAGATAAAGCGTAGACAGTACCTAGGTGGCATAAGAGATGCATCAAGCAAAGAAATTGTTAAAGGAGACAGAAGAATAAAATAATTCAAATTAGGAAACTGCAACTACTGTACTACAGACAGGTCATATGCAATCATCTGACAAACAACTATTCTTGCAAACATAAATCTCAACGCCTCAGAATACCACCTAACCCTGCTCTACAACTGCTTTCTGTAGTTGACTTAGTAGGATTACTTGAATAAAAGACAGAAATCGACTGTTTGCGGGATAACATTTGAGACTTTTTTTAAGTTTTCACATTTCTGACAACAACCTAAATAACAGCAAAGTTCAAGTGGCTGAGAACCAAAGCATTCCAAAGTAAAACACACAGCTTCTTAGCACAACACCACCCTGATATCCAATTTGAACACAGGAGTTATCAAATGTTCCTCAAAGGCTGCTGCAACTTCCCTTTCTCCTCTCCAACAACAAAAAATCCACAAAAACAGTTCTGTTGTTGGATAAAATGGAGCAAGTCTGAGAAACTTTTAGGTGTGACATTAGGCACTACTGTAAAAAAACCAACAAAGCGTGATACACTAGGTCTTCATGTTAATTTTGCTTCTTAATCATCATGCAACAAACACCTCCTTAATCTACTGTATCTCAGTTTAAGAGACAGAAAGATGTTGTAATTCAGTACACGAATACACATTATATAATGTACATAACACAAATTGTCCTTTAACTTTTATGCTTTAAACTCAAACACCAAGACAAACTTGCATTTCATACTTTATGTATAATACTTTGGCATAAAAAAATATTATATCTGACTTTCACCTACATCAACTCTTTATTGAAGAGCAATGATTAAGTGTCTTATAATAAATTTATTCTAAATATTAGAAAGGTAAGTTAGTATGTTTCAAATCTTAAGTGCCAAGAAATTATGAGAATTTTTCACAAGAAGTTTTAAATAGAAATCAGATATGAATATTTGCAAAGGTTGCCATTACTGCTTCTTGATCCCAAACTCAATCACAATTCCCTTCTCTGGTTCCCCAAAGCATCATTATCTAAAGAAAAATTTGAAGGCAATTTTCTTCCAACTCCAGGCAATAATACACCAGTCTAAGTTAACTATTGTTCACAAGGTACTACCATTAAGAAGATTTATATATCTTAAAGTAATAATCCCTACCGTCAAATTGATCTTCTCCCTCTGTCATCAGTTCATCATCAGAGCAAATGCTCAAAACATTCACCAACATTTCTGTTACTGTACAGGAAAAAAATAAACTTTAATTCATTCCACATAGATTTTAAAGTATTTCCATGCACACAAGATACAGTAAGTCACCAGCAGCTCTAGTGAATGAACTTCCCTCACCGTAGCCATTGCTCAGCAGTGTGGTTTCAAAAACAGTGTTTTTCTTGATGTGCGCTGTCACAGAATTTAAAAAGCTCAGAAAAATAAGCAGCTAAAATGACACAAGCTAACAATCAAAGAACACAGCAGAACTTCCTCTCCTGTCTTACAAGGAGTTCTTCTTGTAAAATAGTAGTTTTATGTTAGCATAAGTATTTGAACTAGTTTTTATGCAAACTTTAGTAAAAAATGAAAAATGTTCACTGCTCAAATTCAGGCTCGAATTGAGAAAACTGTTCCATTCTTGGCACCTGCAGGCAGGTAGCAAAAGTGCTCAAGCAGGAAAATATTAGAATATAAATGTGGTGCAAATTACATCTCTTTTCAAACTCCCCTTAAAAATATCAACATAGTGGATACAAGCTTTTTGAGACAAGTTTGTGTATTTTCTTTCTCCAGGACTCCTCCTTATTCTGCCACTCAATCTTTCCCACATGGATCAGACTCTTTCTTAAAACATTCAAACATTTCCTCCACATAGAGTGTTCAGAAACCTATCCAGAAGTACAGCTTGGTTCTTAAAAACACTGTAAATTGCTGCCTACATTTATTCACTATTAATTCATACTAATTCATACAATTAATTACTAATTCATACAATTAATTACTAATTCATACAATCCCTGTATTATCTACTATGGTGATATTCTTATTCTTGGGAAGGAATTACTCCCTACTGTAATGAAAAGAACAAAAAAAGCCCAACCAAATTATCATGATTTTGATCTGTTCAGTGCAGACCAGACATTATTGACATTATTATATAGTCCTTCATCATACGTGGACATGTGTATTTGTCCAAAGGCAAGGCAAACGACAGGACTCCAGCAGTCTGAAGCAGACAGCAGGTCAATGAGACGCTCAAGTACCGCTAAATAAGTTGCTGGGTGTCATTACCAGCATCACAACAAAAGCAAAATACACAGGATATCCCTTTGCTGTTGAAAATATTATGTACTGCATTATCAGGCAAGAGAGATATAAACAAAAATCTCCTTTCAAATGTCAGGTCCCTTCATTTAAATATTAAAAAAATTGTTGAGCGGGTTAACCACAGTAAAAAGTATCTAAATTATTTGCATTAAACTGTTTACTAAAGACAACATAAATGTAGAATTCTATGTTTACCCAACTGTAAATATATAACTATAAGAATACTTTTCAAAGAAATTAAAAGAGCTCTCCAGATCTCTTCTTATAAAAAGAACAGTTCTTTTGTAGAAGGATTTTAAACAGACCCAAATAGCCTCTAACCTCATTGCTTTTCAAGTGAGGACTACTTGGGGCCCCAGTGTCCTAGATTCAGTTATCAACTCTAGAGGGAAAAAAAAAAAAAAAAAGGAGGATCTGGGCTAAATTATCTTTTTTACAAGAAAAAATTATAACTGAAAAAGTTATCCTTAATGAAGGTCAATCTATATAGGAAAGTTAAAATTTTATATGCAGATATGCACCCTCAATGGAAATCATGATTTATGTTAACACCTTTGCTATATTAGATGCAGTTCTAACTACCTTGACTGAAACAGGTGAAGAAAACAACACAATAATGCAATTAATCTCTCTTTGGTAAATATATTTAAAAAAAAAAAAATCTTCCCGACATCAACCTGGGAGAAATAGGAAAGATATTAGTTAATGTGTAACATCTGCTTACCTTTTTCTCCAACAAATGGCAAAGACCATGTGAAAACGTCCATAAAATTTGGTAGCCAGTAAGGATGAGGAGAACAATTGAACTGACGAATATTCATCACATTGTTTTCATATTTTAATACAGCAGCTAAAATAAAATTCAGACATTTTGAAAAGAATGTTTAAAACTTGTAAACACCACATATGTAAAGTCAGAGTCTTGTTTTAGCTCTATTTATACCATAGACTAAATAATCGCAGATATACTCCGCTCTCTTTCTTTCAAGTATTTAAAGGATAGATTTCTAATGGAGAGCTTTGGATTTTTACTGCATATGTTGCAGTTTAAGGCACTCTTACATGTCAATATAGTTCTGCACTATCCTATTACAGGTCTATAGTGAACAAAGATTTTTAAAGGTCCTGAAAAGGTATAACTTCATCAACTTCAACAAAACCCTAACTCAGAACAGCAGTATATCCAGTACATGCAGATTCTTAATATGTTTTATTCTTAATATGTGTCTTCCCATATTGTAAGTCTGGAGTAAAACCATAGAAGGTGAGGGAGAAGGGGAAGCACAAAGAAATACAACAGAAAACCAGAAGCATTCTAAAGCTAAATAAACATTGATTGCATTTTTCCATACTTGTACTTGCATTCCACTGGGAATGAGGTGAAAAAGGATTCTATGAACACGGTATCCATAGAGATAGTGAAAAAACCTAAATAGCCACTTGAAGCTATTTTTACTTCCCCTTTGCTTTGCAATCAGTGCAAGTAACAACAGCCCACATTTTCCTGTATATAGTTATTCACCCTACAGAAGTGGTATGGGCTGGGTGGTGGTTCTATGGAGGTGGGTGGAAGAAAATGCAATATATTTAAGAAAAAAAAAAAAGGTCTTGGTTTCAAAGGAACACTATTTTAACATTTGGAGATCATTCATTCATCACCTACTTGAAATGCCTTACTTAAATACCATATTTTAATTTCAGCAGGCTTTATTTTTGATTTCTGTTCTTGAATTTTGTTCTTATCTATGAATAATATTAGTTCACAGCTAAGTTCTTCTCTGCAATTCTGTAATTCTTCACACTATTAAACGTGCTTCTCCTGTTCAACTTTATCTTAGTAGAGGATGGACAAAAATGAATTCCTTGTTTTATACCTCCTTAATAATATTTCCAACGGTAATTAGTATTTTGATTCCTACTTGCTCTTTCTTGATTTCCCATACAGGACCATTATAGAATTATCATCACAATTAAGACTCCCAGGTGCCACAATACACAACACAAACTACCTTATGCACAGGCTCCTGATCAATGCTTCCTCCCTTCCTTGCTTAGTTCACCAGCTAAAGACAACTAGAGGAATGAAAACTCATAGCACTGGAAAACTCTGCTTGACTGCAAAACACCAGATGATACATTCAAAAGAACTAAATAGCAACAACTTTTACAAAGGAAATGTTGACCTCAACTTGTGCTTCAAGGTACTTTTATAAGAGATTGTCATTTATGGTACATTATCTTCTTCATAATATAACTTTCATTACTACATTTTTTTTGTCCTTTAATTTCTTACCTGGTAAAAAGTTGTTGATAAAAGATTATCTAGTTAGACAACTTTATTATTAAAAACAAGTATTAATAATAAGTTCTTACCTTTATTATTGTAGACATCCAGGTAATTAGGTGCTGAAAAAATTGTTATTAATGATGGGAACCCTGTAGTTTGACTTTTCCTGTACATTCTATAACTGCAAAACCAAACAGATTATTTTACATCTTACAGTAAATAAGCAATTAATTTTTATTTTACACCATGAATTCCTTGAAAGACACGAAGTACTTACCCTGCATCTTGTGCTTCATGTGCTCTAATGATTGACAACAAATTATTATTTTGCAAAAATTCACAAACTGCTGGATAGCTGTGAAATAAAAACAATTTTGAGTAAAAGAAATTCTCTTAAAATATGCAGCAAGAATCAGTATTAAACACCCAATGAGATCACAGCATACTCTTACCTATAAAAGTATGAGCATCCTCTGACTGTATTGTGACTGAAATGCTCTTGTGAGTTTTCATTTCCAAAATCTTCTGACGGATCTGACCACAGTAAGTCACACATTGGTCCAAATGCTGGAGGTTCTTTGAATCTATCTAACTGTTTAACAGAAGGCAACAGCACAAAGACTCTTTGAATATTAAATCAGTAAGTTCTACACATTTGTTAAACTACATATCCATCAATACCAAGCATTTTTAGAATAAATCCCAACCATATCAAAGAGAAGTAGTTTCTGTATATTTTTTTCTCTCCTCCTCATGAAATAAGGCAGAGGCATGCCAAAAGAACCAAACCTGTTAAGAGCAATAAGATTTATTAGTTGTAAAAAGAAGGGAGATAAATTCCAGACTGATGGATATGTGTAATACAGGTCAAGTTACAGACAAGGAACAAAATGGTCCTTTTTCATGCACATGCCACATCTACCAATCTGGAGAGACTACCAGGAATTAGCAAAGAGAAACAGTACAGAAAACAGGAACTATGAAGGAAAAGCATGAATAATTAGCACCGACTAGAAGAGACTAAATATATATTACCAAAAGAAATCCAAAAAAAAAACCACCAAAAGAAAAACGAACCACCCTGGAACACCCGTCTCCATAATGGACTGTTTAACAATGCAATGAAGATGTGACTAAGCTCAGCTGTCTTAAGATTTCTTTCATACAAGCTTTATTTTTCAGCTCTAGCCCTGATGTAATGGGCCATAAGCATTTTGGGAGATGTCTGCGTTTTCTCTTGCTGCTTCTTTACTGATTTCCACTTGAAACACCTGTTTTAGCAGCCTGCAACTTTTCTAGTAACCACAGTCAAAAGGGGCAGAAGTGAGGAGGACAGTGCATTTGTTAATGTAAAAGGAAAATACCCTGCTTAAGTAAGTAACAGGCAATCTCTGATGTCCCAGAAATGAAATTAGATATCCCAGATTCAATGTAAAGTTGATTTGATCTTTATGTAGCTGGAGTTTGTTCACAAGATGATTTTATCCAAGAAATGTAGGAACGGTTCTTTGATGGACAGTGCATTTATCTCACTTCACTTCCCATACCAAAGAAGATGATTTTGATGGTACTAGAGAACACTTAACTCTTCATGACAGGTTCGAAGGAAGGTTTGGTGAGCACCTGGTGAATTTGAGTCTAACGGTCCATAGGAATCCATTCAAATATGGAACCAGCAGTAGTGCCAAGCTCTCTCATGCCCTGGAAAATCAGAGCTCCCGAGGCTGCCACCTGTAACATAAGTGGAGAGGTCCAGATCTTTACAAATTCCTGCCAGATAATGGTAAGGCAGGTATTAACTGAAGTCGTTGTCGGAATTTATTCAATATTAAAAATCCTGTGGTTTAACATTGCCCACACTGGATGATAAACCCGGTATGGAGTATTTCTTCCAGATTGAAGAAGTCAGTCCATCAACTTCTGCAAGTACCTGAATTTCTGTAGATTAAACCATCAAGTTTCTAAACCTCCAGCAATAAATTTGGGTCCAGAAGCTAAGAGAAGCATTCATACAAGGAAGTTTCAACTGTTTGCCGATTGATGTTTCCTGCAATACAGAAGGCTGAAAGTCTAGAAAACATTTTTAAGATTTTTATTTTAGTTAGTCGTCAAGGATTTTCCTTATGACTTTGGCCAAATGTATAGAGACATTATAAATAAAAAGCTTTGGCAGCAATTAATGTGCCCCTCTCTCAAACTACTTTCCCATAGCATTGAAACAACAGTGAAGGCATTTCTTGAAGTAAAGTCAGTGTGTAAAAGATAAATACACTTACATACACACCAAATCAATGTCTCCTTCATTAGACAGTCTACTATGGTTCTCAAGACATGTCAAAATTTAAGGAAATGTCACTGCAAGCTACTCAACCCAGACTGCACATATCAAATCAGAATAATCAACTTAAGGGTTTTTTTGTATTGGCACAGCAAGGAAGTTAACAAAGGACATGAGTCAATTCAAAACATTTGTTACTAATTAATATTTCTGACTGTTCTTCGACTATGGTAAAACAATCCCAGTACAAATAAGCTTAATGTATTTCTAAATATGATTAAGGTAACAAAGACAATTTTATTCAAGAATAAGAATCAATACACCTGGTATTTAAACAGAAATAGGTAGTATATTATTTAATATACTGTGAGATATTTAAATTAATTTATAGCTATTATGCAGTCAGGGCTATTAAACTGAAGTACATTATACCTCCACATGTATGTTCATATTGATGAGTACCAAAACCTTAGAGGTGGATTAAGGTACAGCAAATTGAAACAACTTCACTTTTGAGGCAAAAGACCTTCACGGAAGTTTCACATACAGATACCAGTTTTAATTAATCTGTCCTAATTTTCCTGAGAACTATCACATCATAAAGCCTGAAGAACAATGTGAAGGCCAGTGAAGTGTGGCTGTCATCTGATGTGTTACTAAACAAAAGGAGATTTCAGCAGACCACAGAAAGGAAGTAAGGTATTATAAACACAGATTCCCAGTAGTGCTGCCATATATTTCAAGGCACTTTGCTGACCAAGTCTTAGTATCACCACGAGCTAAACAGAAGAATGACTGTCTGTTGTAAATGAGGAAGAAAATTTTTTGTCTCTCTTCTTTAGTCACCATAATCTTATCTGGACATTTCCCTCCTTGTAAAATACTAAGCTTGAAAATCAAAATCCTGGAATTTTGTTCCTTGGCAGTGTAAATGAAATCAACGGAACAGCATCTGTAAGGTGATGGACAAGTGCCTAAAAGAGACACTCTTTACCAAAACAATCAGAATATTTATGTCACATTCAGAGAATAAAAATCAGACTACTGCAAGTTTCACAAAATTCCATTTTCCCCGAAATAAGAAACACCCACGGCAACCTTTCTGGTTAGGATTCACTGTCATGGCTAGTATGATAGTTGTCCTCTTCTGGAAGTAAGTTTATGACAGGAAAAATAATAATTTAATTTCTATGGTTTTATCACCATCCTGAAAGTCAGTAATACTGACAAAAGACTTCATCCAGAAGAAACTGCACCTGAACAGAATTTGTCTTTTTTTCTTAGGTGATTCCTATATTGTTTAGAGAGCTGGGATTTCCCTTATGCCAGGTGAGTATGCCTACACATGCTTGCAGTGAAGACCTCTCCTTAGTAAGAACTTCTGCTAATAAAGCAGAAGGCTTGTCTTGACTGTTTAAAGAAGTAATCTGACACACCACACTTGTACCCCAAGCATTTGATAGTTTCCTAGATATAAAAGGAGCATTTCACATCACCTATTTAAGTACATTTAGAATATAAGTGCATGCCAAGCTCTAATGCAGCTATTGAAGCTGCTGCCAACTCATGCATAGTGCCTTTTCCAAGTTACCAGAGGATACTTTAAAAAACAAAAAAGGCCCAAGGAACAGTTCTATTAACACTGCCTTACATTTATAAACATGTTTTTTATCAGAACAAAATAAAATGCAGATTTTCATGTATATATACATATAAACATACAAGCTTGCGTTTTACCCTAATGTAACCTTGAACGTTGTCGAAGCACATATGAAAGAACAGGTCAGATGACTCGACACTTTGAAACAAGACTAGTTGCGAGACTGAGACTAACAGAAAAATGAATGGCAATCCTGTCATGACAGTGGCTTTCCAAAATATGTTTCCTTTACACTACTTTCCAAAAAAGCCTTGACCATGCTGCCTTTCATCTGTAATGTGAGCAGCGTTAAGGCATTGTCAGAATGGCACCATTTGGTCGCTTTGCTCTCTTACTTCTCTTTCTCTGCACAATGCACGTGGATTTCTGCACACGTCAGTATTTGCTCCAGCAATGCGCTGTGCCTCAGTACACTTTCACATTTACACCACTGATCTTGTAAATACGCTTCCCTCTCTGTTTCTACCACTTTATTCTCCTCTCACATCACTCTGCTTGGCAATGTAGTATCTGTAAGGGAAATAACTGACAGTCCAGCCTTTGGAATGGTCCAATCAGTACAAAAAAAACCAAGTGAACAAAATACAGTAAATTCGGAAATGAGATTCAACTGGATAGCCTATAACTCTGAGGAGAGGAAGAGGTAAAAAAGAAAAATGGAGCACAAGTAAAGGAGAAAATGCTAGGAAAATGAGAAATACAATACATGAAGATAAAAGGACAAATGGGCTGTCAATATTAGCATATTATAGAAACAAATTAGGAACATACTTTTACCTTCTCTCTGACATTTACATGGCTTTTATAATAGGTCTCCACGTACCTTCTTCCATGTGAGGATAAACAACTTTTTTTCTTCCATCCTTACCTATATTCCCAAAGCTTTCTTATAACCATCTATTTATGTTTTAAGCTAAAATCAACTACATTTCAGCTGTTACTAATCATAACAGGAATGGTTTTGATTTTCAAATGCAGCAGTCAAGATGTCAGCTAAGTTAATTAAAATAAATCAAAAAGGAATATGCAAAAAGGAAAGCAACTGAGTTTGAAAATTCCCATCCAATAAAATATCCACCTGACATCAGCAGTCCATCCACGTTGTTAGAAACAGGTATCTCATGTCATCACAGTCCTCTTCTCTTTAAATTGCACATCACTGTTTAGTGTTTCCAGTGTATAACTTTAAAAACTTGCTTTCATATGTCTTACTGATACACTCAGAACATTTACCATAGTGAGAAGTACTCTACAACTGTTACTCAAATGCCTACCAAATTTGCCATTTCAAACAGAAATCTGAATTTCTATTAAATACTGCCATGTCTCATTCTGTCAAACCTAAAATCCACATGACTAAGACAATAAAAAAAATTCTTCAAAGACATTTGAGAATAACTGAAACATGACATTTGGTATAGCAAACAATTTAAAAACTACAATTAATTTATATAAGTTTTCTCCTGAAAGCTATGAGAACACTGGCTCTTATCTAGAAAGTATTATTTTGACTGAAGCTCTTTATACATACTACCTGTCTCAGGCATTTTCGAGGGAGTTTTTTTGTGTGTGTTTTGTAACAGTCCCAGCTGTCCCAATGAGGTCTACTAATGGAAAATGTACTAATAATCCATGAGTTTTTAATTACGATACTGCCTAGACTACATTTCAGTTCCTGATTTACACTTCCACGAGAGACAACAACAGAAAACAATATAATGACAACTTCGAAAAGATGACTTCGTATAGCATCATGTAAATATCTCTATTTCCACTTATTTCCAAATACACAAAATACTCACTCTCCTAATGTCATCTAGTGTATTAATTTCTGGTGAAAGTCCACCATGAACACAAAGAAACTGTTGATTTAGGAGAGCAGCAAGAGGGAGACAATCAAAAGCTTCCATACAAGCATCATAGACTCTTTCCGAGTACTTTATTTTACCTGCAAAAAAGAAAATAGAAATCATGAAAAAATCCATAATAGATGGATGAAGTCAACTAGTGGATCATAATTGTAAGAGCAAATATCAAAGTGAATGTTTAAAAAAAACTAAAGCAATGAGTATTTTTGGGTTTAAATGAACATTTCCAAACACCACAAAAGCAAGCACATTTCTAACATGTATTCTTCTCCAGAGCAATAAACTTTTTAAATTTTTTCTTCTGTTACCTCAAGAGTGGAGAAACTATTTTTGTTTAAAAAAAAACAATCATTTTTTAATTATTTTTATACAATTACACAGAATACATCAGTGTAAAATAGTACTGAGAAGTTTGCAAACTCTCATTTAGAGTGAGAAGCTAAGAACTAATCATAGATTACATTATTTTTACCTACACCAAAGAGGGTTTTACCAGGCCAAATGATCCATTTATCACTGGATCAATATTTGCACAAGCCTTCAAATGGAGAGGCAGCTGACATCACCAAAAGAGTTATCTTACTAGTATATTTGAAAATCAATTCCCCAAATGGAAAAATTACTCAGCAGTAGGGTTTCTCTGCTCGCTTCACAATGGTGCTCACCAAGTTACTCTGCACTCCTGATTATAACCAAGAGAGCAAAAAAACCTTCTTCTCTTCAGGATTTTAAAATCGAGATTGATACATCAAAATTTACTCCATAATGTGTATTTGCAGGCAGCTGTCTTCTCGCACTCCAATGCCACACTAAACTGCAAGTAATTCTGCAGAAGTCAACGGGGCCTTCAAATGTTTTTAAGACCTTAATTAAACTAAGAAACCAACATCCCTTAAGAACAATGACTGTAGATCAGCAAGTTGGAAGCAAGCTAATTTTACATTCTTAGACTACTTACATTCTTGCTTAAAGGTAAAATACTCTGTTAGGTGTCTGCATTCATGGTTGCCTCTCAAAAGAAATAATGTGCTTGGGTAAAGAATTTTCAGGACCCATAAGTACAGCACACACTGTTAAAAAAAAAAAAAAAGGAATCCAGTAAAATACTCTAGTTTATAAGAAATTGAAAAATGATTACTGAGAAACACTGAGTAAGGATGCTAACAGCTTCAAAAGCAGGTACAAAAGCTTAATGTGCCATTTTAAAATACAGCACTACTTCCCCAAGTCCAGTTCAGGACACGAGTTATGCAGATTGCTAATTACTTTTCTTACTAATAGCCACACAGAATGCTGAAAAAATTTGGACACTCAATAATAAAGTCAGTAGAATTAAACTGCAAAACACTTTCATCCAGACAAATACTGTATGTGTTTGTGCCTAAAATCCAATTTTATAATATGACTCTAAACACTGGCATAAGAAGGAAAGCAGACATTTATTAATAGAGACTGAAGAAAAAAAAAAACAAAGCGACAAAATAATTTACATTAAGGTTAGCTATACCATTTGGAGATCATTCTTAAACTAAGAATGGACATACACTGGGAAAACTGGTTGCTTTCTCAGTGTACAAGCAGCAAAGAATTATAGTGAGTTTCCATGTCATTATTCCTGCAACACCAGCAGTGACCAGAGTTGAAGACAGAGCAACAGAACATGAACAATTATTTCAGTTTACAGTATTGTTACCACCCAGCAGTCTCGAATGTGGAAAATGTAGTTCCTAAATTTCAAATCTAATTCTTCTGTTTTAAACTGAGCACAGAAATCTCAAAACCCCAGAAATTTTGGACTCCATCGAAGACACCTGCAAGTCACTATTAGTGTTGTTCTCAATAAATACGTGTACCCTGAAGCTATCATTCTTCAGAGCTATTCTGCACAGAATAGCACAGTATATGAAGGAAGAAAGAAAACAAATCAATGCTTTAAAAAACCACCACAAACAAAATGTATTGAGAAATACATCAAAGACTTTTATTGTGAAGTTTGGCTAAACTAATTACTGAACTTTTATCTTCTTAGTAAAAATATGCAAAATATTAATTTTGCTAATGATAATGCTTGCTTTCCAATGTTTCTGTAACTCTAAAATATCCTTGCAAAGTCCCCAGACTCTTTAAAAGTGTTTCTCATCAGAAAGAATAACCAAAACAACTGCCTATCATCAAATGAATACACTGATCGCTTTGGTTAATTCTACAGTTGTGAACTGTTTAAGTCAAGTCAGGTTGCATGAAAAATCCAAGGAAGCTGCCAAATTTGAAAACATTTAACAGAAAAGTGACTAAACACTGCCTTCCTTTCAGTGAATACATACTAAATTTGATTAAATTGCTGAGATTTACATGTTCTCAAGTATGTTACCTATTAAGTACAAAACCAAATAATTTGTTTTACTTTTCCTGTACTGGCCTATTTATATTTGTTGTCAAATATAGACAGAATAATGTTAGCATTCTTTATGTCTGTTACTTCCAGCATAGAAAAGAAGGATTTGCACACACTTCTGTGAAGGAGTCCATCTTGATCCCTGCAGTTTGTTGTATACAATTGCGGTAGCATGTAATTATCTTTCTTATTGAAGTGATAACATTTTTTAATTGGAAATCGATTACTACTAAAATATCAATGCAATTAAATATGTTTCAGGACAGAATAAGAATTTATTACTGAAAAATCAAATTTCACTGTTCCTAATTTTTTTTAAATTTCACCTTTCTGTGAAATTCTGTCAAGTATTTTACCAAAAGTAAATTACTTTTCGAATCACTAAGGAAGATTTTACAATAACCATATATGAAAAGTCACAGAGGTCAACTTAAAATTCCTAAATGTTAATTAAGGCAAAAGCTTAAGCAGGATACAAAATTTAAGGTTAAAATGGGGAACAAATGGTCGATTTTCATGTACTACCTTTTAATTTCTCAACGAGACCACAAAGCATAGTCTCGCCTTGATGCATCTGCAGCAGTTCATTCAGACAGTCTGCATATACTTCAGAGGACCATACAAAGATTTAGGCTGGAAAAGACCTTTGAGATCATCAAGTCCAACACCCACTCAGAATAGAAGAGAGCAAATTATCTCAATAAAAGACAAGATTTTTAAGAACCCTAGAGTGGTTTTCAAGAATCTATTTAGCATATCTTTCCATATTCTGCATGTGTCTTTAACATGCCAAATACGGTGTTACTCTTGCAGATCGTCCTGTGCTGGTCTAAGAGTTGGACTCAATGATCCCTGTGGGTCCCTTCCAACTCAGCATATTCTGTGATTATATTAAAAACTACATTAAAATCATATGAGAGGAAAAAAATCCGAGCCTGTTCTTATTAATATATTCAAGAACAATTATTGTTCAGAAGTTTTTAGGTGTAATGGTTGAAAAGCTTTAATAACATGCTTTGATATATTAACACACAGAGCTGCTATGTAAATGTCCTTTTCAAGGACAATTACATTACTTGTAATCATCAAGAACAGGCCAAGAAGATCCAATTAATAAATAGGGAATGTCTACTGAAATTTTTCCTTGAAGATGAGGCAACCACTCTTGCTGTATCTCCTGTCTGTCTACCATCGCTAACAACCCCAAAAGGTCTTGTGCATGCCCTTCAAAGCATATGCCCCCACATGTTATTAGAATGGCAAAATTTTGATATAGAAATGGAAGACCATACACAGTGGCTTGCAAGGTACTATTTCCAAGGGTGTGCCACTCCATTAGATTTGGTATCTATGAGGAGATCCCAAGCTGAGGCACTTCCCAGACTGGCTCCAGAAGAATTAACTTAAAAATCATAGCTCTGAAACTAATCGATGTGAATTAGTGAGTATCTCTGAAATGTAGCACACTTAATAAACATGCTGAAAATTATAAAATTATTTGAACTTCAAATAACTGAAAAATTAATGGCAGAAACACGGGGCATCCTTAGGGAATATCTGTATTTCCTCTGAGAATTTTAGTAAAGAAAAGTATTAATTATTATTAAAAAACATTTGATTACACAAATAAAATTAATTTCTTTTATAAAAATAAACCTATAATAATATTAAACAGGTAACAATATTGCAAATAAGAAATTAAAAGACCTTGCAGTCATGACTCACCTGTTCTCCAAACACATACAAACACACCTTCCTGCATATTACCACAGAAGCAGCATTGTATAATAATGTTATAAAATTCAACTTCTAAAAAACTAACTAAAGAAAAAGGAGGAAAGATTAGTAAGACTGGTGATTTCAACATGATAGTTCAAACAGCTGGTCAGTATCCTCCTGTAAACAGGCCTCTGTCACAGGAGAAAGCACAGCAAAGAACACATTCACATGATAAAGCAGACCTAAAATTTCACTTGAAAACCTCAGTGAAAGTGTGCTTACAGAAAAATTTAGGACAAAACAGATTAATATATTCAGTTACCTCTATACTAAAATAACCTCTGTCTACATAGTCACCGAGGAAGAGGTATCTTGTGTTAGCAGGTGATCCTCCCACTTCAAACAGCTTCATTAGATCAAAGAACTGGCCATGAATATCACCACACACTGCAAGCAAAAATTTTGTTCAAATTAATTTTAAAAAAATCTAACAGAAAAGTTACTAAGTTATAGTCAAGTAAATAGCCACAAAGTACTTCTAATTAGGAGGAAAGGTAGGTATAAAGTAGGAACAACAGGAATTTTTGAAGGTTCCCTGTTTGTTTTTCATTAAGATGCTGTCTTCACCACCTGTGGTAACGCTGATGATAGCCCTATTTGAGTCTAGCAGATTGTGGACTATTTTTCCAACACAGTTTAATGCACTGAGCATTGTGGTCTTGAAAGCTGTCAGCAGCTCTTCACTGTCCTCCCCAATCCCCTAGGTATCTTTGCAAATTCTCCTTGGTATGTGTATTTGAAAATGCCTGCTGCTTTGCAATGATTTGTTTGAGTGCCATGTGAACTTGAAAAAAAGTGGAGAGTATGCTTTTGTTTCTGAGTCAGACTAACATACCTTTTAATATCACCATATCTTCTCTTTGCTCAGTTACTTTTCTCCTTCAAATAATCGTGTTCACTATTTCAACAGTGATTTTTCTTGCGTTTTTAGAATATGAGACAGGACAAGACCAGTGATCAGCAACCCAAGGCGGAAGTGCCAAAGATAGCAGATGGGAGGTCTTGAAAGAGCATGCAGCAAAGCCAGGTCATCTCACAATTCAAAAAAAAAAAAAAAAAAAAGGTAATTAAAAATTGCATGGAAGAGACAACTGCTTGGATCTCTTTCCCATAGGAGGAGTTCCCAGTCAGTGGAAGTCAGGAGCTCCCTTTTCACTTTTGCACAAAGTACAGTTGATAACCATTAACGGGAGCTCGAGAGACTATGCCTTTCATTGATGCAAAATGTCACTGGTCAACTGACAAACAGCATCTTCTGACTTCTTAGAGTTTATCTGTAAATTCTTTGGGGGGAAAAAAAGTTGTTCTCATTTTGGAAAGAAATACTGAATATGGCATACCACACTTCAAAGGTTATTATTCCCTTAGAGCAGGCCTTTTGTCATCACAACCTACAAAATATTAGGCTGAATAGAATGTCTCCACTTTTATGTTCTTTTTCAAAAATTTCTACTCAAACACTGAAAGAACTTTCCTTTTTTTTTCAGTTGCCAATGCACCAACTACCTGAACAAACAGAAATAAAAAAATTCTAAACAAATTGTAGTTTTGAGCTTTATCTGGAACTGCAAAAGACTGAGCTCAGAGACAGCCACTTAGTGGTTTCCACCATTTCAATCACTCATTGTTTAGAAAACATCAACAAGAATAATGATGTACTGTTTTAATGTCTTCATTTACCCCGTACTAACAAATAACATGCTGATGTCCTAAAAGAAGCTTTCAGACACTAATTTTATATGTGTCCATTTAGAAGAAACTACATTCAGATTAAAGAAAATCTGATTCGGACATAAAAATCAAATCTAATTCCATCATCATAAATAACAGATATGCAACATAAACTACTTTCTGTAAGTCTAGATTTTTTATAAATAAAAATACTATAGGACACCAATTCCACCTTTCATCAGGTCAAACAGAAATAGAACTAGTCAAACTACGAAAGTACTCCAAAAAAACCTAAGAGTCAGTTTTGTATCCCAGTGGATCTGGTCCTAGTGCTTAAACAACCTAGTGTTAAACAATCCTAGTGTTAAAACAATTTTTAAACACTTTCTAGTACTACTGCTCTCACAAAGACATGGTTTGACACGCAATCACCAGTCTTGCTTACAGATGAACTATAAAGGTGCATTTTTCACTAAGAATCTCAGTTCACAGTATTTGCTTCAAACCACAGCAATTAGCTTCTCTTCACATATTTAGATTTCAGGTTTTTCCGTGTTCAGGTAGATGCCTTTATTCCTACTTACAATATTGCAGGAGTTAAAAATCCATAATTCAACATCATTTAACTGCTTCATTTTTTAACCAATTTTCATACCAATCATACTGGCTTTTTCAATAGGTTTAATGCCTTCATTTTGCACAACAATGTTCAGACTGTCAAGCAAATGCAGTTGTGAGGGATAATTCAATAAGATAACACGGAAATTTTATTTTAGCGACTTTAAGACAAATTCTACTACTGAAAAAGTCTGGGTTTTTTTTCAAAGTTAATTATGTGTGAAATTATCTAGAAATATTACCTGTAATTGGAGCTTCAACTTCTATCATAGTTTTTTCCCTCCGTAATATTGCAGCACCCTCATTGATGATTCTAAGTGCAATTTCTTCATCTACTCGACCTTCTTTTATCAAGTGGTTCTTCAAAATGTCAACCCTTGGTCTTCCATCTGTGTCAAACACTTCTTCAGACGTTAAGCGATGCGTTGGTGGAAAAGGGACAGCTAAAATTTAAAAAGAAGAAGCAGTAGTCATGACAATGCTATTTTAAAAATATAGTCCATCTAGGACTGGATCTATCACGGAATAGCTGCTATCCAAAGTAGTAAACTTTTTTTTAATCACCCAAATTTATAACATCATTAAAATCAGGATAGAATAGCCCTATCTGTGTACATATTTAAAAAAATTAACAGCTATAATATGCAAGGTTGTAGAAAATATGATGCAGTTAGAAGGCACAATAATACGTACAAAATTTGGAAGAGTCAAAACTGGCTTTGCAGAGGGAAATAATCTCTCTCCAATATACTGCCATTCTCTGAAGGACTCATCAAGTATTGATGATGCAAGATATTCATTTAATATCCACTCAAACTTGCAAAAGCATTTAAAAATTATCCTATCATCAAAGCCTCAGGGGAGAAAAACAGCAAGAAACCTCAATCAAACAAAAAACCCACACCAGACCCAATCCAAAGCCAGCAAGAAAAGTATACAATACAGTTTGAAAGACAAGAAATAAAAGGAGATATAAAAGAAATAAAAGGGGACCAAAGTAGGCTCAGCAACTGTCCAGACAGAACATGTGATGGCCATGAATTCAAACAATGGCAGTTCAGTTACTGCACAAATGAAATATGGATGTTGGACATGGAAAAAGAGGATACTTCAAAACTGCCACTAAGCATCGTGTCAGAATATGATCTCACTCATGCGGGATTTTACAGGAAATAAAAGTAATCTGACCCTGTCCCCTCCTCAAGCCAACCACTGTTGAAAGAACAAACTAAATGAGGAGCAAACCCATTCTGTTTCTCTCCATTTAAATGTTAAAACAGGAAAATGGGAGAAGCACACCTATTCAAAGATAAGAACTAGTAGTATGAATATACTTGTAGATTCCTGTATTCTTATTTATTTTCTTAGGCCCCTCCCCGGGCAGATGGAGCTCGCTAGCCCTGTAAGGCAATACATCTACATCCTGAGGACCTCGCTGCCACCGTCCAAGCGTGCTTGGCCCCGGCAGATGAACCTCAGGATTAAAGGGTGGGCTCAGTTCCGCGCACACTGTGTCTCACCTAAAAAATCCAATGTGCAGGCTGGAAGGTGGAAAGACCTTCCCCAGTTCTTCGTTCGCGAAGACTGGCCATTACACATTACACTCTCCAAAGTTAAACTTTACATTCAAAAAATCAATGCTTAAATACTAAAACATTTGCTGACTTCACTTAAATTGATTTCTAGATTGCTAGTTACTAGTGACACATTGCTAGTCTTCTCTTTTATGTAATAATAAAAATCTATCAGTAAAACCACTGACTCATAATTCACATACATATATTCACTGAAATTAAATTAGACTAGAAAATAAAACCGAGAATTGTCTACTATTCTTCCTATAAAAGTTTCTAAATAGGAAAAGACTGAAAAATGTGCCTTTACTTTCCACAGTGTAGAGCAACTTTGGCACTTTATTTTCAGGCAGAAAGTGTTTTATTAACAATAGAGAGACTGCATGTGTTTCCTTCAGTCTCCTCTAGTAGTGATAAAAGTTTCACTTGGAAATGTTAAAATTCTGTGTAGTCCAAATGTTAATAAACTTAAGTGAGTTAGGAAATCAGAAGATAATTACTTCTGCTCCGTGTAAAATTGTTTAAAAACCTAAATCTGCCTCTAAAAAGAGAAATTAACTGTTCTGACAAAATAAATTTAATTTTTAGAAGCATTTCATTATGATCGGGCAAGCACCAACTCCACTATTCACTGCTTTTCTGAACTTGACTTTCCAACCATCATACTATCTCAATGTTACTTTTGCATTATTTCAAAGTTTATATTAATCTGGACATAAATAAGCTTTAGGCCCTTTATTCCTCCACGTTTTTTAACACATTATTGTGAGTCCACAACTGCCTTCAGCAATGCAAAGTTGAGCTCATCCTTTTATGAGAGACCAGACAACTCACAAAGTAGATTTCTCCTGCGTCAATTGCTGCAAAAGCATTAGAGATCACACACACCTTCCCAGAACGTAAGTCAATCACTTCCAAACTCTGCAAAAACTGTGCTTCGATAGTGCCAGCATTTCCTAGACAAGATCAACTTAAGTGAAAGACAACTTTTTTTTCTTTTTTAGAGGTTTTTTGAGTAGAAGCAAGGTGTGGTAGAAAATGGTCCGTTAAGGTGACCACCTGTTCCTCATTACTGATTTAGGACTATCAATGGCTGCAGATGCAAAAAGATGGTGTTGACCTCTTCCTTATGACAGTTCAGACTTTTCAAGAGTTATAAGTCCATGGTAAATGAAATTTGCTTCTCTTAATGAAGTTCTTATGTCTACTTAATGTATTTCAGATCAGATTAGTACAAAAAATAATTCTATTTTAACAAACTATAGCTTTGAGTTTGTCTATCAAGTTACATTTTAATCCAGCTACAAGATCTCTCACATGATACCTCAGAGTTTTGATCAAAACTCCGAGGTATCACATTATTTGAACTAATACACTTACAGAGATTTAAATTTGCACAAACCCACAACTGTATTATGAGAAGTAATTAAGCACCTTTAAAGTTATATTTGCATCAAGAAAAAACAAAGTCTTAAAAACTAGTTCCTCAGAGTTTAACAAAATCCTTTTCACACAATACATGTATTTTCCCATTGCTTGAGAAAGATTTTTTGAGAATAATCTTCAGAAGGCAGAATAAAACATGGCTAGAGATTTTATCTGTGCCACCCAGTGAATAAAAAGTAACACTTACTACAAAAACTATTTCTTTCCACTTTATTCTTCAATTTTCGTCTCCGCAATTATTAACACTGTATCAGAATGCATACCTTTGAAAAATATTACTAACAACATCTTTTAATAGGTTAAGGATGATAAATTTTGAAGTACGTAGACAATTTTGGCAAACTAATGTGTTTAATTAAACCTTTGATGAAGTAGTCATAGAATGTTATAGCCTAAGGAAAAAGAATTGCAGCATGATGTGTTCCAAGACAGAAATATAATCCATGTTTCAAAGTCTTTGTGCATAACCTGCGCTCTGGGGACTGCAACAGAATGGTAATTAAGAGGAATTACCCTAAGGAAATAACATGGTGTTGGGCATTAAGGGATTCCCTTCTATCATTCCCAGAAAAGCCAAACAATAGAGAAGCATTTAGAGATGAATTTCTAAAGTAATACACACTGCAGTACAAAATAACAGACATAGCCTACTGGTAAAAGTATAGATGTTAATGACAAACATAAAACATCGTGATTTACAACAATGTACAAGATTTTTCTGAAACAAGCAATTGCTTACTAGTCAAAATTAATCAGTTTCACTTTAGAAATACATAAGTATAGATGATACAATTTTAACGATATGGATCCAAAAATTTAAACAGTAATTCTGGGGAAAAAAAACCAGTGAGTAGTTTTGGGAATTTGTTAATAAAATATTTTGATGCATTTATTACTATTTGTATAACCATTAACAAAGAGGGGAAAAAAAATCACCATTCCTTTATACTGAATTATTACTAAGAGATATCAAAAGCAAAACCTCTGAACTTCTTCTACACTGACTTTCTACAAGCTTCTGGGTACATTTATACCTTACAATAAAGCATGCAGTGGAGATCCAAAGGTTAGCACCAATCTGAATGGATACATTCCCAGTACATAGTAAAGAGGTTCAAAGTACAAAAACTACATTAGCATGGCACTTTATCCAATATAATAATCCCTGCTGAGAGGTGCAATATGGCAACTAACACAAACACGCTACTTCCAGACCCAAAGCAGATCTCACATTGCCTAGTAACTGAGTACAACAGTAGCTGCTAATAAGATCTTACATGTAGATACTGTAAATTTAAACCATGCTGATACATATGCCCATTGTAATTACCTCAGTTAAATCTGGCTTGTATCACACACACGCTGTCGGAACAGGCTCATGAAACAAGACGAGATCAAAGCCTCTGGACTAATGTAAGAAAAAGCATCAGGGATCAACTGCACAAGGTACTGTACTCCCACAAGCAAAGCTATTTCTGTTCTTAAGACTGTAAAACCTGAATAATTCTTGTTCTCTTACAGAGAAAGAAAATTAGCCATTTTTCCTCAATAATCAGAAGCCAGTGACATGTTTCATGAACTTAGTTTTGGCCATTATACCAAGCTCCATGTCCCAGATTGCATTTTCTGTTTTAAGAATGTTTTTATTTCATAGATAAAGTCTCAGCTCACATTACTAGGGTTACTAAACACAGACACTCTCTTTGTAAAGAATGTGTTGCTTTGGTGATAGGTACACATGAAACATCATATATAATGTTTGTCTCCACCAAGTGATATCTTATATCAATACAACCATGGTGTTCTGTGAAAAGAAAGGCCAGCATCCTTCATTTTGTCAGCAGGTTTTTTATCATGATAGCAGAGTTGTCCGTGGTTTTTCTGTGATTTAGTCATGTTTTGTGGGCCTTTGGTTTTATAAATGCATTGCTGTCTATGCACTGTCACTCAGAAGAATCACAAAGCCTAACACCTACCACATCTTTCAGTCTGTCCCTGGCGTTTTCACACCCCTGCCAACATCTACAAAGAAGGAAAAGATGTAGCATCCATGACTGCTATGGGGACAGAATATATCCAATTATCCTTTTGCATTTGGCAGAACAGATTTGAAAAAAAAAGCATAAAGACATCACAGATGGTCTGTGGACCAGCAACCTTGAAAATACTAGATAAGCACAAATACACAGCAGTGTCTACTGGAATCAGAAAGCTCCAATCAACAGCTGACAAAAACCACGTTATCCTATTCATCCCAAACAAGAAAGCACAGATTCAGCTAAGTCAGTTTCTTTACAAAAACTCTCCAGAAGTTTCTTTGAATGGAAGGTTCTTTCTAGTTAGCTATTTAGTAAGCATTCTAGAAGCAAGAAAAATGACCCTGTAAACCTTGAAACCCTACAACAGCACTGCAGGCACTATTTATTTAATCCTCACTTATCATGTACTTCCAGTATTATAAATTTCACAGAATTTTAAATCTCAAATGAAACTATATACCTAGTATGCCAAGGTGCATTCATTAATCTTTTATACTGTCTGTGTAGTTTTTCAATTAACTTAGTTGACATTTTTAGAAGTTCCTCTCAGGAAAAATATAATTATTTGTTTGAAAAGTATTTAAAAGATACTCCTCCCATTAAAATGGCCACAGATTACTATGCCAAAAGATTACTTAGTGTTTAAATGTGCTTGTGGCAATGACAGATGCATAGTTCTTTCTATTCTCCCTCTATTCTCTTTTCCAAACAGGGTGGTTTAAGGATTTTCCCTAGTTTCATCCAGACCACCATGTTTATGATCACTGATAGAACTGTTTTCCACTATTTTTTCCAGATTCTGAATACACGCTTTCACAGTTTTTGCCTCCACTGCACCTTATCGCTATGAATCCCGCAATTTTAAGTACATGTTATAAGAAAAAGTATTTCACCTTTTCTATTTTGTTTGGTACTGCATTTCTACTTTTCACAGGGACACAATTACTGTTGCTTCCGACTCAATGTTTTCCTTAAATACCATTCATAAGGTAAGCAGTATCTAACTCTGCCCCCATTCAACCACCCCTTTTCCAAGTCAGAGATTTCTCACGTTTGTCACTCCACTTTGCCTGAAAGCTACTCTGTAACTCTGAACATATCTTTAGATAAAGAAGAAGATCAGGAAGATGGAACAAAATTTCATGTTGTTGCTCAGGATGCACATATAAATGGCATGATGGTGCAATCTCTTTTTTCTAAACCAATCATCTAATAATCCCTGAATTCCTATCAGACTGTCTGACTGCCACTGCACTAATATTTACAGAATATTATCCATACAGATACTAATATTTCTTTCTCAAGTTCATCACCTTCCACGTTTAAGCAAGAATTGTTCTGTTCTTTGTAGAGTCTGCTCTATCTGAACAGCATCTTCTTTACCCAGGCTATCAGACTATCAAGAAGCTCCTGAAACATCTCTGGAAGTTTGCTACCCTGGATAAGTGTCACTATATGCCATAAAGAACTTGTCAAGACATTTAAAGAGCACAGATGACAGATGTTAACCTCCCTCTACCATGGGAGTTTATTACCTATTGACAATCTTTCTTTCCTAACTAATTTTGATCCAAAAGAAGATATTTCTTCTTTTGTTTACTTTAAAGCCTTCAATGAAGAAAGCTGATGAATAGTTTTGCCTGGATCAACAAGCTTACTGGTTCCTTCAAAATATTCTAACAATTTCTCTTAATTTTCATCTATGAGAACTGTACCAACTCCTCTTTAATGCTGTATTTCCCCAGGATATAGTTAGTCCACTCTTTCTCACAAGTGCCATGAATCTATTTAATTTAAACTTACTGATCTACAGCTCTCCAGTTCAATCTAGAATTTTAAAAAAAATGCTGCTCTGCTCCATCTCTCTGACTCAGAAGATGAATTACACCACAGGCTACGGAAAATAAATCCACAATTTTGCACCCAAAACCCCAAAGAATTCCTTTAGAAGCACCAGACAAATATCTTCTGATCCTAGGATATTTTTTATGGAACGTTTCTTTTGTTGATATGTTTTGAAACCACTTATATTTCAATGAGAGAATTCTTTGGTTCCATTCAGCAGTAAGAACTGACTCACGTGTGAGAGAGTCCTTAATTCCTTACCAATAAACACACATGTAAGTAGCTGCCCAATTTTTGTGCTCTGGCCTTACTTTCCAACCCTCAACTGCCAATTTGCCCTACTGAAATTGAGGCAGGCTTCCATTTTTGGGTAAGGTTTATCCACTCTATCCCCTAAAACAAAGAAAGACCAGTTGAAAACTTACTTGTCAGAATTCAGTTCCATGCCACTGCTCTCCCCAAAAACAAAACTGTGATTTTTTAAAATATGACTTTTTAATACTCTCTTTACACTGCTACTTTTCTGGATCATCTTAGAATAATTTCTGGCCAGCCAGATAAGTGCCTTATAATATTTTTAAAACAGGCTTCATGCTGCACGTCAACTTTTAACCTTTTACCTTTTTTTTTTTAACCAGACTCTGAATTGTAAAGTTAAATACTGCAATGATTTCTTTTTCTCCTTACATGGACATAATTGTCCAAGAGTAGCTATTAGTTCCTTAATTTAGGATCCTGCTCAAGGGTTGTATCTCTACGGTTTTCTCTGAAGAGTTGTTTCAGTGAGCTTCCATTTAATATCCAAAATGACAGTTTGCCAATCTGACCGTACCCTGACTTTTATCCAAAACAGAGGAATACTGAAGCCTTCCACTTCCAGAAGAACAGACATAATCTCCAAATTTAGCATTAGGTCAGCATGACAAGGTCCTGTGGACTGCTTCCCAAAGTCTACCAACACCCACATAGTGGACAACGCACAATGCTGGGGAGGACAGAGCATTTCCAAGTACAACTTTGGGGTGCAGTTACCCACAGGTAGGCCGGAGAAGCCCTGATGCTTTGCCCTCAAAGAAAAGCCAATGAAGGGTTATCCCTGCCACGCCAAGGAGTTCTCTATTAATCTGAGTTTACAAGCACTTCTTCCTCCCTACAAGTGAGAAGCACTTTAATGTGAGGTAGTGAAACAGTTGTTTCAGTAGAAAAGATACATCCACAAATTTAAAGTTTGAAAGCCACATTCACTGAAAGGTCAAGCACCATCACTGAAATCAGTCAGTTGTCATCCAACAAGAAAGGCAAAGGCAAACCCAAATCCAAAAGAACCAGATACATGACTTAGATATCAACAGCAGTTTAAAGAAAAAAGATTCTGACAGAACATAATAGAGGAAACTGCTATCTTCCACAAGGCAGTAAAACACTAAGTATTCTTCAAAGACAAAGAGGGTGCCTTAGCAAACAGTGAATCAGGATGATAGGTACATCTTCTCTATTAAGAAAGATAAAAAAACAGTTACAAAAGCCTCATCACAAGATATCTTTTGGGAATCAAATGCCAAAAACTGACTTAGACATTTCAATTCCACAGCTAACCATTAATTTAAAGGAAACTCTACAAGTACAAATTACTTAGGCAATTTAACTAAGCCATGAGAAAAGAAAATTTGAGCTTTTCAAATGGTTTAAAAGCAACCAGTGATCTTTGATGATATAATTCATACTTGGAAAGGTATGTCAGACCAGCACAGCTAGATTGTACAGACTGCATATTTAAACCCATTATTGTGTTTATTATGTATATGTCTAATATAAACATATTACACCTGATAACCTTTCATACATTTCTCTAGATATACATGCTTCCCAGCAATTGCTAAATATATAGGTCAAAATATGAAGGGGGACACATCCTAATCATTATCTTACTTATTAAAAAATATTAATTACCGATGATACAATAATTTAACCATTTCTCCTTGGGTGAGCATCTCTTGCCCATTTCTGCTAACATATATTATCAATGGTAAAGAATTTAATTTCTCACGGCAGCTGAAATGTAATGGATTCTGTTCCTTCTCTGTTCTTTCAGTAATACAGAGGAAGAAAATGAAGCCTAAATAAAAGCAAGAGGAATAATGCAAGTAACAGCAAGCTTTGATGAATTCACATTTCCTCCCCAAAAGACCCAGTAGATGGAAAGCACGGAAGCTGAAATTAGGATCAATACACGGATACAATATTACTACATTTTTCTCCATGGCTTTTCTCAAGAACCTGAGACATTATAAGTGGCCTATTCATTGTACAATAAGCAAGAGTATGGTGAATATTTCTTGGTATGTGAGAAGCAATGCATCTGTTTGTGAACAGGGACATGACACAGTTGTCACATTTTAACATGGTTTCAACAAATGTATTTACATTGCACACATACTCCCACTTAGGACTGACATAACCTGCAATCTTGCACCTCTGGGGTCACTGTCCAAAACAAATATTTCCAACTGCACTGCACCTAATGGAGGAGGGGAGAACCAAACCACCCTGTCCTTCGTATCAGTTAAACAGATGGCTTGGCACAACTGGCCAGGCTTTCTCCAGAAGCCAATGATTCAGCATGATAGCTATGGATAGGACAGGTCAACAGAAGGTATAGGAAAATGCTGTATTAACTGGCTGTAATTATGTCAGATGAAGCCATCAAAGCCTGGTTACCTTTACAATACTTCTGAATCCTACACCCAGATTCAAAAAAATACTGCAACCTCAGGCAGTAATTGTGTTAGAATGAAGCAAGTCCTAACTACAATTTTAAACAATGCACAGGTGATTAAAGATGCACAGGTCACATTTAACAGGCTGAACTACTAAGTGATTAGAAATCAGCAGGTTTTCCACTGCCTTATAAAGTATCTGATCACTTATTGTTCTTTTGCATTGTTTGAAGAACTTAATTTCTTTACACAAATTGCACTAAAGGTATAAAAATTCAGCGATTCTAAACACCACACATTAAAGCAGCACTAACGAGTGCAAGTTTCCACTAGATTGGTTTTAACATTTTCTACTTTTACCCCTACAATTTGTTAAAAAAAATCAACAGGTTAAGCAATCCAAAATGAGTTACGACTTACTGCGAGCAAAGCTTTCCAACTTATTGGAAAACATGCCGATTTCCAAAACATACTATGGGATTCCAAGGCTTTAATTAAGACCTGCTGAAGAAAAATACATCCTTGTCGTTTCTCAAGGCCCTCTGTTATACAAAAAGTTAAATGACCAGACCACCACCCCTTCAAATTCAGTGAGACCCTGTATGCCTAGGAACGTCAATCCTAAAAGCAGAATGCTTGCATACAGCCGTGAATTCCAGCAGCCCAGGCCTGCCATCACAACCGTCCACGCTGCTACCATCAAACAGTTCAACATGAAAACTGCGGAGATCAAAATAAAATGATCTGTAATTTGAGCAAACACAACCTAGGAATTCTTTGAAGCTCTACCTGTGCTATGCTCTTAACTGACAATTTAGGTTTAACATATATATTTTAGGTTGCAAAGGATTATTCTTCCCACCAATATTAAAATTACACATTTGATGGGATTCAGAGGAAAGAACTTCATAATTTACAGCATTTTGGTAGCTTATTTAAAACGTTTTACTTTTTCTTCTGAGAAGTATAACGTTTGACTTTTAAAGGCCCCCCGCGAGATTACCAAGGAAGGCCACAAAGAAATAGATCAAGGTGAATTTTCTCCATCAGAACTGGAACCTGAGAACAGCAGCCAATAGAAAGGGTGGCAGCACCTTCCCACTCGGTCTTCCCCGGCGCTGTCAGCTCCTGCAATCACCGGGCTCTGCCCCGCGGAGCCGGAGCCCGGCGGTGCCCCCGGCCGGCCCCGCACTCGCTCCGGGCAGCGCATCCGGGCGGGACGAGCCAGGCCCGCAGGCCTCGGGCACCGCTCCCGCCCCGGCCCCGCCGGGCCTGCCCGCGCCCCGCTCGTCCCCCGCCCGCAGCGGAGCCCACCCCGGTGATCCCCCGCCCGTGCGGGCATCCCACGCCCCCGCACGGCGCTGGGCAGCACTCCCGTCCCCACCCGCGGGCAGGGCAGCCCGGCCCGCACACCGAGGGCACTGCTCCCCGCGGCGAGGCCGCCTCTCCCTCCCTGGGCGCTCGTGCGGGGGTCGCGGCCCGTCCCCGCGGGGCAGGGGGACGCTCACCCTTGACGGCGCGCTCGCTGGTGGCGTGAGGCGTCAGCAGCAGCACCTTGCTCCCCTCCTTGGCGGACATCGCTGGGGCTGCCGGGCTCCGGCGGCGGTGCTGGGCGCTTGCGGCGCCTTCTCCGCCCGTCCGCCGGCGGCTGGCGGGGCGCGGCGGGGCGGGCGGGGGCGGCTACAGGCGCCGGGCGGCGGCGGCCCGGCGGAACATGGCGGCGGGCGCGGCTCGCGGCTCCTGGCGCAGCGCGGGGACGGTCCGCCCCGGGCCCGGCATGCACCGCGCCGCCGCCCGCCGGGCACCGCGGGAGCGCGCGGGACTCCCGGCCCGACCGGGGCCGCGGCCGCTCTGCCGCCCGTCCCGGGGCGCCGGCGCGGGGCGGGGCGGGGAGCGCGGCCCGGCGCCTCCCGGCTTGGCCTGGGGAGGCGGGCGAGGCGCCCGGAGCGCCCCCGCCCCGGCACGGGCGGACGGCGGGCCGGGGCGGAGGGGGCGGCGCGACGCGGGGGCTGCCCGGCTCCCAGCGACCCCGCACCGCCCGGAGAGGGCCGGCGGCCACCATGGAGAGCTCCGCGGGGCCGCCCCGGGGGCCGGGGGCGGTACGGCCGGGGGAGCCATTTTGTGGGGTGGCGAAGCCCTCGGTGCCCCCTGGGAACCTCCGCAGAGCGAGGCCCCCTCCCCGCCCCCCCCTCAGCGGGCGCCTCTCGCCCCCAGCGCGGCTAGAAGGGGCCCCCCGCCTCACCTGTCGGTGCAGGGCCGGCCGAGGGCAGGACAGAGAGGAGGAAATAGAAATTTCCCCCAAAGAACCTGGGCACGGCTTGCAGCAGGCTCCCAGCACCAGACAGTTCAGCCAAACTTAGCTCCATGCTTGGAGCTGAGCAAGACCGGACAAAAGAGCATTGAGAGCCTTGGTGGAGGCAGCAGGAGCTGCCCCCTCCTCGCCCCCCGCCGCCGTCATTGCTGCCCGGGCAGACAGCGGGGCAGAGGCTCAGCACCACGGCCTGGTCCTGGCAAGGGCAGCAGCTCTTATGTCATATACAAACCCTGCAAATTTGGTGCAACAGGTCCAGCCATATGCAGCATATAAGACAGGACTTTACCTTGGCAGAAAGGCTGGTACAACTGTACTAGATCTAAGCTAATCTGGTTATTATGACTACTCTGTCTTAAATTAACTTTGCTGAAGAAAAAAAAGGTAAGTAGTTCCGGCTCTCCTCTGTAGCAGCTGTTAAGCTCACCCTGTCTCCTCTGATTTAGTCTATCCCCAGTTGTACAAGTGCAGGTTGTTGGACTGGCTGTGTAGATGAGATCACAGAAATTGGCTGGGTAAAAAAACCAAACAAACAAAAAAATCACCCAAAAAACCAAAAGTCCCAAAAGCAAATAAACAAAACAGTAATCAGCCAAGAAGATCCAACAAACAAACAAACAAAACCACACCAAAAATGTTCCAGTTGTGCATCACCTAAATATCTTCCAACGCACCCAACCAGATCTAGTGAACATCTAAACATGTACATATAACCTTACTTAACCAAATGCAGTGTATCTAAAGAGTTGCTGCTTTGCATTTCAGCTACCCCTACAGCTCTTATGCATTATTTGTACTTACCTGTGCAGTCTATTCTATACAATAAACAAGGAATTTAAGAAACAAAAGCCACTCAGAGGTAACAGTTTCCAGCAAGGTCTTGGTTCTTGCCCCGTTCAGGTCCAAGGAAAAAGGATGACACCTGAAATGAGGACCTGCCATGTTAAGCATGAAAAGCTCTTTGGCTCAAGCAAAAGGACACTGAAATTGATGGGTTACACAAGAGCTTGGGTTGACCTTGCTTTTTTTTATTCGATAGCCAAGGCAGTCCAAACAAGAAATGCTGAATGAAACATCACTGTAAAGACATTCAAAGATGCAACATGAAATTTTAAGGGAATTACAAACCCTCAGACTATTTATTAATGACACTTGTGAGACTCCAAAGTTTTGAAAAAACAAAATTCTACTAATTCTACATCCACAAGTAAAATACATGCATGCACACAAAAAGAGAGCTGAGATACGTTAGAGCATCATGGACGAAATCCTGGATGACTATTTTTTCACTAAGCCATCCAGCAGCAGGAAATACTACTTTATACCACATGTTCTCCAAATCTCTGTCAATGGACAACCAATTTAAAGGGCCTGTTTTTTAAACAGGACAAAAGCTCGTTTCCTTCAATATCATGGATGTGTATCCACTCAGAGTATGCAGTGGGAGCACAGACAGGAAGGGAAGTAGGTATTGCTCCTATTGACTTTAGCATTAGATTAAAGTAAATCTGCTGGAACAAGAAGCAGGGGTAATGAATTCACTCTCTTATTTAAAATCAAGAGAAGCTCAGTAATAAATGCAGTTTGAATGTGACAGCATGAAACAGCAAAAAGATTCTCATATTAAAAAGAAATTAATTTATCCATGCAGTTCCCAACACACAGGGAGCCTGAGACCTTGCTGAGTGTTGTCAGGAATCTCCACCTCACCTGAAGTGCAGTTGCAAGAGAGATGCCTTACTTATTTCAATTGCTCACTTCCCTCAGGAGCCTGTAGCCATGTCCCCTGAGGTGTGAAGTAAAAGGGACTGATGCAGTCAGAATTCTAGTTGAGGAAAACGCATAGCATTAATACTATTTTGTTATGATGCTGTGCCCAAGGAGACCTTATCAGCCTCTAGGCAGCATACCCAATGCCCTGCATGCTGAAACACTTTCAGTTATATCCAGGCATCACCTGAAGAAAACACTCACACAGATCAGATCTTGCTGGGTGCACAATCCCCCTCCCAATACATGAGGTTGATACAAAAAATGGTGTTATGTCTCCCTACAAACCACACCGCCTTAAAACATTAAAAATAATAATCTGACCCTTTTTTGTTTTGTTTTGTTAACAACAGCTAGAAAGAGAAATTAGCTAGCACAGCTACCTTGCTGTTTTATGGTCATTTTCCTAACATATTCTATCTTGCCTCATTAAAATACAGAGCATGTGCCACTGTCATTAGGAAAGTATCAACATTTTCATTAGGCAGAAATCTGTAGTTCCCTCCCCCCTAAGCCCTTTACCTCGTCATTGAAGCTTTTTCATGTAGTATTGTCTCTAAATCTGCTAGAGACTCTGAAGGGGCATTGACATTGCCCCAGTTTACCTCATGGTGAAGGCAAAGATGATTGATTTGATACATCTTGTGTTCAAGTAATCAGTTTCCACCAGTACCACAAGTAGCATGATTACAGAAAATTAGGAACACAATTACAAACAAACATGACCTTGCAGGTAGAAGTCAGTGTGCCTTTATAACCCTGTTTCCCACAAATCGGCCACAAATTCCACTCAAATAGAAGCACTTCTGAAAAGCAGAGTCACATTTTACTTCCTGTTCAGTTTTGCCACCAAGTGGCCATTCCATTCCACACATTTTAACACCGGAAAAAAAAAAAAAAAAAAAGGAAAAAGAAAAAAGAAAAATAGCTAATTCATTCCTGTTCTGACTGAATATTCCAAACCATTACTTAGCTGCTAGCACTGGACTGCTTTTCAAATATCTGCTTTCATAATGGAGATACAATTCAGCAGGAGAAGCACACAGAACAATCAAGCCAATCCATCTTCTTCTGTACCACAGGGAATGAAGCCATTTGGGATGCAGATGATCCTTGACTTCCTCCTGCTCCATCTCAAAGAAGCACCCACTGAAGCTGCATGCAAAAGCTGTTTTAATGAAAAGGTGCTATGTGAAAACCTAGACTTTTCTGACACCTTCCCTGACTGAGGGCTGCAAGGTATAGAAGCAAATATATTTTAGTAAATTGTTGTCTCAGACAAGAGCTGTTTATTGAATCTGAAGCAGAAGTTAGACATAAAAATGGATGTGTGAAATTCTGTAACCATCTCTTGCAGGAGGGCAGATGATCAGAACAGTCTCTTCTGACTCTAACAGCAACATACCTTAAAAACTGGCACAATGCAATGTCCCAGAATCATCTAATTACCCAACAAGAACTTTTTGAAAACTAAGAAGGAAATTGAATCACAGGAGAGAGAGATATATTCCAGATCCCAAGAGAAAGATGCAGAGAGCAAATCTTGCAGAGATAAACCAGGTCTGAGAGGGGAAGACGTGCTGTAAGCAGGAGAATAAGATGAAGACAGAACTTTTAAGTTGTTCCAATTCATTGACTCTCTCTAAGTTACTCTTTGAGACCATTCTTTCTAAATTGCCAGAAATGGTATTGTGGTTGGCATAAACTGATATGAACAAGATACATTTTACATTTTGACATGTTGCTGTACTGAATGTCAATAAGAATACTCAAAAGCTTTCTTTTAAGAGGACATACACGATTTCCCTGCTTCCCAATTAATTTTCTAATGGCAATCTTATTATATGAAGGCATCTTTCAGAAAGGTTGAAATCATTGTCCTAAGTCATTTTCTCCAGCACCACAAAATCATTATCACTGCAATACTTCAGCTGCCAATGTCATCCAGTACCGAAAAGCTGCACTGACTTAAAAAGAGAAGAACCAAAACCAAATTACAAGATAGTTACTGGCATAAATAACAAGCTACCTTACTATTACAGTCTATCCTGTCACACTCCCTTCCTGCACACGTTTCCCTCATTCCCCAATAAACTCTCTGAACAGGCTGAGGAAGCACAGGTTAGGTTAGAAAAGCTAGTCAAGGCCACAGTCATTACTTGCATCATATCACAACTGTGAAAAAGAGGTTAAAACTACCCAACCTGACTCCAGAATTTTAGGTGATTTTTATATACATCGGTCACATTGGGTGGCCACACTATTTTAAATCTCACACCTCTGGAGTGATAGTATCTCAGACTCTTCCTTAGGTTCGTCAAAACATCACTCACTTTCTCTGCTTAAAGCATTCCTTCCCCCGCCCTTATTATCTAGTTCAAACTTTTCCTTCCTTAGCCTTAAGCGATTGCTCTTTCTCCTTCCATCTGAGACCAAGCAATTCCCTCTCTTCATTTATCTTACTACCTTGATGATATTAATAGACTATTAATAGTCACCTCTACTCACTCTAAAAATTGAGTTCACTCTGCTTTTTGCTGCCCTCCTTTGTGTTCTCTCGTTTCCTCAGTGCCTCCACAAGCAAAAGACTTAAGTGACAAAGCATTCAAGGTAAGCAGGTCTGTGTAAAGGACCTTATTAAAAAAAAAACACAAAAAACCACAAAACACCTTACTGCTCTGTAACAGGAACTATGATACAAACCAGTGGGATACTTTTTTTTTTTTAATTAATTTTGATGATTCTGTGTTGATCCATGAACATTATGTCCTACAGATCAGAGAAACCATTGATCAATTTTAAAGGAAAATGTGGGTGGAACAAACACACAAAAGGCAGATATATGAGGACTCAGTTGCTGAAAAGTACACGCACTCTTTTGTCACAAACACATCTGGCCAAAGTGCAACTATGCTTTTAGTTTACTCCCTGCATCCTTTTCCCAAGCTCCTGAAACAGAACACCATTAAGTATTAGCAAGAATTAACTGTTACACTGGGATTGGTTAGGGGTGAAGAAAGGGTTGAACAAAAAATTGACCCCCATAACTGGGCAAACCTGAGGTCACAACGAAGGAACGCAGAAAAGGATAACCCAAAATAATCCCACATAAACATTTAAAAGTTTTTCCACTATATATTTTGTCCCAGTAACTTTATAGGCAAATAGAAAATCATAAAAGCACTTGAGAGACATGGGCTTCCCTGATCCCCGCCCACCATGAGAAGACATTACAATTTTATTTTCTGGTCTGTACTACTTAGCTCTTCATATGAATTACATCTTTGTGTTCAAATCAGTGGTTTACTGTGAAAAATCAGTTAAGACTCCTACACCCATACCTTCCTATCCCTCTTGAGTACAGTATCAAATACTGGTTATATCTGCTATATTAAATAGCTTCTTTTAAGCCTCTAAAGGCAATTTCCAAAACCAGTCTACAGCACTGAAATGGTTGTTTAGTATCAACTGAGATTTTTTTAAATCCATCTGGAGAAACTAAATGAATTACAAAAAATTATAAATGTATGTATTATTTCATCCTATTAGGAACAATTAATACATTGTGCGATGAACAACTGGTCATTTCTTCTTAAATGTACTTAAAAATATCCAACTTCTAAAAACTTGTAGCTGACTTAACTACAGTATAATATTAACTTACATTTGATTGACATATTTTACAATTTCAAAAAGTTCATCTGAACCTTCACAAAAAGCCATGGCATGCTGTATTGGAGCTACAGGAATTTGAAAGCAATTTATTTTAAAGTAGCAAAACATGTAGTTCCACAGCAAACAGAACCCAGATATTTTTTTTTAACTAGTATAGAAGCTGTGATGGTAAGTTATAGTCATAGGTCTCTCTCTCATAACCTACATCTTATCAGACAAGTGAAGTAAAAATATACATTCATTAGTTAAACTAGACTTATGTGCAGCATTCCAGTCAAGTAATTCAAGGTTAGTAAGTAAAATTTGTAAATCAAAGCAAGTCAATTTTGTTCAGTTTACTGTTTACTGTTCACACAGATACTGCATGTTAAACATGCTCATGCTTTAATGTGCTTTCAGCAACTTAAGAAAATCTTGAATAATTTCTTTGTTTGTTTCTGGGTTGTGTTTTTTTTTTTTTTTTTTTTTTTTTTTTTTTTTTTTTTTTTTTTTTGTAATCAGCAAGAGTTCTATGCTTGGAGCTCCCTCAATTGACAGTCCCATAATAAACAGGTATAAATTTTGAGTAAAAGCCTGGAATGACAGATAACCCTACACTGCCATCAAAATCACTGTGCCCAAATAGTAAAGAGGCTAAAATTTAGCAATATGAAATGATTCTTAGATTTATTGCTAAAGTTCAGCTTTATTGTACTCACTTTTCTCATGTGTTCATATTTAAAATTATTTTGATTAGTGATATATACACACATAAAGCTTCTGAAGCCTGTGATTCACTGGTGAATCATCTGAGACTGGGCCAGCCAAAACTTAACATAATCCTCCTTCAACAAACCTAATCTAAGTTAGTTTACAAACAGATACTTGATCTTCTTATTCACGAGTATATTCAGGATTTACTCACTCAAGGATGAATATTAAAACAATTCTATTGATGCCAATAAGAAAGTTTATGTTTCTTCAGCTGAACTCATCCATTTGCATCTGCTTCTACAAATACGCCAGCAAAAATTCTCAGGGTTCTGAAGTGACTGTATAGCTGGGCTTAGCTGGTACTTTTCCATTAGTCAAATAGCAATCTTAAAAACATTTCCAAGTTATATTGTTTTGGAAAAAATTTCTTCTATGAACTAGAAGAACGATGCAGACATAAAATGATTCTAGAAGGAGTGCAAGGGAATTAAAAAAAAAATAATTGACTAACATGCTTTTTCTAAAATTTTCTGGAACATTAAAGGTAATTTCATCGATGAACAAGTAGCCTAAAAGAAGCATTACAGATATCCAACTAGACTAGAAAAGGTTCTGGACTATGCAGTGATAAAATGCTAGAGGCAATAGGCATAGATGGATAAAAATATCCTACTTTTGCTTTTTACCACCCATAGTGCTGAAAAGGAGACAACACAGTGGGTTAAGGAGACTGCAGTACACATCTGACTTCAGTGAGGTGTTTGTAAAACCCAAGCACATTTTTCTTCGCCCAGGCTGGCACAAACACTAATTTAACCTACACTGCTTGTCCAATGTCTATTTATACATATAGCAGTGGTATATAAGTGCTTCTGCATGTCACATGGCATGAACATAACTAAAGACTGCTATAAAGAACATTGCCTACTCTCTCCATCAGTCCATCTTCCCTTCTTAAGAGCTTCAGCGCCAGACTGAGAGGACCCTCTCTGCGCAGGTATCTATCCACTAAAAGAAGGAAACAAAATTTAGACCAGTTACTGAGTGTTCCTTGGAAAGACAGACACATTTGAGTGGAGATATGTAATGCACACATTTCCTTTCATTTTGCCTTCTTCACCTATCCATCTGTTCCTTCCTATTTCAATCCACTCTCTTGTCTTTTGCTTTCCTTCTTCTCTTCTCCCTACACACCTGTCATGTCCGTCTCCCCAAATGACATTAGATGCAAAATCTGAATGATTGCCTTCTGGAATCCTGCCTATTCTTTCTACGTGCTACCCAATCATCACAGGTAAGCCAATTTCATAGAAATTCATAGAGAAATCATAGAAAATATCAGTAAGATAGTTCCTTCCCTCTTCCCAAATTCCCCACACTTTAACATGGGTGCAGTAGCCTTTCTTTACAAAGGACCTTCTTTACAAAGGACCAAGCACTTCCCTTCCTCAAAGCAGGGCATATTTTGCTGCACACTCCAGCACATGTTCCATTTGAGCACATCTGCTGCTCAGCAGGTCTGAGCCTGATTTCCACAAACAGCATGCACAAACTCAGTTGCCTTCAAGAGAAGGAACTGCACTAGGTAGTTCCTTTTCATACACAAAAGGATCATATTTACATGAATTTGCTACTCCTAGGACACCAAGTTACTCTTAATTTTATTACTGCTCTTTTTTGCCCCCTAGAGTCAGGTCTAAATGCATATTACAAATACAATGAGAGATCATACAAACAGGGAATATGAATTTTATTCTTAGGAGAACTGAAATTAAATTATTTTCAGAAGGTAAATTTCGGTGTGTGCTGTGTTATTTTCGCTTAATTCCCTCCACTAACATGCTCTGCAGCCAGTGACAGGTATTTTACAAAGAAAAGGTTATACTGTATCAAAGCTTACAAACTCTTAAGACTTCTAAATGGCTGCTGAATTCCTTGTGGAAACTCCCTCCTCATCCTTCCAATAGAGATAGTGAACTTGAAGGAGATATTAAACTACTACATAACTGATTTTTCTAGGGTTTAAATAACCTATAAGTATCACCGAAAATACTTGGAAGTTAGCAGTTAGTCAAATGAATTACCAAGTAAATATTAACTTACTGACCTCACTAAGATTCGCAGGCACAAACTGAAGTAACAGTATTTTTCCAGTCTCACATTTTCTCCCATGTTAAATTTATTGCTGAATGTACTTCAGTTTGTTTCTCTTCAGATGTACTAATCCATGCTCTGTATGGACCCAGCTTTTCCTCTTCAGGCCTCTGGTTCACTTCACAGTGAACATATACAGGACATTTCCAAAACAGTTTTGAAACATGGTAACTAGAACTATAATTATGGAATAAAGCCTTAGAAAGCCAACCTGGATACCATTACTGAGTGAGTTGTATCAATTCAGAATTATTCTGCAGAGCTTTATGGAAGCATAATTCCTCTCCTTCCTGGTCACTAGCATATAATAAATCAATCTAAGCATGCATATTGCCTTCATTTGCAAAAGTTTCATATTCTATACTGATTCTCAAAGAGGTGACTTTTTACTTTATTTTGGCAGCTTATTTTTTTAGATAATCAAGACTACTTAAGTCTCACTCTGCAACCTGAATTTTTTTAGAGCTGTAGTCAAACAAAGCATCAAATACTTCTCCATGTCCTCATGCATCCTGGAGCTACAGTACCTTTCACCAAGTGCTGAAGGTATCAAAAACCTGAAAACAAACCGAGGCTGCTTCTGTCGAGATTCCCTTTGCTCCAATAGTATCCTTCTACCAATGAGAGAGACAGAGAGAGAAAACAGCGATAGGAATGCTTCTGTCCAAATATCAACCCTGCGTTCCAGTCACTTCCTAAAGTCATAATTTCTATGTCTACAAACCTAGCAGTTGGCTATGGTGTGAGTAACAATTCTGGATCTGTCGAAAACCTCAGTCAAATAGTTGCTTCAAGTAAATAATACTCCCGTGGTTTATATTTTAAAAAAATCAGTAGTTTAAAGTTTCATATTATTAAATTGCAAAACCATCATGTGAAAAAGTCAAAAGTCATGAGAGCTTTTTAGGAATGGAGGGGTGGAAGAACAGAGCGCTTTGTCCTGGTAACCACAGTTAGTGGGGCAGTTAAGTACAAAGAAGTGTGCAAGATCATCCCAAAGGTAAAACGCAATTTCACACGATGTAATTACAAGAGACTGCAACAGTAACAAATACAACAGCAACTCTTTAGAAACAAGAAACTGGGAAATTACACTGATGAAGTTCCATCAAGCGTTGAAGTGCAAAGCAGGAAATGAGCGTGAAGCCCCTCAGGTCAGGTGGCGCAGGAGGCGCGCTGTGCACTAGAGGGCAGGGCAGCCCTTCCTCGGGCTCCAGCCCCGCTCCCGACAGAGGCGTGTCCCAGGATGAGCATAAACAGAACCCTCCATGCTTTCGAATACCTCATAACCACCACACCTGAAAGCATTTGCAGGAGCAGGGGCACAAGTGTAATTAAAATGACACTTCTCACTACACTAATAATTTCTAATGATTTTTCTGTGTATCTGCATACACTACCATCTTGCACAGATGCTTTAGTTTTCCCCTCAAACAAGAAGTCTCAAAATGCTTTTTCAAAGGACACTCTTAACTACTGTCCATTATGAGGGAAAATTTAAGTGCTGAGTAGTAATGAAACATCAAGTCTAGAATCAAACTTAGGCATGTCCTCCAATCTAAGTCGGTATTACATAAATTTTGTTAATGAATTAGAATAAACAATTGACTCGTGTTTGTTCATGTGTAAGAAAATAAAGCAGAAGTTTCAAGCCAAGTGGTGAGTAAAGCTAAATAGCAAAGAAAGCTCATACGCAGGTAAATAGAACTATTTTCATAGATTTATTTGAAAAATACTTACAAAAGCAAGTATGTTTGACACTAAAATAGTTAAACTTATTCTGTGTTTACATTGGTGTAATTAAGCGTGCAGCATTAACAGTCATTTCTGCTTGAAGCATTGTTAGTTTGCCTTAAGGAAGTGGGGGAAATTGGGGTTTACTGAAGAACAATGTCTCCCTGCCACTTCCTGCAGCAACTACACCTGTGATCTCTGCATGAGATCTCAGCATACTGAAAAGTGGGTTTGCTTTACTAACTGTGCTTTACTAACTGCCACCTGCCAAGTACAGATTTACTGCAACCTGGAAGGTGGGTCAGTTTTTTTTCCTTAGGAAGGAACAGGAGAAGATGAAGAAGAAGAAAACAAAAGGATTGGGGGTTTTATGTGAAGAATTTACCAAAGCTACATTTCATGAAAAAGAGTCCTTAAAAATGTCCTTTTGTTAGTTGCCGTCTTCCTTCAAAACATGCACACACTTCTGAACTTACCCATAAACCAATGCCCCTGAAGCTCACCATTCCTATAGCACTTGCTTGCTAGGACAGGCCAGGACTAGAATAGCTAAGATTCCCCATCCAGACAGCAGTTCAGTAGTGTCAGAAACAAAATACAGTGCAATTAGTTTCCACCGACTGTATAGCTACATTTTAAGACAAAACTGGCACAGATAACGACTGAAAGAGTTTCCTGTCTCCACGCAATCCATGCTCTGGCAAAGGCTACAGTCCATTCCCAGAGCAGGTTATTAGGGCACATGGAGTAGACAGGATCTCACCAGCCACTATTTTGCATGGTGCCAGTAGCTGCTGCTGCTCGAGCCAGCATATTTCTGTGTGCCTCTGAAGCAGAAGAAAAAGTCCCATCCATCACATGCATTGGCAGCATTCGCCTTCTGCCAGGCTGAGGGGTGTAGCTGTTCTGCCGCCAGTCTTCTTCTGGGGGCATATCAACTCTCCTTGGACCCGGGGCCTTAACACAAGAAGGGGGCACAGGGCAACCTTGAGAGGCACCGGGATCCCAAGAAGGCTCACGTGGTATTCTTAAAGTGCTGTAGTCTGTGCTGGCTGGCAGCCTGCAACTCATGGTGTAAGATTCATGCATTTGATGTTGTGAAGGCTGCTGGAGGAAGCCTTCATGTAAATTCTTGCCTGGCTGGCCAGCATGTTTCCCCCAGAGCGTCGTTCGTTTATCTGGTAACGTGGCTGTTTGCCTGGCAGGGTAACTTGTGTTCAGCCAATGGCCAGAGACACTTGATGCTCCAGCTCCTAAATGCAGATTAACAAGAGGCTTTTGCCCCGGGGAAAGGGTGCTTTTGGGTGCACAAGGGAGACTCCCATAGCTCAGTGCCACACCTGGGTAGTCTTCACCTTGGAAAGCTTCACTCCTGTCAGGCACAACCAAAAGTTTCTGGATGATGTTCTTCTGATCTCCTGAAGGAAAAAAAAAAAAGTTTGCTTAGTTATATATTTTGTTTCATCGTCTCAGAACTTTCATCAGCGGCCAGCAGGTGACAGAAGAAAAAGAAAATGATCGGTATATCCAGTTAATGGTTGACATGCAATTCCGAATAAAAGCTAGCTGTACCCCTTCTAGCATTCATTTTCCTCACTGCATTTCCTCTTTATCCTTACCACAGCTGCTGTCACAGACTTCAGATTTCTTTACTAGCCCCTTGTGACATCATGGAGGAGCCCAAAAAAACATTTCAAGGCTGGCAGATCAAACTGGTTTTGATGCTGTTACAGGGAAAATAATTCTCATGCAGGAAGTAGTTACTTTTACTGGCACAACTACATGTGTGATTTGCAGGAATGAGTAGCTTGTGGAAGTAGTCTCACACATGGCAACAAGGTGGTGGGTCTTACTGCTACTTTTATAGTAAAGAAAATACCTCACAAAAATATTAATATGATTTTATATAAAGTCATCATGATGTTTCCATAAAGATTACTGGCTTTGGTTATGCACATTTAGCGCAGAACCACAGAAAAACTCCAAAGGGCAGAGAAGAAGACAAGTGATTTCTCCTTCCAGATCTCTGGAGGAATTAGGCAGATGGTGAAACTCCATTATGAAAGACAAGAACTGAGGAGCTGCATTTCAGCAAAATTTCTGATCATGAAGAAGGATGAAAAGTCCTGTGATTACCTGACAGTTTACGTGCCTTGCCCACCATGCTGGGCATCAGAACATCATGGGGTGGGTGTTGCACCTGGTTTGGGTTGTGCTGGGGATCAAAGGGAAATACAGGAGGATCATGGGGGAAAGGAAGGGAAGTGGAGCTGGAAGAACGGTGGCTGGTGTCCACTGGCACTTTCCTCGTATTTGGTGCTTCCTTTTATAAAATGAGAAAGGAGAAGAACAGAACATAAAATGATGAGTAAACACAGAGTTGGGTTGAATCAAGCAAAGACTGTGTTGATTCAAGGAAGAACGGGATGAGTCACGGGAACAAAAACATGCATCTGTGTGTGAAAAGGACAGACAAACAAAAACTGCATCAATCCAGTAAGGCTCTTACTGCAGTGTGGGCTACTTAGGATCATTTGACTGGAACCAAAGAGAAAAAGCCAAAACAAACACAAACCATTCCTGGAGATTTGATTCACGAACTGAATCCACAAAACAATGGCAGGCCAGTCAGCACTGGAACTGGAAAGCTATACAAGCCATGAAAATAAGAGTATTGCTCATCCTTCCTTCCTATTTCCTAGCAGGCTTTTCTGAAAGCTCCTATTCCAGACTATAAACAGATCTCCTTGCTGCAGCTAAGGTATTTACCTGTGCTGTACTGTTTCACTCTGTTAGGAGGTACCTGCCCCAAAAAGCAGGGATGTCTGAATAACAAATCATCACAGACTTGAGCACAGTGTTAACTTGAAGAGTAGTAACAGACAGCCATCCCATTGGCAGCTTGTGGGAATAAAAACCTCCAGCAGAGAGGGTGGGTCTTGGACACCTAGAGGTTTGTAATTGCTTCTGCCAGCACCTCCAGGTATGTGTTAAAGCCCTTAACTAAAGCACATCGAGGAGCAAACACTCAGAAGATGACGTGTTCTTAGTTTATGGTACACAGCAGAAAGGTGCAATTGGACCAACCAGTTCAAACAACTGATTTTGCAATTGAGACTCTTCTACACTTTTTAATACAGTTAATAAAAATAAATAAATAAAACAAGTACAGTTTGCAAAAAATTCAGTCCAAGCCAAAATGTCACATTATATCTGGCTATGTTGCTAAATACTCTATTATTGTTTTCCTTGCTGACAGTTTTAACTTGCATCTAAGACTACATAACAGAGAGGACAAAGGAAAAATCAATCTTCTTATTTTTAGGTACTTCCTGTAGGTCTGCATTTTATGTACCAAGTCTTGAATTGTCTCCCCTTTAGAGCTTAGTTTTACTCTCTAAAAATGCTACTTGCTGAATATATCCATGAGAGAGCAGAAACTTTCACAAGGCTATTTAAATTACTTATTTTTTTTTAAATTATAGGTGTATGAGAAGCTTTTGTGAAAATACTTTACATCAACTGAAAAAAACCTTTATACTGGATGTTTTTGTATAGTGACAAATAATGTTAGCTACCAGCTGCAGCAGCTACTATTCTGCAATGACACCTGAAGAAGATGGCTTTGTTACTGAAATAAAAGTTTATTCTTCTTCCAAGGACAGAACAAAAAAGACATGCTTTCATCATGGCTTATTATTCACTTGTCTGCAGTCTTGTTAGTTAACTATGAAATGCAGACATAGAAAACAGCAATTTATACACAGATGATGGCTCTTTGGAAAGATGCACATCATTCTACTTACAAAACTGTGAGAAGAGACCAAGGTCTCTTCTCTGTTTGAGATAACTGTCCCACTGAGACTGCGAGCAATGCGACGGAAATTCTCTGCACTGTAAATTTCCTCTTCTTCTGGTTCCCTGCTATGTTCTCGGGTATATGTGACCTGCAGACAATATCACACATTTCAGAAAAGGCTCTCCATAATATCAATCTTGTACAATAATTTAGGGAAGAGATGACAGAAATCTAACAGAATACACTTCAATGATATTCCATGACCTTTTATTTTTTTGAAATCCTTCATTCAGATACTACCTTAGAAACTTAAGACAGATGGGTCTGTTTGGATCTGGTGATTAAAAATATTGCTCCTTAAAGTTTTTCTTCCATTAGTAAATATACACTGACTGATTTGTCTAAGTGACATTCACTCTTTTATGATTACCTAAAGCCAGTCTCTACTAGAATGAATCTACCTAAAGGACTGACTGTTGCTACAAGGCACCGCCCCTGGAGAGATAATCATGGCTGCAGTTGTGAGGCATCTTATGATAAAGTACTACAGTTGTCTCATTAAAAAAAAAAAATAGATCTAGGCTATTTGATGGAAGCTATGCTAGCAAGGGAAATGTTTATTCACTTTTCCTTTGTTCTGTAAAAGGAAGACCATTTAAACTCCTTCTATCGAGTATGGAAATATTACAGGAAATGGCATTTCCCCTTGAAAATACTTTCCTGTCTTCATAAACATGCACTGATATGTAGCTCTCAGTTACCTTAACAGTTTCTCCCTCCAGAACAGAAGTAAAAGAATCTTTTCCCATTCTGAAGTGACCAACTACTAACTGTAGCAAACATCAAATTATCTCCCACTTTAATAATATACAGTGATACAGTAAAAAAAAAAAAAAAAAATCTCTGCCCCTGCAAGTAGTAACATCAAGAAGCAGTTATAAGTTGTGATTCAAGGGAGTTCATGTCAGTAAGTTCAAAGAGACTAGATCTTAAAGTTTTCAGGGATGTGTTTGTCCAAGTCAGAATTTAGATCATTTGACTACATGCAAGGTGCATGTAGTATGACTCACTCGTATTTTAGCTAATTAATCCTGAGCTACACTGCACTTAAAATTCTCATTAACATTAGTATCAATGACCCCAGTACCTTTTGCTTAATGTATTTCACTTCTTCCACTGTAAATTCTTCCTTGCAAAGGCCAAGCCCTTCCCCCTCTAGCACATTTTAAGTAAGAACATGTCACCTTGGAGACAGAAGAGACAGTGGATCCACACAGACTGCGCTCGATCTCTGCTGTCGGGGTTTTCGAGAGCCCCATGCCAGCTGTAGCAGGCAGCTTCCTCACATTCAGGTTCACTGAGACTGGGAAGGAAAACACTACGGTTAAATGCAATGCCTGACTGCATGTTAAGACACATTCCTGACTATCTTAGGTCTGACACCAGCAAAGACAGACAGACTACGCAGACAAAACAAGAATTCAGAGAACCTTGGAACGTTAATACATAAGCTAACTCCAAAAACTGCAAGGGGAGACAGTCAGGATACCATGCCTGCTTCACTTGCCCTTTTGCAGGCTTCTGGGGAGCAGTTAATTGAACTATTTAAGAGTTAAATGATTTAACTGCACACCAGCACTTGTTTGATACAGAGGTGAGATTGTTTAGGGGCCTAAAGGGACAAAAGATAGCTTGAAGATAGAAGGAAGTTACCTAAAGTTACTGGGAATAAACTAGTCAGCCTTAGGTTCCCCCCAGAGTCACCTGCTTGTTCTCACCCAATGCAACAGTTTCTCAGCTATTAGTTGTGCTCATTAAATAGATAAATGTCTTATTTTTAACTAGAACTGCTACAATCACTTCAGTGCAATCCCCATCAACCAGTTACAATACTAACATTTCTCATGGAATAGACAGGCACATCAACGGTCTAATAAAGACTGTTCACAGGGAATCTCATTATAAAGGAAGAAAAGTGATGTACAGATAGTGATACCTTTTCTGCATTGAGATAGTGCACTTGCAGGAGCAAGGTCTTGGCTTTAACTCTGCTGTAAAGCTCCACTAAAGAAATAGAGGCATTTTCACCATAATTCTGAAGGCAAAGGTCTGACAAAACCAGTTGATATGGGTTAGAAAACTTCAACAGCATTTGCAAATGATTAGGTAATCAAAGTTAAAAGCAAGAAAGAGCTATCATAGACCTAACTCAGGTGACTTTCATCCAGTTCATCACAGTAGATGCATTGGTTCAAACCTTTCAGTTTTATATGGAATTTGCAGAACTTGGGAAGAAACTGAAAGTCACAGCAAACTAGAAGAAAAAGGTCTCAAACACACAGTCCTCTTCTGAAGAATATCCATATCTCACAACCCTCATATATGTAGTGGGAAAACAGGCAAGAAGAGTCAGCATAAGAAACGGTGTATTTGATGACAGAACTCTGAAGCTCAAGGTAACACTAAAGCAACTAGGCTTTATCATGGTAGATTTCCAGAAAGAACCTCCATAATCAGTCAACTGGTAGGAACATATAAGACCTTCTGATTAAAGCCCATGCAAGAGAGCACTTGCAAAGCTGTAAGGTCAGATCCTGCCTATCTCTGAAAGAAAACCAAAAGGACAGTAACTGGGAGATGGTCACATTTCGATGTCTCAAATGGTCTGTGAGCGGACTGCAAGGCAAGAGAGTTCCAGAGAAAACTCAAGCTGTTGAAAAAAAACCTGTTCAAGAGTTTTATTGCAGTACTCACTCTGGTCACAGCCAGGTCTGACATGGTAAGGAACGAGGGAGGCTCCACATCCACGGGAGCACAGCAGGGCAAAACCTGTCTTATGTATGTATTGCAATATATCTAATATCTCTGTGGCTATATCTGTATCACTTTGATACCCACCCAACCTATTTCAGGCTGCTTTCAATTTAACCAGAAAACTCACAGCTTTAATGCTATGACACAGATTATAATATGGAAGTTTGCTTCACTTGTGCTAAGCAGAGAAACAAGGTTGCTCCACCTCAGGCAGGAGATTAGATCAGCTTAAGTGGAACCAGACTGCTGTCCTCAGACTCTAATTGAATGTCTCTAGCAACAGCGGGATGACTTTACCAACAGAATCTGTTCATTTCTTTCACCACCAACTAATCCACAGGGTTTCATGGATCTTAGTGCAGGTCATGTATCTGTAGTGCTGCTTTCACAAGCAATTTTCCAGAACTTAAAGCGAGTAGTCCTTAGCAAAACACAGGTTCAACTCTCACAGAGTTGGAAACATTTTTAAAAGTTATTGCCCTGAACCAGGTACAGACTAAATTCTTGAATACAATACAATCAGTTAAAATTCACAAATGTAAAGAATGTTAATTTCAGGCATAGAAACAGTTTAATAAATTCCAGAGGTGATGCAAAACTTTCAAACAGCAAAATTCAGCAGCCTGACATAAGCAGCTAGCTCCCTACTTGAAACCAGGATCCATTATTTCTCTGTTAGTCTAAACAGATGTTGCTCTCCATTTGCCAAGATCAACAGCTACTCTGTAGCCTCCCCAGGCAGTACTATCACACCGCTTTCTCTAGTTAGCTGGAATGTTTCGAGAGTCTACAACCTGAATTTTTCTGCATCTCTGCACAGATTAATGCCCGTTTAACTAAATCAACTGGAAAAATGTATCTTCATCTATATTGGAGTACATAGGCAGGTCAACCAAGAAAAGCAGCTGCATCGTTCTTACCTGATTGGTCAACTGGATACCTAGCACTGTCCTGTCTTCCCAAGAAAGGCCTAGTGGCCTGAGATGCCTGCAGACTAGTCTGATAGAGGGATTCCAGTTCTGAAAGCTCCTGTTCTGTGTCTTGATTCCACTGTGGATGCAGATGTACTGGGATCCTGCTCAAGTCATCTCCAACCGCTCTCTGATCAGAAAGGAGTGGACTCCTCCCAGGTACAGGAAGCCATTCAGTATTATTAGCCTTCTGAGAACTGCAATACCTAGTAACATTATTCACCCAACGGTCCACAGGCATAGAGGCAACCATGCTACTAGTAGATCCATCATCCACCTCTTTCATTCCTCCATCATGACAGCGCCTTTCCACATAGGGTGCAGGGTCTGCTACATTCTGTCCACCTCTTCTACACAGCTCTTCACTGTGAGAACAAATACTCTTAGAAACAACATGTTGGGCACTAAAACCCTTCAAAGAAACTACCCCATCCCTAATATCCACAGTTGAGTGTAATTTTTCAGAAGACTGGTTTTTGTTTTCTTGGTTTTGATGGATTAGCTGTCTGTAACCAGAGGATGAAGGGTTGATGAAAGATTTTTGTGTTAGCTTTGGAGACTTCTCATCCTGACACACTGCAGCAATCCAACCTTTTTCATGAGTACCTTTTCTCTGGGAGACTGCATGCATTTTCTGAAACTGCTCTGCCAAGGAGCGAACATGTCCCTTTGTACTAAAAGCCTCAGATTTGCAACCTTCTGCTGTGCCATATTCACCCTGTGAGGGTAATAAAATCTCATGGCTGTTTGCTCTGGAGTACTTATTTGTTTTCTGCAAAGGATCCGAGGAGCACTGCTGGGTAGGGGCTGAAGTTGCAGGGGTCATTGCATGATAAGCCCCTAAATGATCAATGCTGGGTCGCACCGGAGAGCTGGCAAGTTTGGAACAAGGACTGTGCTGGCTGTCCTTTTCAGGAGATGCTGCTTGCGGAGGATGTGGACAAGGAAACAGTGTAGGCAAAGACCCAGAGGTTACTGTGTTAGCCTTGGACTTGTACTGAGGTGAGAGAACAGGCGTTATGTTGTGAACCTCTTCTAACTTGCTGCTACTGCAGCATTCCCTATAGTCTTTTGGCCCTGTGGCTGTGGTGTCAGCAAATTCCCCACTATTGTGGGCATCATTCTCAGTTCTTGCAGACCTCTCTGCCAACCCTTGCCTATAGGGAAAAGAGGGAACTTGGTCATGAAAATCAGCAGAAGCAGACTGGAAGTTTGGAGAGATCCTGTTGGGTGGATTGCTTTCAGAAGGGGGCAAGGAGGAAGACTCTGGATATAATGATGAGTGCAATTCATGGCAGGAAGCAGGTGGGTGGAAGAAAGAACTGGACCCAAATTCCACTTCTTTGTTGGGTTCCAGTGGTACCTCCTGGCTCAGCAGTACTTGGAGCGGGCCAGTCTGTTCACTAAAACACACAGAAGAGTACATGATTAGCAGTAGTCATTGCTTATGTTTACTCCAAGGGTACAGAACGTGCAATAGGTGCCATATACCTCAACACACTTCCCTTTGTCACTGTATTCTGATGAAGACTTTGCAGTAACTCGGTAGATACATCCATGTTAGTCCTTGCTTCTAACTTTGATTTCCTACTCTAATTGAACTAACTGATCTAACTATATAAATATCTATGAAAATATGCATCCATTTCATATTTTTAAGAGTCTTCTTTTGCTACAGTTAGGCTCTACATAAAGTATTCTTGTACAGCACCCTAGGCACTTCAACCAGGAGACGGAGTGGTAGGGATAACTGCAAGAATAGTAAAAATAGCATTATATAAAATAAAACAACTGTTTTCAACAATAACATCTTAGATATTTTTTTAAATACTCTGGACATGTTCCTGATCGGAACACAAACTGACAATGTTTCTGTAAGGTCTCCCTGTCTCCAGGCAACTTAATGAAGAATGACTTGACAAATGGAAGGAACAGGTTGAAATTTCTCTCATATCATCTTTGTATTCTTATTTTTGAGATATTTATCCAAAACATTAAATACAGTTGGAGCTAAATATATAACTACTATTTCACAATAATTTGTATTCTAAGCATACTTCTAGAAAGTAATTTTAATTCTTTTATTTACTAATGCAAGACATTTATATCCTTGGCTCACAGACGTCCTTGGCACTTTTCTGCATTTTCTCAACATTTTTAATATACAGACAGAAAAAACGTACCAAGTCCACGTGCCTGTGAGAAAGTGACAGGCTACAAACAGCTCCAACAGGAAACCTGAGGCAACTGTAAGATCGCTGCCTTCTTTCCTCCTTGAGATGCACAGAACGCAAGTTACTGTGAAGACCGAGTTGGTACGTGTAGCAGAACAACCTTGTCTGTGAGTAACTGCAAACTTAGCACTACCTACAGTGTTATTTATATCTGTACAGAACTCTAGCTATGAATAGGGTTTTTCTCATTGACTGCAATATTAACATTTAATTGGATACAGCTCTTTGCAAAAGTAATGCTCTTTTCACAGAGCAGCAGTGAGTAAGTTTAGCATTAGCAAAATTAGTTAGAAAGCTCCTTTCTTTCGTTTTCTTTGAATTTGCCAAAATGCGTGATTTCAGCTCTGCATTTCTCCTGTAAAAGAGGATATAATGGACCCCTGATTGACAAAAAGATCAGCCTTCATTACATGTAATTCAGGTACTGCAGGAAAAGAAAAGAACATTATGAACTATAGGCTGGCAGGTATGCAAAGTAACTGGTTTTATATATAGCTGTATGTGGCATTTTACAAAAAGGAACAGAAAAAGGATTCTCTTCTGAGATTTCATCTAAGCTTCTGATAATACAACATGTAAGAAAAGGGAGAGGGAAGAAAAGTAACACTTTAAGAAACAGCCTAGAAATAGGATAGGGATGGTCTAAGTGCTCAGAGGGAATGGTATGGGAAGAAAGGATTAAGCTGCATGCTAAAGAGGGTAGGAAGAAAGGATCAGCTACAGCAGAGAGTTAATTATGCCATAGTCAAAGTCAGTATGGAAGAAAGACTCATGAAGAGACACTGAGGAGGACTGATAAGCCAGGCTACAGGATGCTAGGAAGCACGGAAAGAAAATGAAGAATGATAGAGTAATCAAGGTGACAGTATCAGGATCTGGATCCAAGAGTTGTACCAGTGCACCACTACAGAAGTGGACTAGAAAGAAAAGATCAGTGTACTTGACAGTTTTCAAACTACAGAGTACTAAACACACTGGTTGCTGTTCCCAACATAAAAGCAAGTATAGCAAGATTTTTACTATAGTACACTCTTTTACTGACTGAGTCCTGAAACTGTTCCCGAATATAAACAGTCACATTTCATCCTAATACATCCCCGCTTTTTTAGCCAGGTTATTGTCTATTGTATTTTTTCCCTTGGTGCATAGGACATCAATGCTGCCAGGCACTGACTGCTACAATTCTCTGTCACAGATCACATTCTGAACACATGCACATTGAACTATTCTATAAAGGCTGGGGGAAGGAGGGTGGTGAGGGAGAAGATGGGGTAGTTGCCTGCCTTATAATGGGTTTCAACCTAGGGAAGAAAAGAACAGGATGTAACACAGTAGGACTCGGACTATCCAGGGGAGAATACATAGTTTGCTATTTCCTTCCAGACTGCGCTGCTCATGGATGCAGCTCAGATCTGGGTCTAGGTGATGTGCTTGGGACTACCTTGTAGACTGGGCCACGGTGCCGCCCTGCGGTGGGTGGCAGGTTGGCGGCGGCAGCGGCTGCGATGGCTGTTGGTGCTGCATGCGATCCTGGAGGCTCCGGGCTTTTCGGATACTGATTTGCAGCTTCTTATCGACTAGGGCTCTGCTGTGAGTGCTAGCGCTGGCATCATGCATGGCAAGTCTTAGTTTAGCTAAAATGCAAAAGAAAACATAGCAGAAAACAAACAGAAAAAAGGAATAAAATTGAAAAAGAAAAAAAAGAAAAAAGATGGAGCGGGAACATAAAACATGGACCATGCAAATACTGCCACAAAAGAATTCACAAGGATGCTATTGTTTCCATTAATGCACATTCAGCTTAGCCAGGTGTACAAATACATTAATTGAAATTAAACCAAAATTAAATTAAAAAAAAACTCCTTGTTTTACCCAACTTCTCATCCCCTTCTCATAGGCTTTTTCCAACCCTACCACATTGATGCTTTATTCCATCATCTACTCTTCTCCTGCATCCTCCATACCTGGGACTCCCTTTATGAGCAGGAATACCCAGGTGGAATTTGAGATTCAGCATATACCTTGCTGGAATGGTAGCTAATGGAACTATCACAACAGCCATATGCTGCACCCTTTATTCTGCAATCTATAAAAGCCAATTTCTAAATGCAAATGCACAGGAGCTACCCACCCTGTCTGCAGCCATTCTATACAGACAGAGGGGAGCATGAGGTGAGACAGCCAGCCAGTCATAATGGAAAAACACCAAAAATAAAATGAAATCACATAGCACACATTCTCAAAGGTCAAAATGCATTTAAGCACTTCAATGTCCTAATGCTTTTTTCTTCATGAAAGTTCAAGTACAGCATAGTTTATTTCTCCTAATCCAGAAGACTTAGAGTGGGCTATTATCTTCTTCCTATGCTACACACTCCATGACATACAGGGGAATTTAATGGCCTTGGCAATTTGGCCTGACAACGGGGAAAAATTGTGAGGACTGAGTGGTAGGGGACTTAGCTACGAGGTGCTTGCTGAAACATACCATTTAGCACCAAAAAGGTGTATCAACAGCCCAGTGCTGTTACTACCTTAGCACTGAAGAGAACAACAAAATGAATGCAAACATGAAAAAACAGAGATGAAGAGGAGTAGGACTAAAACCCCCATTGGGAATGCTCATAAAAATGAAAAATTCTGTCTACCTGCATGACCCTAAAGACCATCCGGATCCCCATATTACTACCTGACCATTTAATGGATTCCATGTTTCAGACTCTATGAGATTAGTACACTGTTAAAAGCGCAATAGCTCAGGCGGTTAAAGTTACTTACATATAGCTTCGTTACAGAGAGCCAAAGCTGCAGCACAATCCCCCTTCTGCTCCTGATTCAGCGACTCTTCAAAGATTGAGTCTGCCTCCTGCATCGACTTCTCAAAGCCATCACTCCTCCCTGCAACGGGCAGCACCCTTCATTTTGGTTTCATTCATTGCAGAACCCTCACTTAACCCTCATCCCATTTGTGATGGCCAAATTCTTCCGCATACAGAGTCTGGCAGAGGCTGCACATATCCCAGACTGCACCACCCAACCTTCCCTAAGCAGAAGTACATCTCGAGCACTCTGATACGCTTGTCTTCCACAAAGTAAAGCAACACGAAATTGCTTTTTTTTCTCCTCAAATTTTCTTCAGTTTAGAGAGTTGTATTGGCTTATTCTACTATTTTTACACTCTAAATTGGTACAAATTATGGTATAGACACATCACAGAGTCAGGTCAACCGTCAAGTAGGAATTAATCTAAATTTCAAATTAAATCTAAATCAAAACATATTGGTAAAAAAATACAGCAGATCCTTGTACATGAAATTTTCTGACAGGAACCACCTGTGTCTTCTTCAGATACCCAACTACTTCCATAGGGGAAGAAAACTCAGACTTGAATATGAGTGTAAATACCTGCATGAAATAGTGCTACAAACGTGTTCAGTGCATACGCTCAACTGCTGAAAGAGACATACAGAATATGAAAACTCAGCAGTCTTGCAGCTTGAAGAACACAAGTGTGAGAAGCTGAGAAGGAAGGGAAGGAAAGCTGTCAAGAATTTTTTTTGCAACAATTTATAAAAAGTGTTGGAGAAGACACGGATAAGTCACCCTTGGACACAAAAAAGAAATGGTGTCCTGGCATCAGAACATCCAGTTCCAAAAGGAAGAAATGCCCAAACTGTCTGGTGTCACCTATTATATAGGTGACATATTATAATGGGCATTATGTGAGTTATGCACAAAAACATACACATTTGAATGAGGCAGGGGAAAACTGAAAATAAAACTTGACTTTTTGCTTTGTTTAGGGGTGTGTTTTGGTTTTTTGTTTTTTTGGTTTTTTTAACAGAATATTTAACAAAATACCACTCTGTCACTGTGGTAGAGACCACGAGTACCTTTATCAGCTACCAATAAATTAGGTTCTCTCAACTTGCATGACACGTGCTGTGGCCTGACCTGCTCCCCAACACCCCTGTGCACAGATGTAAATACAAACTCTTATACCATAACCCCACAGAACTCGCATGAAAAACTGGTACCAGAAAGGGAAGTGAGAGTTGTTAGAGCAGTGAGTTAATCAAGCAGCACATTCAGTTCCAAAATCAAGGCAACTGAGGCTTGTAATCAAGGCCAGAATACTAAAGTTAGCTTTCTTTGCACGGATTTAGCAGTTTACTTGAGGGGAAAATGAGTCACAAGTGTTCTGGAGTTCTGCATACAAGCAAGCCTTCAAGGCAGTCAAGTAGTGTGTTAATGTCAAGCATTGTATCTCTGAGTGGGGTGGGGAAGGACTTAAAAGGAATCAACAAAGACTTTCCGAGATCTCAAGTCAATGCCTCTAAACTCAAACATTCTATTGAGTTCCTTTTTCATTAGGCACTAGTCTGGTTTACTTTCTTTTTAACAAAAGAAAAGCTAGGCAATTTTGCTTCTACCAACTAATACAAGAGATCAAAGGGATAACGTATTGGAGAACATGCTATTTTCTTTCAGGCAGGAGAAGCAGAGAAGGCAACATCCTCATGCTCAGCAATAGAGCTTGACTTTTCCATTTTTACATCATTAGCATTATTATTACAAAAGTAAACACTATACTAATTAAAAAAAAAAAAAAAGATATCCATCTACCCTCATACATCAAAATTTTTCACCTGGTTACCAGTAGGTCATAGTAGAATTGTAAAGAAAAACTGATGGTCAGCAAAAATTATAAAAACATTCCCACAGTTGGACATTCTCAGAGAGATCATATTTTTCAACTGCCACTGGCACAGTGCCATTTTGGCTGCTGAGCAGTTGGCAGGGCTGTAGGCTGCAGAGCACACTTGGAATTGTGTCCAGAGCCGGCAATGCTGTGGGGCTGCCCCTCTCCTTCCTCTCTGTCACTGCAGCAGCAAACCAGCACCTCAACTATTATCTACATCAGGTTGCTGCAAGCAGCACAGGGATGCCAGGAGGCCTGGCAACACAGGAGGCGACAGGGGATTGCCCTGATCATGGAGTTGTTGGACCAGAGCCCAGGTGTTCACTAGGCCTTTCTTGGCTCTGCTAACCCACCCAAGGACCCCCATTTCAGTGCTCTGCCAGGCTTCAGGGTTCACTCTTGACTGGGTCACTGCCCTTTATCCCACTTCTCCCTGACTTGTCTTACTGGCTGATGGAGATTTAGGGCTAAAACAAAGGTACTACATGTGAATCCTGCCATGTTCCCTCTGCTGCTCTTCTGCTGCCATCTCCTGCCAGAAAGATGAGTCGTCATCACTGAAAAGACAATCAGACTTATTTGGCGCTTTTTTTTTCACTTCTTAGAAGAGACATGTAACCTAAACTCAGCTCAGATTTTCAATTAGATCCAACTTAAACATGCCAGATTACTTGTTCCCACACCAGTGCTGTGGCTGCACAGCTGGGCAGGGAGAAAGACTGGAAAGCACAAGGACAGGAACAAGTATAATTGCTCAGGGCTGTAAAGCTACTAAAATGAATCAGAAACAAAACAGCGGTTTATATAAACAAGTTATGCTGTGGGTGAAGCTGAGGTGCCTGAAAGGTACAAACAGCCCTGCTCATTCCAAGATGTTGGTTAAAGCCTTACAGGTATATCTCGATATCAATACTATTAACAGCATGTGTCACTGTAAAAACTGAAAGATCCAAATATATTAAAAATACCTCTGCGTTAGTTTTCTCATTTAAGAGGAAATTTGGTCAAAACACCAAATAGTATTTTCACATCCCACGGGTTTGAAATGGATGGTATTTCACTAACTGAAGGTACAACACTGTAACGGGGGATGGATGGGGAGAGAGACACCCAAACTTACAAGTTCAAAGGTTCAAAAAACTTCAGCACTACCATCTTGCAAAATATACTGCAGTCAAAAAGTTACCCTGATTCTGCAGTTCATCTAGATCCATGAACCTGCTGGGACGGGGATTAAAGCCCATTGCTGCCTCCATTTCCTTTTCTTTTTTTCTGCGTAGTTCTTGCTCATGTGCTCTCCTTGCCACCTCCTCTTGCAATTCATCCAGTTCACTCTTTAAAGGAATAAAAATCTCTCCACCTTCAAAATAAAAAGAAAACCCAAACTTTTTGATAATTAAATCTCTCAGTATCCCTTAAAAGACAAAGTATCAATGGAGAATAAAATTAACATTAGAACATAACAGTCTGACAAAGCAAAGGCCATAGAATTGCAGATCTTAAATTTTGCTTTGTTAAATTTTACTTTTAAAACTCTGCCCAATACAGTATTGCTTCCAGCTCCCCTGCAACACAACCCACCTCTGGATTCCGTGACCCAAGAAAAGAGCATATGGAACAGAGAGAATAATTGGAAGAAGTAACCCTAAACTGATGACGAAATCTTGAAGTTGCTCACTGTGCTTATAATTTGCATATAATGCTATGTCAATCTAGCCAGATCACTAGCTTCTGAAAGTAAAATGGATTCCAAGAGAGATGTTTTTCACCTAACTGCATAAAGCAGACGAGAATGGGAGGAAAATGAAGTGTATCAATATCCTACACAGCAGAAATCAATCAGTCATCATTCACCGTTCAACTGTTACTGGTATTCAAGAAGTGTCTCCTCTCCTCCCTTTCCCTTCCCCAGATGTTCTCTAGAATAAAATATTTGCTCAGGATACGTAAGCAGATACATAAGCAGAGTGCATATCTGCAGAAAAGCTCAGTCTTAGGCCCAAACGTCTTGTACATAAACATTCACATTTCTGAGAGTTTTGAAATCTGTATAGAATTATAAGCTTCTTTTCAGGACTCTATTAGTTATCACGAGTTATGCTGGGGAGGCAGAATACTGAGTTATAAGAAAGAATAGGAAATAGAGCTTTATTGTATCAGTTAAGTCAATACTCAAAAGAGATGCCACAGCAACGTGATCAAAGGAATATTCCAACAAAGTTTTCTGCGATCCCCTTTGGTAAATCTTATAAGTCGTATCTTGTGAAACTGTGTTTCACAAGATGTGTTTCACAGGATATCCTCCTCAATGTTTCTTCTCCCTTTCCTTCTAACTCCACTGTGAAGATAAACACCCAGAAAGTAAAAAACCAACTCCAATACAATTTACCTTGCATAACTACCCCTACTAAGTGCATCTTACCATTCCCAATGGTGTGTGGGCTGTTTGTCCACCTCCCAGTTGATGAAGCAGACTCCACTTCCAAGATGCTGCTACTGTGAGACTTTGGGATGTTACGCCAGGCAGGAACAAATGCACTTGCTCGCTTCATATGAACGTCCCTCCAAAAAGAGAGTCATTACGGGTTACCATTTTATTAATTTCTCCAGGAGAAATTTTATCTGCTTTTTTTGTATCCACACATAAACATTTACTTGCACTTTAATTTAAAAGAAATCTACTATAAGAAAATCTAGGGAGAAACAGAGAAAGAGGATGTTAACAAGTAGGAGGACAAGAATTCTATTCTCCTCCATAAGAGTATGGAATGCATATTAAAGCTGTGGTCTGAGAGTTGTTCTCAACAGATTCTTATAGCTGCAAATCTACTATTCTGGTTGTAAACATTGTTAAGAGTGTGGTTGCCTGAAGCTTCCTAAGTCAAGGAGAGACACACAATGTGCTGCCTATTTACTTTTACATGAAAATATTGCAAGTGTGTCTGAAGATGTCAAAGACTTAAATACAAATATTCTAAGTATGTCTGAAAACATCAAAGATTTCTTTACAAGACTTGAATTCTTATTTTGTACAAGGCTTCTATGAAGCAATGGTTTAACTGAAACAAGAAGGACTATGAGCCACTCAAAGGACAAGCACAGAGTTTGATATTTTAATGGAGTTTCTAAGCCTTAGACTAAGGGTACAGCTATTTCAGACGCATCATTTTAGACAACATTTCTCACTCAACTCACTCTTTTCCTTCTCACTAGCAGTAAGCTATCAATATACTGACAAGAAAAGGTTCCTATTTCCCTACTGTTTCCCCTTGCCCCAATACAAGCTAGGAGCAGTGTTCTGAAAAACGTTCTACACAGAAACCAAGACTTCAGTCATTCAAAACAAAGTTTGCTGAAATCTACCTGTGGGTGCTTGAGCTCTCAGACAACGGCATGTCCAGGCTAACGGGGCTGTTGCTGTTGCGCTCACTGCTTTCGTAGCCAGACTCCATCCTCTGGATGAGATGAGGATGCTGATCCACCATATGGTGCTGGGTGCCCCGGCCCAGCACACCACGCTTGTATCTCACATTGGATTGGCCTGACCTTGTTTCGTGAACAGCATGTTCCTTCACCTCATTCTCAATAAGTTCTTTACCTGTCAAGACAAAACCAAATAGCTTGGTAGTGCAAGCTTCAATACCAGCAAAACATCCATACACACAGTTAGTTGCTCAACTATGGCTAAACCAGAAGCACCATCCTTAATTTAGTGTAAAACTCACAGTAATAAGCAGAAAAAAAACCCCAATACTTTCATGGCATTCTTAGTAATATTAAGAATAACCTGTTCATGAAATTTACTTTTGAATCTTCCCCCTTTAGTATAACTTACCATAACAATCAAGTCTGGAAAGAAAATCCTTTCCTCCCCATAATAATTTTATTTGTACAAGATAATTTTACAGTATACCCAAGCATATTTTCAATAGTCTGTCATATTTACTTCAGATGCTCTATTTTTTTAATTGCTTATTTTACCATTTATGATTTCTTGAGGCTTATATAATATCAGTTCACAGAGGACAGGAAATTTCTTCTTGGTTTGCTTTTTTTTTAATTCTTCCTTACAGATTTCAGAGTCTTTCCATTTGATTCTTGTTTGCTTCCCTTCCTTCCCTGAAGCTCTGTTCTCTTCCCCTTCACCTTCCCCCATAGATATTCATTTATGCTTCCCAACTCTTTTAAACCTCCAAAACCAGCAAAGCTGAGGACAAAGTCTCTATGTACAAGTTGATTGTTTCTATAGTGTAGAACAGTCACAGATAAATCATCACTGGCTGCCAGGCTCTTATCCTCACAACAAGAACTCTATACTGATACACAAGGTACTTTCTGCACCATTCTTTGAGCCATCATGTAAAAACACCATGATGAACCAGAGGAAAAAATAGACCAAGACAAAAGACCACTCCAAAGGATGAACTTCCAGACATTTAGCAGTATAGCTCTGTGTTTCTTTAAGCAAGGTAGATGATAATGCTTCCCTTAGTATTTCCTTACACAAGAAACATAGCACACAGAAATCAAACAGAAGTGTCATACACGCAATATGAATACCCACACAAAAACCAGCCCTCACAGACACGACTCACCACTGACCTAAATTCAATGTTCAAAATTTCACTTTCCACATACCCTGAAATAAATCTTTCTTCTCAAACTCTTACCTGCTTCTTCGGAGAAAGGGCTAAGCTGAGTGTAGCCACAATGTTTCCTCTTGTCTTTACTGAAGATGCTGTCTATATTCAGAGACTCTCTTTTGGGTCTCCAGGTTGGCCGGTACCTGCTAGACAAACTGGATTTTGACTCACTACTGGTACTCTCCACTTCCCAGTCTCGAGAGTGCGCAGGGAGGCTTTTCAAGGGTCGCGTTTCTGCCTGATCCACACTACTCCCTCCACGAGGGGAATTCTGGACTGTTTGAGAAATCTGCTGTGGTCTGCTGTGGATCATATTGCTCACCGTCTCTTTAAATTCCCTCAGCCTGCTGGTGCTGCTGGATGGTTTGGGGGCAGTTCTGGGGGCTTGTTTCTCCTTCAAGGTTTCTCCTGCAGTTTATAGAGACAGCAAAAGTCACAAAAATAACTTCAATTAAACCAGCAGACCTACTTGCAGCATCTTCTTGCAGGACTTTGAAAAGTGCAATCCAAAACAACAAAATAATAGAAAAACAACACTCCCCAATCAAACAAATGAAACAAAATAGAACCAAACAACCAAAAAGTAAACAAAGACAGAAGAAACAAGGAAGGTCATGAGCAAAATGCATGCACACACTGAGGATCTTAAAAACACTCAGAAAGAGATACTGATATTTGAAATAAAGTAACATCTCTTGCCTTCACTATGGTATCCTGATGACTGAGCCTCGTCTCCTTTTCGCCGAGACCGGCTAGAACTCCTCTTGCGGTCTGCTAGCGAGCCCTTTTTGGAAACATGCCTCTGATTGCACTCACTGTCAGTCAAGTGGCCTGGAAGGACAGAAGAACGCAGCAGAGATGACAAGAGCCTTCAGATCAAGTGCTCACTGTGCTAAGAGCAGCAGGACTCTACTGCTCCTTAGGAGCTGCAGACACTCCAGCGCTAACTGGCAAGTTCGGGTAAGTTTTTGCATCCTTAAGTTTTTAGTTTTTCTTGGGGAGTATGTTCCATTTTTAAGGTCATAAAAGAGGAATACAGCCCCTCCAAGGACTCTGGTTAATGACACTTATCCACAGGGAAAGGAAAAGGTTGACTCTGCCTCGTCTTCTAATAGTCTAAGGACACCACTTTCTTGCTGTCAGTTTTAATGACCATGAACTGAAACTCCTGAGGACAGCTTACTTGACATCACTCTGTTAAATAAAGACTTGAACACATGAACGAGTTACCATCTAATAATAAATCACTGCACATCATCAGCTGCTCTGCACTAACTATCCAACTACACTATCTTTGCCTGTAGCAAACACTAAGTAATCTGAGTTAGATTAGTCTACAGTGAAGAAGTCTCACATGGCTCTCAAGGGCTAAGCCAGCTAATTCACATCTGCCACAAGCTAAGAGCACACGCACAAACCATGAACATGGACCAGCTGACACACAACAACATTCCCTTACTACAGCTTATATGTCTGAATGCCAGTATTTTCTCTTGCACACAATTTACTCCCCATTTCCTCATATCAAATGTGAATTAGGAGTATTTGACATCACAAGTTTTCTATATTGCCTTTTCTTAATTTTATGGCTCTCGCACATTCACAGTCCTAAACCTGCAAGCACAAACACACGCATGGCGTTACTCACGTGAGTAGTCCCAAGCAGACATGCAGGATAAGAAGGGAATTTATGAATAAGCTACAAAGACTTTTCTCTAGCCTTTATATCACAAACTTTCCCCTCGCATAAGATGATAGGAAAGGAAAATCCCTACTACTGGATAGTGGAGTAACAACCCCCAGACTACACACAGTTGGCTCTCCTGAGCCTTCTCCCTTCTCTAGAGATTAACATAAAAATCAACACTTAAAGCACACTTTACACATAAAATTGAACCTTCAACAGTTAAAAAACCCAATTCACTACAATTGCTATAAAGATACTACAACAAATGCGTGAGAAGGAATCCAAATAACAAAAAGCAAGCTACAAAAGGCTTGCTTTTCTACTCATTTGTCAAGTGGAGAGTGATTTTGTGGCCAAACTCTTTAGAAACAAGCAGATTATATAAAAGAAAAGAAATTAAGGAAGTAAAAGAAATGTTGGCAGTGAAGGGAGAAGATGTGTAGCATTTAGGTGACTGAACATGAGTCTGTGCTTTAGATTAATTTCTTTTTCCCTTCACAGCATGGACTGTCACACATCTTTCAAGGACTGCAAGAACATCATTATACCTTGTAGTGTCTCCTCTCAAGACAGAAGAGGTTTATGTTTCACTTCAGCATGCACAACTTCTCTAGTTAAACAACTCAACTTGATAGGGGTTGCTTGGTTAGCATCCTTCAACTACCATAATAGAAGCTATTTGACAAAACTTAGTGCTACCAGCACTAACTTAGGATTTGCAGAGACTACTGCAAGCCCAATTTAGCCTTGCAGAATGAAGCCTGCTAGCTTTGCATTAATATTTTCTCCTCCTTTCAAAAACTGCTAATTTTGTCCCGTTGTCGTCAGACATTTAACAGCCATGGAGGAGAGGCCAAGAATCAGGAGTCTGTAGAACACAGGCTTTGTTGTCTTTATTTGGACACTCCGAAACAAAAACTAAATCCAACATAGTGTATGCATATAGGAATTAAAATCCCAAGGATATTAGCTAACACTTTACACTCACTTTTTAAAATTCACTAACAAGCTTAAAATATGTCTCTTGTTGAATGTATCACTCAAATTCCTCACCCTGCAGAGTTGGGATGGTTTTATAAGCAAACAGTGTATTTAAAGGAAAAGTCTGTTTTTGTAGGAGTTGTGTGTGTCTATGTTAAAGAAGAAAATTAAATCAAATGGGTTAAGAAAGAGCACCTTCTACTCCCTCCCCGAAATCTCAGTTGCATGAATAGGGCAGCCAGAATACGCACATTTTTCTCAGCAGCACAGGTTGGTAGGAGCAAAGAGGGCTAATGCAGCCACTCTTCTGCCCCCATTCTGAAGTACCCAGGAGCCTGAGGTCATACGACCCAATGGTGGTCCTTCCCCGGAAGATGATGTGGGATAGGGTCCATAATTTTCTGGGCTGGAGTAGTGGGTAAATGGCCATTAAATGAAGAATCCTGCTCTTGCCCAGAGCGATTCAGTTGACAGGTCAAATGTGGATGGCTTCTTTATAGCCCCACGGATCAGCATTTGATGACTGAGCAGTTGTATGAGTTGGCAGACTGACTTTTTTGGAAAGGTTTTGGGTAGGTAAAAGAAGAGGGGAAATGCCCAGACAAGTGGCTAGCTAAGGGGACAGGCTGACTATAGCTAAGGCTGAATCAGGGAAGATAAGGACAACTGAATTTAGGTGGAGAGACAGGCTAAGCTGAAGGGAATAACACAGGATAGAATCAACAGGAGAAGAAAGAAAAAGAAAAGGACAAAGTCACTAAAAATGACAGAACAAAAGGTTACATGCTGAACTTCATGCTTACATGTTTGCGATCATCCCCCTTAACTCTCCCTTTCTGCTGACTTCTACATGGCTAGTTTTGTAGGGAGGAACCTAATCCAATAGACTCCGTGCCATTTTTGTAGACTATTTAAGCAATATGCCACAAACATTTTCAATTTTGTCTTCTTTGTTCTCTGAAGATAAACATATACTTTGCTTCCTCATCACTCAAATGCTGCTCCAACTTTCTCTCCTTTCTCACACTCCACATAAGACTATGATTGGTATCTACAGCATTAAGTATTTGCTAAAACATTAGAAGGACTGTTGGTCTGTCTTAATCCGTGTATTACAACTACTCAGACCTCTGATGAAGAATCAAAGACTGCTAAACAAAACAAATTTGAAGTATTTTTTTCAGATTTTGACGTACTATAGATTGTTTCAAATGAACCAATTATGCATGCATGAGAGCAACAATTTTGCAACTAAAAGGACAAAGCAGAATGACAGCTTTGACACTCCAGTGTAACTGACGGTTGCTGATTCAACTCATGTCTTAGAAAATCTATTTAAGGCACAGCAAAATAGCTTTTCAAACAGATTTAACAGATTCTGTTTCTCACGCTAGAAGTCTGACCTTAACTTATGCACTACGTTTTCAGAAGTGGTGTTAGAAGCTACTGTATGCAGAAACAGGCTGACTAGGGTCACTGGCCATGAATAATAGAGGAGATCTAAGCCTTCAGACTTCCAGTTAACCTGTTTTCAACTAAAGAGTGTTCAGGCAGACTGTTCAGCTGCCCAAAGGAACATATACACAGATTGTCTTCTCATTGCTTATTCCAACTTTGCTTCCATGGCACAGGCAGGAAATTGTCTTATACTCCTGCCTAATGCAGTAAATACTACCAACACCCACTTACACACAAAGTCCTTAGTGCCCAAGTATGAGAGATTCTGGTAATGAAAGAGCCTTTCCCAGATAGTTGCAACTCCTGAAATGAAGTAACTGCCCACAGATAAGTAGCACACACAACAATACCCTACAATACCCTTACCAAACCCTACAATGGCACTGTACAGACTCCAACTCACAGAATTATGTAACAAAGAGAACAGATTGTGTTGTGGATAACAGAAAAACACACCTGTAAAGGCCTGTCTGGCTAGATACAAGTCTACAAAGCCAACAAGACCTTTAAATCGTGCTTTTTTTGGTGAATGCTAAGAGTTCGCTACAAATATCAAAACCACTTAGAAGACTAACACTGTTCACCATTCTGTTACAGGCTGTATATATATTTCTTTTTTCCCTCTGGAATCCACTGAATTCATCTAATGACAGTGATCACAGAGATGTAATGGCATCTGCTACCTGTGTCCCTGCTGCTTTGTGAAGCTGCATCATTCTCCACATTGTAGATGACTGTCCCCTGGGAGTCAGAGGAGAAGTGACTGACCACAGATTCATGGTGTGCCTGCTTATAAGGATAGCTGTCTGTAGAGGAATCTGTCCTGGTATCACTCGAGATGGAAGGTTCTCTCCCTGGGGAAGGAAGCAATGTCAAATTTCAGTATTTTTCAGCTCTTACAGAAGTCAAAAAAGGCTAAAAAGAGAAAACAGAGGCAACTACACAAGAAGTTAATAGAAAAACACAATTCTGAGCATACAAACTCAGACTGAAGGACACCAGAGCTTATGGGAAAGGTCCTCTCTTTCTGAAGTCGGGAGAGAGTGTCAGACCTTCTGAAACCCTCATTTCTTTCCCTTTGATAACTCCAAATTTATCAATTCCTTTTAATATGCAAAATTAAACTACATCCATTGGACTGAAAGTATGTATTAGTACCATACTGAAATTGCTGTTTGTTCAGTTTCAACACTGTAAAGTGCCATTACAATATGAAATAAACTGCTTCAGGGGAAGTAAAAAAATTAGTCAACTACAAAGAGTTAATAAGGTAACAAGAACACCACAAGTTATAATAATTAACATTTCACCTATTATGAATCAAAAGCTTATCTAGTAAAAACTTTATACTGAAAGAGTATTATCAAAAGCAAAGTAACCTGTTCCTTCTCAAAAAGCCAGCATTGATCCTACTGCAAAGAATGAAGCATCATGATTTAACTTTAGTATAGTAATTCCTGAAGCCACTTAAAGAGGAGGAAAAGACAACCTTCTACCACCACTTTCAGTACATAAAAGTAAAATGTTCGAACAGTTTGAAAACTGCTGGTCATTTTACATATGTGATGTACATACTCTTTAATATACCAGATATTATTTTCATACTTATTTCTCAGTGGAGAAATTAAAGAAGAAAAAAATTACAGAAAGAAGTTATTCTTATGTTTAAATGTAAACATTAGCCTGAGGGCACTTCACATTTTCGGTGAGAACAAGTCCTGTAGCAGATGTCCTACTTAATGATGTTTTAGAAGTCAGAAACTTTCCCCCACCTTCTTACTGATTAAAAATGTTGTTCTAAAGAAATACAGAATACGTGACAGTAATAGAAAGAGGGGTGAATGTAGGCAACAGAAATCAGTGCTGTAGAACTGAGAACTATAAAACTATTTGTATACTGAAGTCCTTATTCAACAGGAAATAAAAAACATTAAGGGGAGCTGTTTGCACTCAGCTTCACAACATTTCATAACAGCATCTTCGACAATCTTTTCTCCGTAATTCGCAGTATCAGATCTTGATGTGATTAGATATATTTATCAGATGCCATTAACACAAGTTCAGGTACAATCTAGTGATCAACAACTTAAAAAGAAGCAATCTCTTAGTTTACGAATTATGGGCTGTGGACATCTGATAACACTGAAGAATTCAAAGGCAGCTGTAATTACACTTAAGAGACAAAAAGGTCATTCTGAAAAAGGTATAACAACATAGAAAAGTCTGGCTATCAACAAGCCCAGAAAATAATTCACTTCAATTTGACAGGAAAACATAGAGGGTAAGAACCCGTCTGGTACTTCAACGTACAGTATCTCACAAATTCTCTCAAGTACTTGATATCAATGCTGAACACCACAGACTGCAGAAGTAAGCCTTGAGGACACACCAAATGTTTTTGAAATTAAAGAGCAGGTTACTCACTAGAGCCTCGAATTTTATCTGAAACACCTTTTCATAGATACATTTTTTTGTATTCGGCTTCCTGAAGTAATTTTAAAACACAATATTAGATACTGCAGAGACAACAAGCAGAAGAGTTATCTATGTATTTCCTGAAGGTCAGCAAAGTAAATTTACAATGTATTACAATGTATATTGACCTGAAGCTCGCAGAAGTGCTAACAACTGACAGAAAACACTAAAGGTTCTTCCAGACTTCTTTTTTTTTTTTTTTTTTTTGAACAGGAAGTCAGGTTTGTAAATTGCAAGGCATCTTATCAAGTGAGAAGTGAAGGTCATCTTACTGGTGCTTCCATTTGTATTATCTTAAGAGGTGTTTGAGATTAATTTCATTACTAGTAGATGGTCAACGCATAAATAAGAACACAGCAGATGTTCTTTACAGATTCACTAACCAGGAAGCATAAAGCCAGCAATTAGCCAGGAAAACCATAAAACATTACTGGAATTACAGTTGTATAAGCGGCCTAAATTCCTGGAAGAAAGGTTGTGATTTTGCTGCTTTTGGCAACTTATAAACCCATCTCTAATTAAGGATATTCTCTGTTTCAATTTTTGGATGTTTACAATCTTGCAAATTCATTACAATATAACACAGACCCAGGTTTTATTTTCATCCTGTCGTACTGCAGCTGAACATCTTTCTCAGAATTTATTTATTCATCTTTAAATGAGGCCTCAATCCCTAACAGTGGGACTAAATGTCCGAAATTATCTAGAACTTCAGTAAACTAACAACTTGTTGAGACTACTACTGGAATCTTGAGCAGAACAAGTTCTAACCTCTGAAGCTACATATCTATAGCTGCAGATCTTTTTTGACACAAAACAGACCAGGAGAAATGTAGCAGTAAATGTGACCTATTGGCATAAGCGTCTGCCATTCCCTTCCCTTTCAGTTTCCCCAAATCCATTCACTTTTGAATTGCTTTATCTCAATAAAAAACAAACCAAAGGCTGAAGATTAGCTGCAGCGATTCTATCTAATTTTTAAAAAATGGTACTTCTTCCCCTTCCAACATCCCTTCACCATCCTAGAAAAGGACTCACTTATAACATTTCCTCAGTATTTCTTTTCCCTAACTTCCCTCCAGAGTTTAATTCTGCAGTTTCCTTTAATTTTTTGTGTTCTTGCATCTCTAGTCTCATTCCTGTCCTGTTAAAGCTGCAGATAAACTTATGAACTCAATCACTGAAGTCACCAGTTACTGTTCCTCCCTACATCCACACCAGGTCCTTCTCTTCCCCCCCCCCTTCCCCCCTCCAGTTTCTTTCTCCACACTTCTTTGGAAAAGATTACTAACCAAACAATCAACGGAGTCTTGGACCAAGATAGGTTCAAAGATGAAACGCTGGAAATCCTCGTCAGAATTCCTGATCAGCTTTGACAAGCAATAGGGACCCCTGCTAACAGTAACACTCAAAAGAAGAGAAACTTTTCCCACACAGCATTGCAGCGTAAAGGTACAAGGGACACAGCCCAGACTGCTTACCCGAGTCTTCACTGTCATAGCAAGTCCTGCTATATTGCTGTAAATCCACCTGAGGGGGCAAGTCTTGTGTTGACACGGGAGTTCCTCTTGGATCTGCATAGAGCAGCAGCAAAGGCTGATAGTGACCCTTAATGCACTTTGTCACAACATCTTTCCATTTTGGACCAATCTGAATTAACAACAACAAAAAACAAACAAACAAAAAAAAACAAGAAAGGTTTTTTGTCGTTATTTTCTATAATAAGTTCTTTTCCCCCTCATAATTCCTTCAGTTTGATTTTCCACTGACATTCTTTAACTCTTTCTATAGCCAACATTGACACTGACTTACTAAGAAAGCTTTTGAACAAACGTAAATAAAATCAAGGTATTCATCATCTTATGTTTAAACAAATGACAATTCCTGCTAAAAATACAGCTACAAAAATAATCCTCTCATTTTTTTCCCATAAAAAACCTTTTTCATCCTCTGAGACGTTCACACTTCTATCAGCCAAAAAGAATTTGTTAACAAACAAAATGAACAATAAAAGACAGCAGAACAGTAAATTTAAGTCAAGGCTAAATACTTCACTGTGTGAATATTCCTGCCGTTACAGAACTTCTGCAAGCACTGACAGGCCAGGCAGTAATTCGTGTAGTTATACTAATCTCAAACATCTTCCTGATACACTAATACAAGTTTCACCTGATACACTGAACATCTCTATAAACAAATTTGCTCCATATATGTGTATTCTACAAAAGCAGTGCACTACCTATCCTTGGCAAAGTTTTCCTACAGAGAAGTATGACTGAATAAATGCATTAGAGCTTTTTCCCTATGAGACTGTGCTTGGCATGACTACAGAAGAAAATTTTCCTCTCTCATCTTTGTGATTCCATGACTAGAAGGGAAAAAGGAGAGCAGTGTGAAATAGTGCCAAACAAACTAATGGGCTACAGTAACAGCGTGCCAACATCCCAGTACTGGTATCTTTAATGTCAAAGACCTCATGCTTGGTGAAAAGGTTAAAAAAAAGCACTAACAGCAGAAGCAGAACATTTGTTGTTGGCAGCAAGCACGAGGGAAGACTGGCACATAGATACTCCAGCAAAGAGTCCAAAAGCAGGCACTAAATAGCTGTACTGCTTGTCAGCAGGGGAAAGAAATGTATGTTAGCTGTGTGCATAAGCAAACTGTAGGTTTTCAAACAACAGCATAAAACCGAGACTGGCAGACAACAGAACAGAACTAAGAACAGGGTTTCTGAGGTTTCTGGTATGCTTGTTTTGAAAATACTTCATCTTGCTGAGAAAAAAAGGAGGAACAAATTTATGGATCCTGAGTGGAAAACCAGTGAAAAATTTCTCAAAATGTGTAGAAAACAGTATGGATCTACATGCAAGTAGTTAAATTCCTAATAGATTATTTATTAATTCCCTAAACATTTTTTCCTCACCTCTTTGACATGAGCATCATCAAAGTACATCCACTTGCGGATTTTAGTTTGGAAGAAGAAGGTTGAATAGTGTTTTCCATAGTAACAGATCATTCCCACCAAATATAGCTCTGAGTGTTTTGCTCTGTCATCAGTTACTCTGAAAAAAAGCTTCAAGAATGGAGGTAAGAAAAATGAAAGGAGAAATTAATAAAATGCCCAAATTTTACATACTGCTTTATGTTAAAACACCTCAGAGTGCTATAGAGGTGTCAGTTTTTACTTCAGAAGACAGAGAAAACAAGGCAATAAATAAGTAATCAAGCAATGTTCAAGCAAACACAAAGAGACAGACCAGAAACAGACTCTGACCAACTCAGCAGATGCTCATGAACTGAGTAAGACTTGGAGTCTGTGGCTGTACTTGAAGACATTTACAATGATATAATACCTTTTTCAGGATTTGAAGTGTGATTCTATTTCAAAAATTTGTATTCTCTGTGTCATGCTTGCTGATTATATCAAATCCTGTTTAGAACATCATTCCTCTTTGTAGAAACAAAGCAGTTTGGATGGTAAACAGCTGGCATTTATTCTGACTTAGGCAGGGACCAATTTATGACACCACCACATAAAAGATGAACTGAAGACATCAGTAGGTCAAAAGAATTCAGCAGACAGAAAAAAAAACTTTTCTATTTAATTGAATTTTATTAATTTAAAAATGCACAGGTCTCATTTTTTTTTTGTGCCTTACTGCTTCATTATGCAAGAACCACACTAGTTCACACTGATTTTGGTATACCGTGCACTGGTCAATGCATTTTTTTTAATATATGTGTGTGTGTATATACATATTATGTGCTATCTCAACGCTACAATAAGATACAGCTACAATTTGGTATACCAGTAATTCAACTCTAAGGCACCAGCAAATGCAGAAAAGTGAATCCTCCAGGGGACAAACCTCTAGATCCTACTTAATTCAGTCTGTCATTCAATCACACAGTGCCAGCCACCATCTCTCAGAGACTGTTCAGTTACAAATAACTTCTAAGTGTTATGACCATGCATTTCAATGAAAATAGGAGACGAAGTTAAAAAAAACCCCGGACACTACCAACTACATTTTGTCTTCAAAAGAACTAGAAATAAACTTCTGTTCTTCAAAATGAAAGCCCACATATGCATTTTCATAGAAACAGCACAACTTTGATCCAAAATTTCCTTTCACTTGAAAGTATTTTTACATTTTCAGGCACTTCAGAAATTCAAGAATATACAGTTCACAGGTTTTCTAAGGCATTCAGAGACAGGTCAGATGCTTGGTTCTGCCCTCTATTTATGGACACTGAAAAAGTAAAGGTGAAGACGTTGTATTTTTCTCAATTTTCTACTGCAGACTACCACGAGAAAGACTATCTTTGCAGGTAGTGACAAAATACAGAAAACTCACATCTCCCAGTTTAAGGCAAGTTCCCAGACTGTGAATCACATCCTCAGCCAGATCAGAGTGGTCTGAGTCCCAAACCAAACCGATGGTGATGATCTGTGGAGAGTTCATCAGCACACGACGAATACGTATCTTTTCCCCACAGTTACTCTGAGGATATAAATAAAACACAACATTGAACATAATCCTGATCTTATTACAGTGTTAGAGCAAGGCACTAAGAGGTAAGAGTTTTAGATGTACAGCTCCTAAAGAGGTGGTGGTGAAACAGCAGATTTAATATGCTCAGTGTCCAGGTATGAGCTACTCATGTCACAGATGAGGTGCTGCTATCAAGGCTCTCTGGTATTCACAAGCTTTAAAGTGAACACTGCTGACTGCTCCTCATACTACTGATAACGATTAAAACATACAGCACAAAACCGAGTTTATTTAAAATAAGATAAGTAAGCATACATGAAAAACTCTAATAACACTCTTGGGAATAGGAGGAAAAGCTCACTTTCTTTTGACCAAAATCTCAGATTGAAAATTGCATTTTGAAGAGACCTGTGCTTTATATGACAGGGTCAGAAAAACCTTTACGGTGCTGCTTTGCTGTTAAAATTGAGTGGTTCTACAGGGTACCTCAAGCATTCCATTATTAGATGAGGTAATTAGGTCAGTACTAATATAAATACGAGAAGAGTAGCTGGAAAATCAAGAGGTGCTTTACTAACCCATAGGAGTTCTGCTTTTCTTATTTCCTTTTCTCTTCCTATTTTTTACTTTTTCAATAACTACCAGTGTTTATTGACTGGTCAGTCTCCCCTCACTCCTAACTAGGGCATTATCTTCTTTTGGGGGGGGAAGGGATGACACTGGAGGGGGGATACGATGAAAGCTATGACAAAGTCCATTTGCACTTTTCCCCAGAGGCAGGTCACAAAGGTACCTCTGTAAGATTCCAGGAAAAAAAAAAACCAAACATTTTCATGGCAAGAATAGTCTCTCTTGTCTACAGAGACCAATTTCACAATTGGATATAATAATTTCTGACATTATAACCAAGGAAGAGATCACAAAGCATCTCCTCCCCACAGCAATCTAGAAAATTAACCAGAATTTCAGTCCCAATCATCAATGGGAGACAAAAATGAAAAATTTTAAAAAAAAAAAAAAAAAAAAAAAAAAAAAAAAAAAATTTAAAAAAAAAAAAAAAAAAAAAAACAACACAGAAAGAAAATGTAGAGGACTGTGATATTTAAATGTAGATAAGATGTTTCAATATTAAAGTGATCTTATTAACAGATTTTATGCAAGGGTCATTCAAAGTGAATTACCTCACAACAAATCTATTTTACTCTCCAATTGTCTTCTTTGCTTCAGCTAGCTAACAGAGGCACTTTCAGCATGACAGGAGGAACATGGCATCCTGATAAAAAGCTTCCCCTGCATGGCTTTGAGGCCACCCTTAGCTACGGTTCAATAGGAAAATTTCTTGAGAATAAAAAGAAAGCAGCAGCAAATATCGGTAAGCAATTTTATTCAATTGATTATTTCACAGTTTGCCCTGACAAAGAATGTATTTCTGTTAAATTTCCCATGCTCTGGTGATTAAATAGTTGGACTAATACTAATCTTTTAAATGACAATACAATATCCTAATTTCTTTTACTTGAATCAGTGAGCCACTATTTGTCAATATTCAAAAAAAAAAAAGGAAAAAAAAAGAAAAAAATGTTTCAATTGAGACTAAAAGTGACAGCTTCAGTTATAAATTGGGAGGGGGGATGGTATAAATGGAAATACTTAACACTGCCCCCAGGGAACAGGCACACAAGCCATTCCTGTTATAGCCTGTATTGCTTCACTGCTAACAGTAGTATTACATGAAAACAGCAATTATGCAGCTGTTTCCTGCCCTACCTATTCATCAATATGTAAAAAAGTTTGTTGATAACTCTTTTTGCATGCTTATCTAAACTCCTGGATCTGAACATATTCAAATTAAAAGGCAGAACAAGATATCAAACTCTTGCTTTGGAAATCCAGCTCTTATGATACATATAAAAAATAAGCATTTTATATGAAAATTTTTTATTTTTCTTAACTGGCACACAGATTTGATTCAGTTGAATTTGCCCAGACTTTTACTGCACAGCAGAATGAACATTTTTAAGCATAGCAGCCTGTGACTATTCACTGGACACACGCAGTAATGGTTTTCACGTAGTTAACCATCAGTCAGCACTCAGGACAACTACAGCCTATCCCTTCTAGTCAGTAACTCCCACACTGTGGATACCAAACCTCACTCAGAAAAACAAACCAATACTCCCTCAGACTTCTTGTCAGGTTTCCTGCCTCTAGATTAGATCTTGCAGATATACTGTATAGCCTGTAAGCCCTTCACTGTCAGGATAATCTCTGGCAGTGGGAAGTGAAAGTCCTTTTCCCTTTCCCTTCGACCAACATTTTGGCTGCATGCTGCAGGTAGGGGAGTTTGGTCAACAGTTCAATTTATTCCAACTGAAGGGTAGTAAAGGTGAGTGGAAGTTCATCTAGGCAAAAAAACTCCAACATCTTCTACACACGATTACAGTGACTGGTACAAAAGTTCTGCTATCTGTGCCCTAGCATGGTACTGCTGAAAATATTCTGAAAGAAATAAGTGCTTTTCTCATGCTATTATTTACAGATGAAGTACACTGCCCTCAATAGAAATAATCCCTAGAGAAAATGGACAAACTGTGGGAACACTGTTCTAAAAAGCCCAGCTAACCAAAACCACTGCCAACATACAGAAATCTCCTGTACAAGACGTGGCCTCCAAATTCATTGTAATTCCCATTTCTTTAGGTAAGATCCAAGAACTTTCACCATAGGATGAAAACAACATGATTGCAGCTTCATGTAATGCTAGTCTTGGAGGCCTCACCAACTCTCATGTCTAGGTACTTCCAGCAGCAACACAGGCTTGAACAGGAATGAATTTCATAGCCATTCCCTGGGAGCGATGTAAGCATTTCCCAATTATTCGCCCTGTGGTTTCTAACTCTGAGAAACATTCACTTTTAGTTTCCATCCAAACACTTCATCTATTCCTGTTCTTAATACTTGTGTCTAGTTAAAGAGGCACCCATCATCATTAATTTTTCCCTTCCCTCACTGAATGACTGTGAGATACTGAATTCACACCCAAAGCAAAGCAAGGATACTCACTGGACAGTTCCGCAGGTCTCCCATAGTGCTGGCGTTCTGCAGCAGCTCTCCAAACATATCTGGAGTTGGTTTCTCTCGCCTCTCCAGCATACAAATAGCTTGATTGCTTCAGTACAGAGAAAACATGGAAAACAGAAGTTTAACAATAAAATAAAACACAAACCCACATTAAGCCAGTATATGTTTCACTTAAATTTTGTTAAAAGTTAAGAAGCATAAAATACACTTTTTATATTTAACACTGTAGTACAGAAAAAAACCCCATCATTAAGAGTGACTTACATTTTCCATTATAATACTGCATAAAGAAAACAAGTAAAATTCCAAACAGAAACAGATCACTGTTTAGCTTAAAATTTATTTCTTAAAAGCAAACTTTAGCATTTTGATAAATACTTGATTTCAAAATGAAATATTTGTTTCAAAATGTTTCCCTTCAATAACCACAATCCTAGAAAAATAACACAGTAAAGCACATCCTTAATCATAAAACTGCAAACAAAAAATAGCGAAGTATCACATTTATTTTACTGTCCAAGTTGAAAGAAAGATGGTAATATGTACACAATATTAGTGCTCAAAGCATGTTTGAGCTTTAAGTGGTTTCAGTGGTAAATAAACGTGTTACCATGTATGGGTGCTTTTAAAATAATGCATGACAATTTTTATTGTGATATTTCATATAGATTTTTTTCATATAAAATCCTGAATACCATTTACATAATTATTTTCCCATTTTTCTAGTAAATAATATTCTGATATAGAGTGTCTTCTGGAACTCAGTGGAAAACTACAGCTCAGTAGAACAGCAGGCAGCAGTCACAAGTGGGAATGCTTTACAGTATTCCTGGTACACTGATAAAGTGGTAGCTTTTAATAGATCTGCATTAGAAGAGCAACTAGCAGTTTTCACGACAATTTTTTCAGGCTCTGTAACTACGGGTCTCACATGCCAGACAAGAAACTAAGTTCTAATACCAATAAAAATTTCAAGAAAAAACCCCAAATAACAGACTCTCCTGCCTCGATCATATTTAAGCAACTTTTAACTGAGTAGCTCCCTATTAAAAGAAAACTTCTCTCCTCCAGCATTATTTCAAACAACCTGCTGTAGAGCCAGAGCTACTGCTCTGTGCACCACCTCCTTTCATGAAAGGTCACGGTGACCAGGGCAGTTCCCCAATAACTAGAAAAAACAAGAGTACATATCTGCCCAAGAAAGATCTGAAGAACTACAGGCTGGTCAGTCTCGCTCCAGCACCTGAAGCAATGACAGACCAAATCAATCCCCCTGGAAATCAACTTCAAGCATATGTAGGACAAGAAGGTGAGTCAGAGCAGCCTGCATGGATTCACCAAGGGCAAACCCCGTCTGACCTACTTGATTATCTTCTATCATGTGATGGGTTATGTTGAGGAGGTGAGAACAGTTAATATCATTTGGTCTCTAGCAAGGTTTCCAAGTCATCTACAGCGTTCCTGAGGCCAAACTCGGAGGTGTGGACTGCATAGGTAGAATACAATGCAGAGAAACCTAACTGGACCTTCAGGCTCACAGGATCAAAACAAACACCAAACAGCTAGAAGTTGTGTTCCTCAGGGATTAATACTGAAGCTATTTAACATTTTCATTAACAACCTGGATGATGAATTGAAATACACCCACATCAATCTACACGACACTGAACTGGATGGAGAAGTCACTATCCAGATGGGGAGTGCTGCCATCCAGAGGGATCTTGACAGGTTTGAGAAAAGAGGTGATGAGAAGCTCATGAAATTCACTCAAGAAGAACACAAAGTCTTGCACCTCGGACAGAGCACACTCAGTGGAGCAGTACTGCCTGGGCACTGAGTGGCTGAGGAGCAACACTACAGAAAGCTGTCAACAAGCTGAACATAAACAAGACTCTTCACAGAGGCAAACAGAGAAAGGACAAGAGGCAGAAGATGCAGAAAAGGAAATTCTCACTGGATAAAAGGCAAAAAAGTTCCACATTGAGTTCCTAAGAACTGGAACAAGCAGCCCAGAGAAATAATGGAACTTTTGTCCTTTAAACACTTTCAAAATTCAGCTGCACAAACCCCCAACCAGCCTGATTTAGCTTTGAAGTCAGCCCTGCTTCGAACAGGAGGATGGAGTAGATGTCCAAAGGTCCTTTTCAACGTAATTTTTTAATTTTTTAATTTTTTATCTGTTTTCTTATATAACCTGCTCACATACTAAGGTCCTTCAGAACATACATGAGTCCTTCCCACTACAGGGGAAAGACTATTATCAAGATTCAGGATCCTAAACAAGCAGACACACTGATCCATGCCTAAATTGCTGTCTTCTGCTTCATTACATCCTCATATTCCTTACCACAGTTATCAAATCTCCACGAACTTTGAACAAATCATGTTCTGCATGTCTGATCTTGTGATCATAAAGGTCAAACTGCAATACCAGTATGGATAAAAAGGGGAAAAAAAAATACAAGTTCCTTGTGAAAAACTCAACTCACCAGAGTGAGGTTGTGGAAATATAATGAACCATCTGGATGAAAGGTAATGGGTCAGAGGTGGCACCACAGCTGGTACAAACACACTAAAAAGAAAGAAAATATAATACATTGACAAGACTAAACAGGTATTTCTGTAGCAGTACTTCTGTTTGTATATCTTTTTACCAGGGCAATGCATGATTTAGGAATGTAAATACGAAACCTGAGAACTGGTGATTGGTATTGAGCACTTATCACCTCACCTGTTCAAATAAAGTCATCGCAAACTTCTGGTGGGAAACACAATGTGGTGCAGTGCAAATATCTTCCTTTGTCTCATCTGCAATGTGGAAGTGAATTCGCATTAACAGGTTTTCCTAGCCAAAGAAGAAAAGGCAAAAAAAAGTATTAGATAATTTCAAATGCAGGCAAAAGTTATGTTATAAATTACAAGAGAATGTTAGATGTAATAATGTTAAAGTGTTATTTACAGAAACAGAAGGCTCTTGCAAGTTTCTGAAAGTTGTCTCAAAACCAAAGAAATTTATATTTCTTTGATACTAAAAAAAAATGGCCTCCACTTCGGATTTGAAATATTATGTCAGGTTTATTTTATTTACTAGCACTGCTGAAGATTCCGCTGCTGATTTGTCTGTCCAGTTCTCAAGCATTAATGGATTTAACCAAACGTAACAGGCAGAGCAGCTCTGCAGTTTTAAAATCACTGGATTCACACTAACTTCTCATCAACACAAAGTAACTCAAATCAACTTCCACATTTCACATGGGCTTTGAAATATGGCACATAATCTATGCTCTATCAAAAAGGGGGAGAACTAATAAATGAAAAGGCAGACTAAACTCTGTATGAAACAAGAGCACTGAACATTTGCTAGACACGATTTCACACAACTCTATCTGTTTTAAAGTTCTCAGGGGGTCTTGCCCCAAGACGTTCTTTCCTCCCACTGTTGCCAACATTAACCTGTGGGTACCATTAAGTTTACTGACATCTCTTCCAGCAGCACACTTTTCACTATCACTATTGGCTGCCTGGATGGTTTATAGGCCTGAAATAAACAGGTCAAGATTAATTGTTAGGCAAAACATTTCTGACCTGGTACAATTTGGCTTGAACAGTTTTCCTGTGAAAATATGATTTCAGAATAACTGGCAAACAAAATGTCCTTTCACCCTTTTGAGGTGAACCTTAAAACTAGAATCCTGGATCATTCTTGAAGTGTAATTTTTTTTACAATTCATATCTAAGACACACTTGAGAGTGCAAGCAAAAGTAACGGTAAAAATGGTTAACACTGGTATTTCCATTTCCAAATCACTAGCTTACAGGTCTCCTAGGAACTTCTCTAGGTCACACATCCAAAGTCTGTTGCAATATGGGGAAAGAAGGAATGGAAGAGAATAAAGGGAGCAGGGGGAAGGAAAGATTGCGTAGCACGGGGCCACTTCTGTGCCTGTCAAACCATCTTTCAGTTATACTCACAAAACATTCAGCAGCATCATCCATGATGCCCAGCTGGAAGCGCTGCTCATCCTGAAATGTCTTTGCAAGAGCAGTACGCAGGGCATCAGAAGGCAGCACCTTCTCACTGCTGCACTGAAATTGGTTGAAGATACCCTAGTGAAAACCCAAAAAGATAGTTAAGTTACTATATTTTCAAAATATGATTCAACTTATCTGAAAACAAACAGCAAACATTTAACTTGCTTTGATCCAGGAACACACAGATACTTGTATTGAACATGGACTACAGGACAAAATCCTAAAAGTTCTTCCTTTGAAATCATATTAACCTTTGTGTAATTTTTCCTTCCCTTTCACATACCCAAGGGAGGGTGGGGAGCTTAGGAGTAAATTTCCCTCATTGTCAATCCTACTTGGATCTTCCTCCAAATCTGATTCCTGAAGCAAATACAATGAACACCAAAACTTCCTCACTTTTATTCCTGTTTCTGCTTTTCCAATTAACTTTCTCACTTCAGCTCAGTAACTTTCTTCTTACACGTGCCATCTTCTTTTCTCTTTTAAGCAATTCTTTCCAAACACCTTAGGCCTTAAACAGCAATAACTTGCTACTTGCACACTTTAAGGAATTTACCTTCCCTAAGTCCAAGTGGGTAACAATTAGATGGTTTTTGTGTCAACGTGCTGGAGGGAAAAGGCACAAAGCAAATAGGAATAACAGTTCCTAAGTATAGCCAGCTCTTCACTTGCTCCATAAGTCTGCATTTTCATAACTTACTCACACTTCACCTGAATAACCATTTGCAAGGATGAGCAGTTCTATAAAGACACATTATTGTCTAAAGTGCAGGTTATACGCGTGAAAGTTCAGTATATATTCCCAATATACTTCCTGATTAAAAGCTCACATTTATTTTCTCTATGTGAAACATCCAAAACATCTTCTGAAGTTATTTAACTTTGACTGTGCCCTTCCTACAAAAACAGGAACAGAATTCTGTACGCAAGATCCTCAGTTTCAGTAAAAAACTTCTACCCTTATTTTCATATAGGGTCACTCTGTCTCCACACCCCTCTGTTCCACTTTCTACCTAATTTCATATGACAAGTAACCTTCTTCATCAGTGTCAATCTCAAAATTCTGCTTGTCCTCTCCTATAAAACTTTCCTCACAATTTCTCACAAGACTGTGAAAAACCTCAATTCTTACTGTAAGAGGGGAAAAAAGGGTAACAGATAACCTTCAGTTGGGCACCAGTTGGCTTTCCTGCCTTCTAAACTGAGTAAAACAAGGAGAAAACCAAACTGGTTTGTCTGTTTAGTTTTCTTTCAAATCTATACTAATCTGCAGCGATTCACAATTTATGTATCACTTCCTCCCTTATTTACAGAAAACTTCTCCCCAGTATAATTAGGATCTATATTATTTGGAAATAATCTGAGTATTTTTCTCCTTTAACTATTCTTACTTGTTTCTTATAAGGAAATGAGAAAGTAAACTGGGAGAAAGTTTGCCAAATGGTACAATTTTGTCTGCTTTAAGCTGGAAGAGCACAGAACACAGCTGTCGCTGCACAGCCAGCACACAACCTCTGCGCCCCTGCCATTTCTGCCTGTAGGAATGGAACAATTTAGAGTGTTGACATATTATCTAGAATAGATGTAAAATGCCCATCTCTCTTTACTGCTACTTTTATTTTGGTAGTCCTCCTGGTGATCATTCATGAGTCAAAGCCCACTGTGCTGAAGTTCAGAGCCCTTCTAAAACTGCCTTTATTAGACTATCAAATAATCATTAGAAAAGTGGTAACGAAGAGAAGGATGTGAGGCAATAAGTCTCATACTTCATGAATTACAGACAATACCTCTCCTCTGTGACCTTTTTTATATATGTATGTGAAAACTGAAAGAATTACAAAGTCTTTGCACTTAAACTCAATCGCCATTTCTGTCACTCTGATAACTGAGCAAGTTTCATGTTTCATTAGTGAATTTTCTCATTTCAATGAACTTCAAAAAAAAAAAAAAAAAGGCAGTGAGACATAACTCCATCCTGCTTCTGCACTTTACATTAAATAATTTACGAGCACTTGAAAACATTCACGGCTATGCTTTGGAAATGTGTCTATTCTGGTTATCATTAATCTTACTTCATAGATCTGGAAACCAAGACACTTGCCTAGCGACTGGTCCACAGCCTCACTGCCAGGAACTGATGGATGGGACCTGGTCTGCTTCAATAAGGGCCCTGAAATGGCTCTGCACTCCTGGGGAGGGGGAATCAATGCAGGCTCTAAACTAGGTAAAAGGAGAAGCAAGCAAGCAACCCAACACTCTCTTTCAATTTTGTCTTTAAAGGAACAGTATATTTACCATGGAACAAAAGATAATTCAGTAACGTCAAAGAACTCTGTGAAGAACGCAAAAATCAGGAAGTAAGAGATCCGAATAGCATATGGAAGAATGTTTCCTCAAATTTGTAGTGACATAGCATACAATGGTATAGTTTAATTTAGATTACAAAAAAAAGAAGTCTTAAAACCAGTGAGTAATTGTGCATTTGAATCTAATAAAGATCAAATCTTATCATGTCATTGCACAGTGCAGTTTGCAGCATGATGGAACACAGTGCTCATGGAAGTCCCAAAAGCACCTCTAATGAAGTCAAAAACATTTTGAACACAGGGTAGTTTGGTTTTCCTTGAGTTTTGCTCTGGGATTTTGTTGGGGGTTTTTTTTGTTTTTTTAGGGGGGGGGGATTGGGTTTTATCTCCTTTATTTTTCAATATAGGTTCTTTGCTTCCCTTCAGAACAGGTCTGTCTTGTCTCTCAGCCTTAGATGGACAGGTGTGGCATTTCCTGCCGTTTCATCACTTAAAATTATCTAAGTCAGATCTCTCTCCTTAATTTAAGGTCTTGCCTTGAGTGATACTGTTCATCACTAAAACATTTGTTCCATATACAGGTATGAAAAAAAACCAGCTGGGTGCAGACCAGGAAAGTGCTGCTGATTCTGCCCCAAGAGTTCTCATGACACCTTTCCTCCAAGTGCATAATGAGAACTCTATATACAAAACACTCAAACTTCATTCTCTTTAAAAAACTTCTTCAACTGAAATTGAATATGGTGAAAATCCCATCAGTGTATTCACTGATGATCTCCCTCAATGGCTACATTCCAACACAAATGAGCATACCCCTAACAGTAGCAACAATATGAATGGGCACTGTTAGAAGTTTCATTTAACCAGTTTTCAGTAACTAAAATCACGGATGCCAAACAACAACAACAAAAAAAACTAGCTTAACAAAATACTAATACTGTATTAACAGCGGTAGTTTGATTTCTACACTGAGGACATGTTCTTGGCATGTTGGTAAGTCTACAAGCCAAGACAGAGAACAGTATGAGCAAGAGATTTTTTTAGACAGGAGTATCTTCTTGTTACATGTATATATATATATATATATGCATTCCTAAGGTATATATAAAAAAGAAGCCCATTTCCCACCACATCCCCTTCCCTACAGGTCTTCAAAGGTCTGGAAAGGGAAGCAGAGACAATAAAATTAGGATGTGCAAGCATTCCTTAAGACCAATACATTCCCAAAGTTCATCTAGTTGCATACAGTCCTTCCCCACATATTAAGTCAAGATCAACTCCAATTACACGGCTGATCTTTGGCCAACTTGCTCTCAGATGCATCCAAACCTGGAAATTCCTTAACCATGTCACATGCAATCTATTTTAGGGCCTCCCTTGGTTTTTTACCATTCAGGAGGCTTTTTCGTAGTTTTTTAACTGGAAGCTTCATGTCCTTTCTACTACTACACAGCTGGGTCTCTGATATACATCAGAACAAAGCCTTGAAGAGTTAGCAGGCTTCCAAAATAGTCCTCCACTTCGGAAAGTGTGGGGATCAATATCAAATTGATCAAAGATCAAATAAAGGAAAACAACCTAAGGTTTGAGACAAGGAACATTTATCACGTAACTCTTCAAATGAAAACCTTGAAAGTATTACAGAATGGTAAAATTCAAATGCATGATCATAAACCACGTTCTTCTCCAGTAGTTTAGAGACTGAAGATAGCAAGTATTTTTGAAGTAATTCATGGGACTGACATGAGTTCTTGGGATCTCTTTTATATTTTAAAGATTTGAAAGTTTCAGTATCTGTGAATCCCCCCATACTTTATACAATCTGCTCCCAATTATCTTTTAACAGTGTTTGGAATCAATTTTCTCCCTAGGAAAGTAGTATTCCATTTATCTGGGGTAAACTGACATCTGCAGTGTGTAACTAACCATACCAATTAAACCAAACTTAACATACATGCACATGTGACTTCTTACTCAAGTATGCAGACGTAGGCTGACATAAGAATAAATTGATAGCTGAAGACAACAGGCAATAGCTACTGAATCAGATCAGTGTTCGTGCACTGTGAATTTGAGCTGTGTCCTTGGCAGCTTACTGAGAACTTATTATTCCCTTCCAGAATTATGCAGAAGTTTCTTCTGGATGGGGATATCACTGCAGCTCTAGTGGTGTGGTATTTCTTTCAAAAAACCAAAACATGTTCTCCCCCAGATGCCTTAGTATTCTCCAAGTTAATAGTTTCCGCCTTTTAGCAAAAGCTGCAAATATTAACATGGCCAATCCTCATCCTTCTCTCAACTGCTCAACATGTCAATATTATTCTTGCTGTCACTCAATTGTTTCTTGGTTTTGGTTTGGGGGGGGTGTTTGTATTATTTTCTTTAAACTTTCTCTCCATTTCAACAGTATGCCCTTCTTACTTGATTCAATTTAATGGACCTTTTTTCTTGCTAATAGTACCTAATCTCTCCTTCAGAACATAACACTCTCCTGATGAAGCCTCTTACTCAGCATCATAACCTGTTTCAATAAAAATTCTAGCTGCTAAAAATTCCTTTTCTCTCATTCAAACACATCAGCCTCCACCCACAGTATTTCCACTAGCTCACTTTTCTTCCCCACATTTCCTCAAGTCATATTCGCCTTCAAGGTTGCAATAAATTCTAGCGCTATTTGGGTTTGTGTCTTTGGATCTCCTCCCAAATCTCCAAGTTTTAACAATCAACTTAGATTTCCATTTATTAATTTCTTTTAGAGCCTCTTCCATTTGTACTCACACTGTATCCTGAACATTAACATCAGGGCCCAGTACAGACTGTCAAGGGAGGTACCCGTGGCCACTACCAAAATCAAGTAAAATAATACTTTCCACGAATGTTGTTTAGGAGGGTGGCAGCAGAAGAAACCCAAATCGTAGAATGTACACATCTACTAGGTAACAATTTATTAACTGCTTGATCAAGATCAAAACAGGCAATTGTTATTTGGAAGCTTCAATTACCAGTTTATTAACTCAGGAAACTGTACTTGCTGCTAGTTTATTTGGCAGGCAGTAAACTGCAAGTGCCAACCAGGGGGAAAAAAAAAAGTTCAAACAATAAAAGTAATTATTTTATGTATTTTGACTACTGTTTTACCCTGAAATACTTTTGTGATTTGAAAAACGCAAAAAACAAGGGGATGGAATCTTTGCAACCAACCTCTTACTGTTTCAACCACATGATGAACATTTCATAACAAATCACTCCATTTCAAGCAAGTGGCTAATCAGAACCAACAGCAGTCATTCCACTTCTTCAAAGCACTCTAAAACCTTACTGTTCTCAGTTTTCATCTCAGACAACCGCATCATTTTTACACAGAAAATTCACATTCTTCCTGCTTTTGTTGCACATGACAAAATTACAGAAAAGACCAGCCCTACTGGAATTTATCAATCAACAGAGCATTCTTCTTTGTGACCTACAAAAAACACTCTGTCCTATATCCTGGCACTATGGAGCTCTCAGTACAATCCCTGGAAGGAGAACAAACTCTCTGTGGCATGCTCAGTACAGTGGACGGATTTCCCCCTTCCTGCCCTCTTCCAGTTGTGATAAACAAAACACCAAAGCAAAGTCATGCTGAAGAAAAAGGAAAATAAACCAAAACATAATAGGCTTCAACATCAATAATAAATCAAAAAGCTGTTCCAGTGTTACAGCAGGCAAACCATAGTGGTAAGGACAGCTTGTGTACTGAAAAAAAAATATTTAAATAGTGTCACATCTTAAGGAATAGTGTTTGGGATTCCAGCACAGAGTCTGTAGCTCTCTCTTGTCTTTTTATTGTTGTTGATGCAAGGTTCCTTCAAAGTACCCAACTTTGGGTATGTCTGGAATGGTTTCAAGGTTTATTTTGTAGCCACATAAACAGAGCCAGGTAGCATAGCAAGTTTTAAAATCACTTCAAGAATTTGTGCAATGGAAGTCTTCAATGTGGTACAAAAATAAAATGTGACTTGATATCAAGTATGACACCAATGTCCTGTGATCCCACATTTAAAATTACAAGTAGTATTTAGAGAGCTAGCTGAGCATTTACAGTAAATACTGTGCATGACATCAGAATCCCTAGAAACAGCTGCTGCAAGCCAAGAAAGTGTGGAAAAAATACAACTTCTTCAGTGTTATTCAAAGGCTAAATTTAGCTTAATGAAGACTATCTTCCTCTAGAGTCAATAGGAAGAGGATGTTGCCCTTAGAGAAGCATTTCAGAGTCATAGAAGAGCATGAATCCTCTCTGCACAACACAGGAGGCATCAGGTATCTTGGGAAGGGCCCTTGAAACGGAGCAAGGGAACTCCACATAGACTACTCCCCACAGGTATTAATTATTGTCCCTTTCCCAGGCCAGGCTGGAATCTGAACATGCCAGCATGCTCTGAAGAGGAGCAAACACATCGTGCCTCCATCTTGCGTGTCTGGACACATATTTTGGGCAGATCTACCTGACAGCATGCAAGGCTAATTACCTCTCCCCAGACCCTAATGGGAGATTTTCGCATGGTATAGAGCTCCAAATTCTTGTGTTCCCACTGGATCCAGTCACATCTTCTCCCTCATCTTAGCAAAGCCTAAGGCAAGATTCAAGAGAAAGATGACGTCAAAGACCTGGAGGCTAAGCTGGCATTACCCTGGCAGGACAACAGTTAAAGGCTTCCAGAGCAGAAAGGAGAGCTGGAGCAGGGGAAAAGCTGAGCACAGAAGGGAGGGCACAATCCTGCTGTACTGGGACACAAAACATGCTCTTGGTGATGCTTGCAGTATTAGGTGCACATTAAGCACATTATCCCATATGTCTTATACAAGTTTACACATACCATGTACCAGACAGACAGACTTGTACAGGAAGAAAAAAATAGAGCAATTTGAAAACACTGATCCAGAGGGCAGCAGAGAACAAGTAAATACCTTACACAGCATTTTCCCCACTTCTGCTGCCTGCTTAAGGATTTAGGAAGATCAGTGTGACCATCTCCACAGTTTGGGGCTGCCTTCCTCATGCACACCCCCCACCTTTTCAGCTTCATGCAAGCAAGACAACCTACGTTTCTTGTTTCTGGTGTTCAGAGGTTTTTTTGGAGGTGAAGGAGGTTTGCATCCCCAATTTCACTTAGAGTTAAGTGACCACCTTTATTATTCACCTTTATAATAACATTTGACTTGATAACAACAAAAAAATTGGGGTGGGACTTTTCAAATATTTATGTACACACACCATAATTTCACACAAGATAAAGGTGGACATGTGTCACAATATCACCCAGAGAACAAGGTTCTGGAACGGGCTTGGGTAGGATACTGCAATCTCCCATGAAGAACGGATTGTAAACAGAGAAAATGCTAGTTTTTTGAACCAGTTGCAATTTGTTTACTTTTTCAAGTATTGGTTACTGCCCCCATTCATAAATACTTGTCTAGATTCTTTAATTGTTTACACATGCTTTAGAGTTTTTGTGAGCTATAGGAATTCTGTACACAAGATACAAGTTTCCTAAAATGTGCAAAAGTAGTAGAGAATTTGGTGCAACATTATAGCTTGATTGGAAACTAAGGGTTGTAACACCTCCTGGCTAAGCACAGCATTGCTAAGAAATTCAGATAGAAGAAAAACCCAAAACCAAAACCACAAAAAAATTCCTTGCAGATATCTGTGAGTGAGAAGACAGTACAACAACTTTTTCAAAGGCTGCCTAATTTAAAAAATAAGCATATGGCTGCAGGCATGCAATTTGTGAAATCTGCCACTCTACCTGTCACTTCCAAGTTTATAATAGCTTACCACACACTTCAAGACATCAAAAGCAAGGATTTTACCAACAAAACTAAACACTCTTTGACCCAATGTCTGCTTTTAATACGTCTTAAAATACAGAGATCCTGTCATCTTCCAGTCTTACTGTAGCGCTTGACTTCTCATACTGGTACTTCTAATGAACAGGCATCTTTGTCCACAGTTCATCTGTCAAGATCAGTGCCACAAAGGCCCATCTTCCCCATTTCCTGCTATATCCTTTCACGCCCCTCTCCCTCTTTTCCAGTAGTCTCACAGAGAAAGACTTTTAACTATTATCTTTATATTAAAACCAGGAGTCTGATGCAGAGTTGAGGACCTACTTTCAATCATGGCAGAACCTGTCTGATCTCCTGGTATTTCCTTGACATATCTTGCTGTTAGGTTAAACCCCAGAATAACAAAAGCTTACACTGATGGTAATTTCCTAAATCCTTTTCTTTCTGACCTCAGCTAACAAAGAACGCCAACAATCACTTGGCAATACTCAAGGGCACGATCCAAGAAATACCTTCAAATTATTTATTCCACTGAACTTAATGAACTCAAACCAGATCATGACTAAGTCTTGCCACTTCCCTATAAGGAAAGGAATATATTTAATACTCCATCTTTTCCTTGTCTGGATGTGCCATCTTGCTCCTAACCCACTGTTACATCCTCTTCCGATGATACCGTTGTAAATGTCATCCTGTCCTGTCATTTCAACAGATACATCTTGAGACAAATTTCCCTTCAAAAGGAAGTAACTCCACTTCATGCCTTAACAGTCTCCTCTTTGCTGTGAAAGGGAAAACCCCTTAATAACAGCCCAAAAACTAACTAGATAACTCATTTCAAGCCTGTCTCTTCAAGAGCACCTCTAAAGTCATTTAACAGTAGCAAGACAGCTATTAGACCATAACTACTGCCTGAGTGAACATCAGATGATCTTAATGTAAACCTTACACTATTTTGCCATATTTGTAAGACACATCTGTGCTTTTCATTACTGCACACATAATTTATGACACCATAAATTCTACCACAATTAATTTATATACTTAGTTGGATTTTACAACCCGTTTGTGATCAAAGTCTAAGTCTTTATTGCAGAAAGAAGAATCACTGCTTAGGAAGATTAAAGATGGTATTTTCATCATGTTTGTATCATGTCCACTTCTCCCACAAGAAGCTGTGGGTTTGAAGTAGCAAAACTTAGAAAGGAGGGCACAAAAAACCCCAGAAGTGCTACAAATTAATTGGTAGAGACAAATGGAGACACAGCATTGCACAACTGACTCAAGTAAATAGCAGCAACTCAGAATCAGAGCTAGCATCCAGATCTTACTGTCCAGGCAGCCTCTACGACAGTCAGCTATTGCATCTGCATCTACAAACAGAATTGATGGTTTTTTAAAACAGAGACTACAAAGAGTGGAGCAATTTAATGTAGACGTCAATATTTACAGTAGAAAATACCCTTTTAGTCTAACATAATCAACAGTTTTGAACAGAAAGGTTGAAAAATAGATTGCCTTCCCCATCCTGACATTTAAAGTAGCTCTAACAGGTGAATGCTGATGAGCATACTAACTGTATCCAGTACTGTATTTGTATACCAAATGGTAAATCAGAAAAAATTAAGCAAACTTAGATTTTACTGCCTGAACTCATCTTTCTAACAACAAGAAGGTTCACAAGAACTTGCATGCTATTGATAAGAGCCCTTCTATCTGAAGATTTACCAACCGTATTCTCACGCTGTTTTGGCTTGAACATATTTTAAAGGTAGTACTGTAAGTGTCTTGGACCAGTATCTATCAGATTTATGTTTGCTCTCCCAAATTTTCAGGTGCAAGTTTGATTACATATATTACTCAAATATCATAAATATTTCCGTTCAACTTTTTTAAAAGTGGTTTTCAATTTATTTCAAACTTTTACCTTAAGAGCACAGAAGATGCAAGAATCGCCCATACATTTGTGCGTTGTGATTTGCCGGAAACTGCGGCGAAAAATGTCCAGGTGCCAGAGAACCTGAAACACAAAAAGCAGCACGGTCAATTTTATGAATATATAAGACAAGACACTGCATAAACCTCTGATGAAAACTGTACATGCTAAATAATTGTGAAAGTACACTAATGTTATCAGTGAACTTCACCTTTAAAAAGGGATGTTTTTTATCTAACTGCAAGTTGACATCTTCAGCTTTCTTCTTTAGCTGCAACTCTCACATATGTTAATTTACAATAAGACCTCCCTCTGAATTTCTTGCCACGTGCTTTTAGATTAGAAAACTCTCTTCTTTGTCTATATAGCAGTACCAGCTAAAACAGCACCCGCTCTGACTGCTCCCTCGTGCTGGCACCAGGGCCAGCTGGGCAGAGCCGCCAAGCACACGTCATCCACTGCTGGGGCCAAAACTCTTGCATTCTTCCACCTCCTATGCAGCTTTCTTTTTCTGAGCAGAAAGACCAAATGATGGAAAAATGGAGCACCATCAGCCTTTATATTAACAAGTTCTTGCAAGTAAAAACAGTAAAATGTTAAAAGCCATTATGCCCAATATTACCATTAGAAAGTGCACTTACAGGCCATGATTACTGGCAGATTTCTAAACCTAACCTGTTTGGGCAGTTGTATCTTTCTCTCAGGACAGGTATGGTGGTAATATCAAGTGTGTGACCACGCAGGGTCACAGCACACAAAAGCAAGTAGCCTTTATTATGTTCTGGTAGCAAGAGCAAGTGGTGACATTTGCTCTAACAGCACCAAGTTTTATTCTTAAGTTTTACCACTAAATCTGTGCACTCCTGGGAAACTATTAAAATTCATATATCTGTCAAACAGTGAAAATACCAATCTCTGAGGTGTTTCACAGTCTGCTCTTTACGCATAAATGTGGTGAGTCCTGGCTATTTCAGCTTCAGCTGACAATAACTGGGCTTTATTGTAACCCTCAGAGGCACGAGCCTTTCAGAAGACAGAGCCTTGCACTGAAAGAAGCCCTGACCTAAATCACGTCCTGCCAGGTTCTGGACAGAGCAGCAAGGTCTGGGTTGACATGTGCTGGCTAAATGCTTCGTTAGCACAGAGGAACCCAATGTCTTATTTCTGATGAATTTGTCTGGAGCAACTGGCTAGAAAAAGTTTAGCATCCTGAAAAAATTTGTGCTGGTTTCAACAAGTGTTTCCAACTGGAAAACTTCATTACCTAAACCATAATAGTATGTAATATTCAATAAATGCATTTTTAAATATAGTCTGTAAAGTTTCCCAAAACTTCAGAATTGCCATGGCTATGTTTATACTCAAACTCTCCCTATACTTAAGGGCCTGGGAGGCAACATAAGCCTTGGAAACATTTGATTACACACAACATTCCTAAAGAACTACTACAGTCTTTACAAAAGGACAAAAAAACTACATTTAGGAACGAGTCCAATTTTTTTATGTAATTGCCTTTAGAGTTTGTCTTGAATGTTTATAGGAATTCTTAAAAATAAGCAGCAACAAACATTCAAGAGTATCTCAGACTGAGTGTTAAAAAATTAAGATAAGCTCCAGAAGTATATATTTTATGGAATTATTACCATCTTAATTTTTTTTTAAATTCAGCTTTGCTTTTAAGTACTTTTGGTATCATATCTCTCTTGAGCTTTAGAAGAAAAGGGGTTTTGTAGGAGACTAAAGGTCATGTCCTACGCTTTCATCTTCATGCATGGCACGCAGCTGGTGTCAGGATCTACTTAGTTCAGAGTAACTTGGTATTAGGAGCAGTCAGTGATTACACCTTACAGCTTAGTAAAGGTAACTGATACAGAACATCCCTGCAAACTCCATTTCTCTTGTTATAGCTTCTCTTTGTACATAGTCCCGTATTTCCTAACATATTAAGCCTACTGAGGGTCATAGGTATACATATTTGTATTATTTGCACTGGGGGCTATCTGGAAGCTTGATAATAGTCAAGAAGCTGACTGTGCCCACAGGAAAAAAGAAAACCAAACCCACAGTGACAGAGTCTGTGCTGCACAGACAAGCCATAAGAAGGAATGGAAACTGATGTGGAGAAGGGATTTTAAACTCTGCTGCCAGAACAACTGAATCTCAACCATCAGATACTCAAAACATCTAAATGGTGACAATACCTCTACAGCAGCCATACCACTCCCCCACATTTGGCATTGGAAAAAGTTTTTCTTCTAAATCAAAAGGTAAACATTCAATCATTTAAACTAAGCTACAAATCAGCAATTAGAAAGAAAACTGAATGACATAAAAAAAACCTTGTATAGGCATTATTAAACCTTGAACTTGACTGTTTCAACAAAAAAGTTAAATTTACTTTTAAGGAGTATACATACTGCAAGCTATACAATATTCTACTATTTTAAAATAAATTTTCTACATATTTTTTATCTTTGGTTGACATACTATCAATTTACACAAGACATTCAAGTACAGTAAATTATGACTATGTATACGCTGTTGATTTCACCAGGAAAACCTGAAAATTAAAAAAACCTGTTCTATAACTCAACTAACCTGCATTTCCAAATGTAGCTTTATTCTGCCTAAGCCCAGAAACAATTTATGTACTGAAGTTTGGCTATATTTGATCCACAGTCAAGCTTCGGAAAATACTACAACAGGCAGAGGGCAAAGACAGAAACATTGTTTATTCTATGCTCTTACCTGTAGCGCACTATTCAGGAAGCAACTGTTCTGTCCTGGTTCATTGCTGAGACCTTTACTGGGTGCTATTGAGGTGGTATTTCGTGGAGTAAACATGCCCTGCACATTCCCCCGACCCACAGAAAAGTAATTTCTTTTCCAAGACATCTTCCAGTAGCTGTAGAAAATGCAGGTTTAGGTTGGCAGAATATTTTACTTGATCAGATCCCTCCTTTCAAAAAATGTGAAATCGGAACAACATCCAATCTTCTTTAAACTATAGTTCAAACAGTATTTATCCTTTTGCCAGGACACAATTTGCTTTTTTTAAATCCAGCCTGGGATGCTATTCTTCATTTGCTGCTTATGTATGCAAAAACCTCTTTTACAAGCAGCCACGTACAATGTTTGCAACGGGAAGGAATCCATGGTCGTGCAAGTTCATCTGTTATGCTGCTTCTCCCTTTTCCAAACAGGCAGTAACAAATGGCAAATCAAGGAGGTCCCAGAAGCAAGACAAGAAAAACAGCAGCTACCTCCCACACCCCAAAAACCCAGCTTCTGTAATCCTTCTATAATCCTCCCGCAGAAGATGGGAAAAATCCAATTAGTAAGGGTGCAAAGAAACCAAAATCAAAACACAACCTTGGCAGCTCCCTTTCAGTCACATCTATCTTGGGTGATGAGAGAGACATTATCCTCACAGGGGAAAAAGACGCAATTCCAGAACTTGAGAGCGAAGAGCTGTGAAGAAGCAGAAAGTCTCTAACAGTTCTTCTAATTCTGTGTGCGATCTTTAGAAATTTCTTCTCTTGATCCTTCTTTTGCAATTGGAATGCCCAGCCGTGCCAGAAAGCTTGAGAGAGAAAAATAATCAAAGGCTTGCGTCATTTAATTACTCTCTTGGTTTTGCGGTGTTCTGCCAAGACCAGTGTTGCCTCACCTCCCACAATACACTAAATCTTCTGAGACAAAGCAAAAAATATAAACCTTCCTCCACCCGAAAAATAAAATAATACTGAACAGGGAATTACTAGAAAAGCATGTATGAGCAAGGGGGCTTGGAGTACGCTGGAAGGGTTAAGAAGGAAGTTAGATTAAAAAAATAAAATATAATGTTCAAGTGAACCCTATGACAGTTTTCATACATAACCTTTACAATCCTGTAGTGTTAATTTTTTTTAAGAGCTCTCATTCATTCAAGCAGTTGTACAAGGATTTGTGGCTCTGTGAATACGTGCTGTCCACCCTAGAACTGGGCTTGTGCACTGAACTTGCAAGGCCAAGAAGACAGAAGCACAAGGCTCATCCCTGACTCAGCAGCCCACAGCTCTCTTCAGAACAAAAGCAGTCTCCAAACTTTCACCATCAGAAACTTTGTGTATGTCTGAAATGCCACTTGATCTAGGTACATGGGATCAATGATGTCTTCCAAAGACACAGATGCTTCTGAAGAAGCCAGAAGAATTATTCAATAAAAACTGCCCTTCCCATCTCAAGTTCATTTTTCCACTCATTGCCAGAAATGGGGAGGGGGGGAGGAGAAAGATTTTTATTTAAGAAATCCCTAGGAACAGGAACTACAAGATTCATGGCAAAACACTTTTTTAAACTTTTACAAGTGTAGTCCACCCATACTTACAGAAACTTCCATAATATTTTCTATGGACATTCCCAATGATATCTAGGATTATCCCATTTTTGATATATATAATAACAACTGAAATTACCCATTATGGCTGGTAAGAGCAAGATGACTCTAATCCAAATGTACTCAAGTATTAATTGCAGCATGAAGTCACCACAAAATATGTAGAGTTTGTGCATTGGCAAAATTAACTAAGAGAATAATACTTTACAAAGATACCCTGGGTATCCACAAAGGCACATTTTTCACCTTCCTCACAATCACAAATTCTTCCTCTTCTGTCAAAGCATAGAAAAGAACTTCCTCAATATCTGTAAATGTGTTACAGCAGCCTAACACATTCCCTTCTAGTAATATTTTCTTTGTACTTCTGAACACATTCTACAAATATTAATGAAGTCTCAGCATTGCTGTAAGGCAGGAAAATATCTACATACAGATGAACAGTCTTCTTGGTTGCCAATGTGCCATGCAAAATTTTAGATGTGCTTGCAAGCCTGCAGACACAGACCATTACCATGCCCGTCGCGCAACATTCCTGAGTGCTGAACCTACACACAGGATTCATTTCAAAGTGATTTCAGCCTCAGCCCCCTTTCTTTGCTCAATCCCTTAATGAACCATGAGCCAACCATACTGTGTGAGCTAATTCAGTTTCAAGCAACAGGGATCTCTGTAAACCAACACCACTTGCAATAGGTGCAGTGGCTAAGCCCGCACCACAAAGACTGAGCAGAACGCTGCAAGGAATGCGCCGAGACAGGCAGTGTTGCCTCACAAAAACCACCGAGCCAAGCACTGTCTTCTTTCTGCAGCACCTACAAAAAATGAAAAATGCAATCCCAAACGTGCCCAAGAAGCATAGCTGAGACAAGCACCTATTCAGTGGACTTCAAAACAAGGTTCTGCTCTCCAAATGGGCTGTAAAATTAACTTTTTGAGCCAAGTTGCCTCAGTTATGATGAAGCAAATGTGGGTTTTTTTGTCGATTTTTATTGTCTCAAAACCAGAATCAAGATTAGAGGTTTTGTACTTCGCCTGTTGTTGCAGTAAGACTATTTTGAGCTGGCCCAAACCCTCAGAGTAACTGTGCAAACTTAGTACCTGCACTGTAACTGCGCAGGCTTAGCAGGACAGACTTCTTACCAAATATTGCCCATGATCGCTCACAGGAGCAAGTTCAGTTTGCTCATTTGGCTACGTGGTCCTTGCAAAGTTAAGAACAAGAAAAAAACACTGAAGCTGGTAACCACCCAGTTAGGACAAAACCGGATCTCTGGAGGTAGCGTCACACTGTGACAACCTCTAAAAAAATTATTAACATTATATACCAGCTCACGTTCAATAAATGTTAAACAAATGTTATAATAAGGAGAAAATAAAATATTAAAAAAAGAGTATATAATAAAAAAATAAGAAATAAATAAATAAATAAATAAATAAAACCACCACAATTCCTGTTGTTTGGTAGCAGCTTTCTTCAGGAAGCAGGGAGGGCTCAGAGCCGCAGAGACAGGCTGAGCAGACGAGAGAAGCACAGGGCATCACTCCAGCAACACAACCCCAAAGCAAAGCTGGCCATGGTTCAGCACGTACTTCTGGCCTGAAGAAAGCCGAGGCTGTCCTTTGCCAGCACAGCACAGCACTCTACAAGATGTACCACACAAGATTTCAAGACCCTGTTCATCTCCATATTCCCTGGCTAAATCAATCACAAAGAAACATAACATCTCAACTTGCATCCTCTGTTCACTGGCAAGGTCCCATTACCACAGTTCATTTGAAGAGAGGGAAGGAAATGTAACACCCCTCTCCTACTGCAGTTTCATGTCTCTTTAAACGTTTTAGGCTATTGCTTGAACCCCCATTTCCAGGTACGTGGCTGAATTAGAACAACTTGTTTAGGAAAGGAGATGCTTCCATTTAGCACTAGGTATAGCTGAAACCACCAATTAAGTAGTTATCACACTATGAAATAAAAGTATAAGTGTAGCATTTACTGTTCATTACTTATATTTCTAAAGAAACTTTCAAAACACTAAGCAAAGTAAGTGCTTCAGTGTATGAATGTGTGTGGTTTTAGAGAAGAGATTCCTCATCCCCAATATCCTACCACCTCTTCTGGTGGTAGAGCGTAGATTAATGGTATTGAGGGCAAGTTGTCCCTTCCCATACTGCAACATCTCTGAAAGCCTAAATGCTGAGACATAGCTTTTAAATCCCTTATTTAAATATTTTGTCATAACAAAAAAAAAGAAGAAAGACAGACATGTCCAAGACAATGGGGTTTGGTGAAAATTTTCACCCAGATGGTTTTTGACAATGTGGCTCTTCCAGTGAAGAAGCACAAGAATGATTCCATTGACTGATCCCATGGCTGTTCTCAGCTAGAGGGAAAGTTTTTAGAACTAGAGACTTGAGAACATACTTTCTCCATGCAGCTGCAATGATGAAAGTACTTGCTAACTTCTGCATGGATTAAATTATATTTAATTGCAGAGTTATCAATATTAGGATCTTCATTTACAGTTTAGACACCCCAAAAGATAGTTTGCTCTGCAAGTCACTTTAAATTCAATCTTGAAGGGGATGAAGTAAAATAGAGGGATAGGAAGAGTTCCCAATACCAACTAACCATGAGGTCGGATGAAGAAAAGAATGAACAAGGCAGTGGCCTCAAAGGTAAACATTGCTCACAAAGTCAGCTGCTGCACAACCAAAGAGGGGATGGCTTCCTCCTCTTGAGCATGTCTCTTCTTTTTGAGATTCTTAGCTAGCCAGAAATACTAGACAGATTTATTTGCACACCTAGATGATAAAATACACCTAGAAAAGGGTAGATTTCCATTCATCTCTATTACCAAGATTTTTCTGACAGCACAAATGGGACAACAGAGGAAAAAAGATTTCTGCTTTATGTATGCATTTTCTGTCTTGATTGCTATGCTGGGAGAAAGGGGCGGGGATGAGTCTGTAATGCTTTTGCTATCAAGCTTACATCTGCTTGACAGTCTTCCTCTTAAAAGAGTAACTGAATTACCTGGCTCTGCTACTTGTCCCTACTGGGTGGAACCAGGAACTGGGAACTGACAGCACCTTACAGTGCCACTCATGCCCACAACAGACTCCTACTGGTCTTCCTTATTTTTTATTCTGCTATTGCACAATTCCCAGTCTCTGAAGTGCTGTAAAGCTACAACAAAGCTTTGAGTATTAGAGACCTTAGGCTAACTTCACAGAATCCTGCTAGAAAATATACTTGGAGTTTGTGCAGGTTAAAATAAATGCTCTTTCATACACCAATCCTTCTCCCTAACTGATGCAAAAATAATTATCCAAATGTTTGGCTAAAAGTTGCTAGTAAAGACCATCAAAATGATCTTGGAGTGAAGACTAAAAACAAAAGTTTCCCCAAATCCTACCTCAGAGAGCAGGTGTAAAGCAAGCCTGATCAAATGCTAAAACGTTCCCAGAGGACACAATAAAGGTCATTTCTGAGAGATCAACTAATGATAATGGAAATCAAAACTGAAAGTAGTAGACAGAGCAGCAAGCAAACTAGCAAAATAAAGATCTGATTTTGGTCATTAGTAAGGTATTTTTTCAGTCTACCAACGACTATCCTGTAATCAGGACACTGACGGGTCAAATTGCCTTTTGGGAATACATCTGCCTGAAGTGGGAATGTTGGTATTTCTGTAGACAGCTTACTGCTTCTGCAGTGATTGGAAGGAAAAACTGAACGATTCTATGAAGAAAGAATCTGTTCTTATACAGAGTTTTGAAACCAAAAAATAACCATGAAATATGAAAACAAACCCACTCTATGTTCCTGTTAAGTGCTCAGACCAGCAAGGGGCACGGAGAGACCACATTCTGCAGAAACATCCCCAAGTGAGACTCTGCAAGCTCCTGGGGTCAAGTATAGCTTTATACTGCATGAAAATACTCTTTACAGCAGATACAGTTCTCCAACTTCCTCATCCAAAATGCTCATGGGTTTTATAAGACTCTGGTGGACTGCCTCTTAAAACAGTGTAATGAAATCTTGCAAACACTTACCTAATCTGAATCATTTGATTTTAAGCCTGACAGTCAGCCAACTCTATTTAAAGAGCATCTTTCACAGTAAAAAAAAAAAAAAAAAAATAACCACAGCAGAAAGCCATTGGCTTTGAACTGCAGAAGGTTCAGTGATGGTGGAAAATTTCTACCTTCTACCTCTCAAGCTCAAGGGAGCTTCTTCCCACATGCCTGCAGGTTCTCCCCCAAGGTTACAAAGTCTCTTCTGCAGCCCTTCCTGAAAGAAGGACCTCAGCTGATAAACACCTGTGTTCTGTGCAGATTTACAACCACGTAAGACTTTTCTTCAGAATTGTCACTTATCCTACAGAGCTACTGGGACAGTAGGGTAGCCATGTGCAGAATTTCATAAAGTAGTTAAGACTCCTCAAAGTATTCAGCTGGCTTTCAAATAATAAGAAATGCTATTAACACCCATCCAGTAAAGAGCTCTAATGTAGCAGGACAATTATTCAAAGGCAAATTACAAATAAATAAATAAATAAATAAATAAATAAATAAATAAATAAAAAGGTAAAACACACAGCTCTACTTATCTAAAGCCAGTATTATGGCCTTTTCTGATCAACAGTAACTTAACCTGCAAGATGATCTAGAAGCTTCTGGAGTAAAGCATCTCTTCTTAGACACTGTAATTTATAAAATCACCATGTGGGATAATCGAGTAATAAAGGGATCCTGTCAGAAGACAAATAATGATAAAGTGGAGGCCAGAACTAGAGATGCAAATGTCACACTTGTATTTACTTTGTGTGGGGCTGATTGTCAAAACAGACTTTACTCCCCAGATAAAACTTTTACTCAGATCAAAAACATGATATCAATAACTGCTTCTCTCATCCATCGCAGTACTTTCAGCACGTGCATTTGCTGTGTAGGTTACAGGGAATGGAGGCACACAAACCCACAGTCTACTTCTGAAAACCTTTGGAAGCAGCAGTCCCCCTTTATATTACCCAGCTCTGCTATCTCTGCAACTTTTCTCTGACAGTTGAAGAAGGAAAGAATTTATGTAAAATTAAGAAAGTGTGCCCAGTCTTAAGGAAATTCAAACTCTTTCAAAACAATCTGCACACCCTTCAGATTTCCCCTTCACAGTTGTCCAGCTCTTTTAAGACTGCTGCACATGATAATAAAAGCTGCATTTTAACACACCTGGATTTCCAAAGTGCTTATCCTCAGGTTTTGTATTACTTTCTACATGAAATGGAGGTCTATTCTCCCAAGCCTGTATTTAAAAAACACCCTATGCTCCCTTAGACCTGGTGCTAGACATTTCACAAGCAGGAAGGGGAGTTGAAGCCAGCTTCTCATCCCACTCCACATGGAACTTGTGGAGTTTAGATAAATGGGAAAAAAACCGGCAGCTTCAAATGTTATGCAAGTGTTCAAAAGCAGTTAAACATCACCAATCAATCCTGCATAACACAGAAAATCATGACAAATAGGAACAGGGCAGCTGTCAGCCATATGGTGAAATGGAAGGTTCTGGTTTGATTCTAGAGAACACTCAGCTGCCAGTTACTCCCTTTTCAAACTTCACCTTGGCTTTCCAAAGGCGAGCTGCAAGATGAATTCAGTATTGGATTCAGTCTCCAGATATAAACATTTTGACTGCAAAACTCTGTATTGTACAGCCATGAGCTACTGCAAAAAGATTTCAAGGTCCTTTATCCTATGGCACATTATTAACAAAAAAATATTCTCATCTCTTCCAATAATACCACTGACACAAGAAAATAAAGAGTTTTCCACTTTGGCTTGTAAATTCCAGCCCAACAATGACAAAAGAGTTCCTAGAAGCTTTAAGCACTCAGTAGTATTCAACAACATATGGCTTAATAACTGATAACTTTTTAAATCCTAAATCCTGCTGCCATTCTTTTCCTGACCTTGCAGATTTTCACTGCTAAACAGAAAAATTCTTCCTCTTCTGTAACTGTAACCTTGTTACGACTATGAGTTCTCCTGTCAATCTTTACACCCCATTCCTAGCTTATAACAGAAATCAGTAGCTATCCACTCCCAAATTATACTCTTTACATTACAGCACCACAAACTCCTGTTTCATTAAACTCTATTTATTACACCTTGATTTCAGTGAAGTTTGGAACAACTGAATGTGTTAATACACAAACATACATATAGAATAACAACCATGAGTAAACAAGAAATGGATTTTGCAAGACAACCAACAAACAGAAGAAGTCCAGCACCATTAGGCCTTTGATTTCAAAGGAAACAACGTAGATTGAGCAAAGGCAGCAACACACTGACAATAGCAATAGACTTTGACAAAATAGATGGACAGGTTTGGGGTGGGAAAAATAGGTCTTTCCATTGACATGTTAAGAATCTCAAATACTGCAATGCACTGTTGTGTCCAGGTAGTGCTGAAGGGAAAGGTGACACCCAGAGCAGAAATCAGTTTCTTGAACATGTGCATTTAACAGACTTTCTGATACCACTGCCTACTGAAAACCTCCCCAAAGGGTGGGCAACCAATTCCCACCTTGCTTGTGATCAACAGCTGGGGTCAGATAATGTATTTGTTAGTTCCATAAAAGCATTTATTCCCTCCCTCTTTTCTCTTAGCTCTGTATAGTATTTGATCTTAAAAGAATAGTTCTAGATTATTCTCAAACTATTAATTCACTGTATTTTGTGTTTTATCTATACCACCGTTACCACATATCAAGATGGTTTGCAACTCTCATATTCTTGACAGACATTAACATACCAAGTTGCAAAACTAAAGCAGTTCAGAGGAACTCATATAAACAGAGAGTCAAGAAAGAGTGAGCAGCAGTTTATGGTGCTTATGCTGGGTCCCAGTATTGGATGCTTACATAATTTTTTTTCCTGTTTTGCTAAAACTGACAAGCAGAAGGAGCACTGCTGCACTGCAGAACATTACATAGATTCATACTTCACAGAAAAATATAAAAGCATGCACCCAGCATCCACAACATGCTGATTATTCCTCTTTTTTTAAGCAATCATCTGTGCTGTATGGTTATAAATAACACTTCAGTAGAATCACGAGTGTGCACAAGCACACATAAGCTGAGTTTAAGATCATTACTATGTAGTTTTAGAGGAATAAGTTTAACTAATAGGAACAGGGAAACTCATTTTTGCTTCATTTGGCTTAGTATACAGAAGCATTTTGCCATAAAACCCACAGAAGGCTTCCGAACCTTAGTAGGAAAAATATTTCCACATACCATAAGAAAAAGCTTACTGAATCAAAACATCCCATATCCAACAGCAGTTAACAGCATATGGAAGGAGTAAAACAAACAAACAGGCTGGGGGAAACATAGCATGACACCATACAGCCCACCAACAGTCAGGATCAGACAAGCAGGGGGAGCAGAACTCGAAGTCTGATTTCTTGTTTTCTGTACAACCAGGAGACCAGCAGAAGAAAACATCCAACTGAAGCATTTAGGGAAATTATACAGGAAAAGCCTCTCTCTGCAAGTTGTTGAGCTGGGTCTTGTCCTTTTCTAAATAGGGAGCAAATAGACATGACCAAACTTCAAAATTTTACATCCCAAACTAGCAAATAAAGTGTTTGTCATACACTGCCACAGCATCCCTGTGGTTCCTGCACCTCAAGACCTGACCTGGTCAGCTGGTCCCCTGCTGGCTGAGCCAACAGCCATGGACATACTGTGCCTCTCCCCAGCTGCAGACCCATTCCATCACATGGTCTCATGAAGCAAAGAGCCATTTACAGGGCCCTGTGTGTTTTAGGGAAGAGGGTAATGACAACTGAACTCACAACAGTCCTGAACTTGCAGCTAATCATCAGATACAGGCAAGGTCACATAATGATTCCTGCAAACACAGGAAAGGAGCCCTTGTATAACAGGATGTGCAGCTAACTCCATTACCTGAAATTTTACTTTCATTGAGAAGCCCCTTACAAATGGAAAAACTGCTTAAATTCTTCTGATATAAGACATCTTCTGAAAGATGTACTAGAACAAATGTTTTGGAGAACAAAACCACCCTGATATCTGTTAATCACGCAGTTGTAAAAAAAGACTTCAAGTCTAACCAATTTCACCAAGTGAAAGTTGGAGTAAACGGCTAAAACAGTCAAAAGATACCTTCACTATCATACACAGTATATTCAAACACATTTCAGAAACTCAAATATTAACGAATACACATACTATACACCGACAGAAACTACACATGTGCAAACCAGATTGTATAAACAAGTTTTCTGAAATACAGATCTTTCGTTTTATGTTAGAACTAACAGTAAGGTGAAACCACGAGATTTGCACACTAATTTTCACAAAACTCTGGCCTCTTTGAATTCAAAGTCTGAACTCAAATTTCTAAATTATGATTCAAAGAGACTGGTTCTCTAAGTCTTACTAGATGCTACCATAAGAAACTACTTCCATACTGATTAAAAAAGCTTATAAAACTCTTCCCAAGATTTTAAGGTATTACAATCTGTAAGGAATTTGCTGAGGGGGAAAAAAAAAACCAAACAAAACCAACCCAAAAAGCAACGCCAAACAAAATGCCATTCATTTTATAAAAAGCAGAAACAATGATACAATTACCTTGTATTAAAACCAGGTTTATGGAGAGGATGTTATTGTTTTCATTCAGAAAGGTTATTTCATCTTCACCAGAAAAGTACCGTGAAACTACCAAATGCAAAAGGGATTATTTTGTGTCCTGCTGTGGCCTGGAGAGATCCACAAAGCATGAAAGAGACTCTTGTTAAGCACAGGCAGGCTCTGTCCTAATGGGTCACAGAAGCAGAAGCTGTGCAAATGAAGTATAATACAAGCTGAACAGACCAGTTGGGTGTTGGGGTAACAGAAAGAATGATGTCAACAGCTTTGATTTATTTTTTCTCTGCCTGGCGAGAGAACGACCCTACTGAGTGGCACCAGAAGCTCCCCAAAAAAACCAAACCAAAACAAACACCACCACCCCACCCCACCCCACCCCCCCCAAAAAAAAAACAAACCACGAAGCACTCAAGAAGAGATATATATCCTGGAAGGAGTCCTTCCGCATACCTTGCGGGTTGCTCATCACCAAAAAAAGATCATGGAAAGGTAAGTCGCAAGAGGTTTTTTTGCAACTGGAAGAAGCCTGTTAAAGATGAAACTAAAACAGAATTATGAAGGTGCTCATGGAAGTTATAATACATTTAACAAACCGGTACATATGGAAACGGAAACACCCCTCAGAAATTTTTGCTGTTGTTCTTCTAAAACAGAATGAAAAGGAATAAATTTAAGGGTATGTACACATGCCCCCATATACAAAAACAAGGCCTGGCCTGAGAGCACTGCAAACAACAACAAATGTTAAAGCCACTAAATTCAACACTGAAAGAGTAGCTACTGAAAACTGCAGTCCAGCTCAACATCACAATAGGATTTCAGCCTGTAAATAAAAGGATGCTTACTTCAGAGATTTTGTTTAATTCCTTTCAGTTTCAATGCTGCTGTGGGTCAGAGCTCTACACAAAAGAAAGCAGCTACTTCAGTTACTCTCCCAAAATCTTACCCTGCACTGATGGCTAAAATCACTTGTGAAACTAAACACATGTGCCTGGCAGAAACCACATACACAAAGGATCACACAGCTCCTCCTGGCTTAGTCCAGCACAGAACACACGAAATGTAAAAAGCACACCATCCTAAACTCATATGTTCTATTCTGTGAACTCAGTTCACCTTTCTTCCCTGAAGAGAAAAATGCCCAGCTTACAATGATGTGTGTCACCCCTAAAGCAAAGTGCCTCAGGGAACAGGGCTGGAGTACTGAGAAGTTTTGGGGAAAGGTCTCAGGCAAGAGACAACTGCAGCTCTAGGGGTTCTTCTGCTCCATCACACGCAGCAGGGAATGGGAAAGTAACTGGGTCTCAGGATGATACTGTTTATATAAGTATTTGGTCTCTAGCTTCTAATTATGTGTACGATTCCTAGGAGTGTGGTTGTGCCACACATCACCCCTGGGGGCACAGGTATGGCCCCATCCTGGCCCCATCCTCCCTCTTGGGGAGACACCAAGGGTGTTCAAAGATGAGGGTTCCAGGGACTGCAGGGTATGGCTGATCTCAGACATGGTACAAAATGTCTGGTAAGACATCTGGGGTCAATCAGTGACTGACTGACTGGGAAGCTGAGACATAGGTGGTAACAGGAAAGTTGCACACAAGCTTGGTTCCATTTTGTTTTCCCTAGGGTTTTTTCAATCTTCTCTTTTAAAAAAAAAATTCTAGTATCATTTAAATAAAATTTGGCTTGTGTGATGTTAAAATCCTTTCACTCTTCTAGGAACTCATCACAGGAGAAGGGCTAGACATGTCCACCTCAAACCCTGTGGAGGACTCCAAATCCTGTTACAGCAATGCAAAATGGTCTCTAAGGCTTGTTTCTGCCTACGGACTCCAGTACAGATTACAAAGTCACCCCCCACACCAGGATCTCCTAGAGCTGGTCACAGGGCAGTCTTCAACTTCCACTTCAACAGCAGTCACATGCCACATGTTGCCCACACCTTGTCTTGCCAAATCCTGTTAGTGCAAGACATGCTGATATTGCTCCAAGCTCGCATCTACAACCATTGTAATGCTGTACAATAGAACTTGTTTTCCCCAGAATTCCCTAGACAATAGGTTGGCAACACTAGAAGCACTGAAGAGATGCAACTGTTGCATTAGCAACTTGGTGCAAAAACGCAGAGGCAGAACACCACAAGGCAATAAAAGGACAAAAGCAAACACTGTCCTGTTTAAAGTCCTCTCCCTCAGAATAACCAGGCTTCAAGGAACAATCACCTGACATCTGAGAAAGCAACACCTGTGACAGCTATCGTTTTCAAGAAGAGTTACCACACCCCAATGATATTTTCAGTCACATCATTACACTGTGATAAATGCTTTGATGAGAAATCATTTACAAAATTTTCCTTCAATACTAGAAGAAAGCATTCAGACATTACTATAGTTATTATTACCATCCGCTGCTTAACCAGCATTACAAGTCACACTTCCTTACACACACACCTGTAAGGGAAACAGGAAAAAATAAGAATATTTTATCCAGATTAAGAGTCTGTGCATCCTTCCTCTGTGATTAGGAAAATGAAATAAATCATACATGTATGTGTGTGCACACGTGCAACTAAGTGGTTGATCTGGAAAAATGTTACATTTCTAGTCAAGCGGAACTGAAGTCACTCCATTTGAAGCTAAACTACTCTGAGCTTGAGCCAAAACGTGTGGTGTTATATATATTTTCTTTGCTAGACTAGAAGGAAGTTTTTCTGGCTTTTTAGCATGTTCATTTTTTCCCAGTTCACCTAACTTTTCCAATTCCAACATACCCTGGTGACCCAGATACTCAACAATTTAGGGCAGCAATAGTAACTCACAACCTCTTTTGAAATCAAGTACGTGAGAAGATTCAGATAAAATCTGTATTAATAGGCATGGAATTCCACACTGGTTAAAAAGACTATTATTATGATGCAAAAAATCAGAACCTGAAAAGACACAACTGGAAAATGGATGAAATGACACGGTTGTAACATACTATTCTTTGGAAGAAGTAATCTGGTCTCACATCTTATATCTATGAAAACTCCTAAGAGAAACAGCAATTGATTAACATCAGTTGGCTCCTGGTAGAATCAAAAACTGTGGAATTGCAAAACCTTCTTCGTAATGCATTTGTTCCAGCTCTCTTCATTTTGCTTTTTGATTATAATTATTCAGAAGGGCAGTCTGAGCATAAATTTCTCTAACACATTGCTTTGACTATATCCCACTATTCCCCCTTCCCATGGAATGTCAGTCTCCCTACATCCCCTTCCAAGGGCCCTCAAGTCTAGCATAATACTGACTTTCCCATTTGTAAGTGCATTATTAAATCCTTCCCCAAAAGCTGATGGTGCCAGCCTTCACCAGCCATTAGTTACATTATAAAGCAAGTGCTTCTGTTTTCTCTCCCTCAGAGAAGATGGAAACATACCAAAACCATCTACAAAACTATCTGGTTATCCTCCAAATCACTCCTTTCCTGCCAAGCACGGAGAAGCTCAGCAGCAAAGCAGCAGGTGTGCCAAAACCATTGTTCATCCTGACAGCCACCACAGTCTGCTTCCTTCGCTCCTCAGGCTGTTTGTCATGTTTCTCTGGCCTTAAACAGAGAACTCTTTAACCTGGAATTATCCTGTTCGGGTTTATAAGACACCTAAAACTCCTAAACCGCTGTGGCAAGTTATGCCTATGGGCATAACTGCATTAGAAACTAACAATTTCAGAAAACTCCTGTGTGACCACTGCAACACTTCTCTGTCAAAAAAAACCCAAGGGTTTTTTTAAATGCCAGGTAAAAAAAAAAAAAATTAAAAAAGAAGCCTGAGGCTTCTCTAACTCCAGAAAGTTCAAATGTACTAGAAGAAGGACATAAGGGACATGTCATCTCAGACAGGACATGTCTGAGAGTAACCCTATTAAATAACCAAAAGAAGCCAAAACTTCAGGGCCACCAGTGTAGTGAAGAGGGCACTTCTCCCTCCATTCCAGTGCTCTGGGGAGGGCAGTTCACACTTAAGCTCACAGAAGCAAATTCAGCCCACAGAATTAACACTTTTGGAAGAATGGCAAGAGGGGAAAAGAGGGGCTTACTTTATTTGCTACTGGGTTAGTAACCTAAATCAGATTATCAAGAAGTTAGGGCAAGGAGAGTGGGACTTCCAGCTATGGAACAGATAAACCTTGCCTCTGCAGACTACGATCAATATCTTTGTAATCCTGGTCTATTTTAAGATGAGATTTTATTCCTTAAAAAAATCTGGAATGCATTTGAACGGGCAGAATGTTTATTATACTGAATGATGATTAGTGAACACATACATATATTAGTCCCCCCTCACCTCCTCTGATGACAACTCTAGAATCAGATTTATCATTTTGTGGAACTAAAACCTCTGCTTAGTGTCACCAAATGTATTAAAACAGTGTGAAGTTTAGGGGTTTTTTTCCAAATCTATAAATTTAAATAAAGATGTACTTCTTGCTATGCTGAAGCAGTGAAAAGTATGGAATATAGTGACAGACTTCCAACAATCACAAAATAATAACTAATTTTAGAAACAAGACACTTTACAGAAGGCAGAGGATTGGGAAACCAGCTAAAGCAAGTTGACTTTTATAAATCAAAACATTAAAATAACAGAAAAGCTCTATCTACATTTAGTATCTCATTTCACTATCAACTTTCTAACACAGAATTCAGTGAATAGAGGGAAGGAAAACCACATCTAACTTACCAAAAAAGCAGTCTAGAGAGCTCTGACTAGGTAATACTCACACTGTAAAGTATGTGGGACTCAAAATGAACTGCCAACATCCCTTCCAGCTGTGACAATCATTAAGGTGAGAAGAGATTATGACTCGCTTTATCTTCAAATTTATCACAGATACTGTTAGATAGAAGAACCTATGGTATGGTGGATCAGAGGCAGTTTATGGCTTAGAAAGGGCCTCTGCACAGAGGCAGAACATCATAAATAAAATGAGCACATATGAAACACCACTTAACAGCAGGACTGGAACATTGAAAAGAAAACGATTAACAAACTGAAGCAATACTCCTTCTTTTCATCTTAGAAAAAAAGGCAAGCCACACTGAAAAGCAGAAATTTCTACCTTTCAATACCATATATCGGAGAGTATTCCTATGACAACTTGGATTCAATTTAAAAAAAAGTCACATCACAGCAGTGGTGACACTGAATTAAAACAACAGATTTAAAAATCAGAAAGACCTACCTTCAGAAAACACTTTCTGTTTACTGTGTGAACTCCACACCGGTATTGCAACAAAAGCTGGATATCAGAGTGAGCTGGGAAAACTCTCAGAGCACTCACTGCTAGAGTAACTGCTCTGAGTAATACTTGCACGGAAAAATTATTTAAGGGAGGAGGAAAGAGCTAGAATAGCGTGGGAGGAGACAACCTGCTGTTTCAAACAATAGGAAGCTGTTAAAACAAAAAACAAGGGCCTCCCTCGACACAGGAAAGTCTCATTCGAAAAGCGTTGCCCCGCTGCCACCTACCAGGCAGGCAGCTCTGACAACAGAGATAAGGCCCGAGGCCCTGCCCCGCTTACAGACAACTCCCTTCGGAAACAGGGCCAGGCAAGACGGAGGAAGGTTTTCCAAACCCTTTTATAAAAGAGACCTGAGTGGGAGAGGACAGGGCTGTAAGGGATGACTTCGTTTTACAGCAGCAGCCTGCCTGTGCAAGGCAGGGCTCCCCTCAGTGTGACAAGTGATCTGGAGAGGTTCCTGCGAACTCTTCAGTTAAACATGAAGGATGTTTTCTCATAGAAGAGATTGATAACCAGGAGTGACATGCAGCCATTTAACAGAAAAAAAATTGTAAGGACTCAAAAGACAGCTTCAGTTTTGATCTCTCAGTTTAGAGCCCTGCAGTTGCAATGCAAATTTAAAAGCAGTTTTTCAAAGCACGATTATTGCAGGACAATTCCTGGAACCATTCCCTGTGGTTCAAAGCCATTGATACTGATCAAGGAAAAAAGAAGTTTGTTCAGAAAAACGGCTTCCTAACCCCAGCATTTCTACATAATTATTCCCAGACGCTCTTACAGCACAGCTCCAGGACACTGGTGCCGTCCGCATTCAGCATCAATTTGTTCTTTTAACATGGTCATGTTCAGGGCATGGACAGGGAGAGTTCCTTTATGTCCAAGACCAAAATAACTCTAATGAAAACTTTGGTTACGTTACAAAAAAACCCCAATGCACACCATTGTCTTTCTGCTCTAGCACAACATAATGCTAACAGAATCAGACTGAAATACAACACTTTGGACCATACAAGTATTGAAGATACTATCCCCACCGGGACCATTTACCTAATAGGAACAAACAATGCAAAAAGGAAGCAGTTGGAATACAATTAAATCAGTTTGCCTTAAGAACAATTCAGTGTTACAGGATAGATGGGGCTGAGCCAAGTTTTAACTATGTCTTTCCATAATGATAGATTTTTGGAGAGACAAAAATAGGAGAACAAGAAAGGAAAAATACAGCAAAGGCATAATACCTACCCTAAGCAGTGTTTTACCCCAGGATGCTTCTACATAGGTTGTTTTTTCTTAGATGTAGTGTGCGCAAATTTCAAATAAAATAGTTTTCTAAAGCGTTCTAACAGTGGCAAAATTTTGAAGGAAAAACAGTCCAATGTTCAGTCATCACGCTGGGCTCAAAACCTGCTCCACAGCTGTGTGTGGTTAAAACAGCATGTTAACTCTGTAGCACTCTTTCCTCAAACAGCTTGTTTCAAGGAAGCCAAGACACTTAAAAGCAGTTTGCAACAACAACACGGATTTTTTCCAGCCTAAAGCAATATGCCAATCATCATTTTTAGCATATAAAAACAGTGACCAAGGTTTCCTTGTGTCTCATGCTATTACTTCGATCTGCAGGTTTTCTTTGAAAAAGCTGTACAAGTCTTACCAAAAGTTACTAAACCACTGTTCAAGTGGCATTATGTCCATGGCTCAATGACCTGAGTCTGGCAAGTGCCCTAAAAGAGACAGCACTGGTCTCTATGCTCCCTTAGTCCTCCTCATTCCAAAGAACAAAGCATTCACCTTTCCTCCTCAGACACAAAGACCACGTAGATCTCCCATGACTCCACTGACTTCCTTGCTGAGGTGATGCAGGCCAATGCTCATGAGATGGCAGAAGCATCCAAATCAGTAATACCAAGAGTTTTGTAGTACTGATATTTGCAAATTCCTATTTGCTTCAGTCTCAGTTTCCCTAATCTCAGAACTCTTTCTCAGCTTTTTGATAAAATGCTTCAGGTGACCACACATACTTGAGTAATTACTAGAAATATGGATCAAATTGTGGACATTTTCAAACACCTGCTTTACCATAATTTTTCACAGTCCCTCAGCACAAGGATAGTGGAGACAGTTACAAGTCTACACAACGTCCAGTTCTTCAATACTTCAGTGCATGAAGGAAACATGAAAATTATTTCTAAATGTTCTTTTAAAGAAAGATCAGTTCTGCTTCCATCATACCTAAAATTAAAACTTTTTAAAATCATACAGCAGTAGAGGACAGGTAAGTGTTTTGCTACTAAAACAAATCCCTCTGCATCAGATAGAAAATAAGATTTCACTCCACTCTGATGAGGGTTAAACAATTCAAACAGTAAGCAGGGCTCCGTGCCCTGAACAGAAGCAAGGGGACACATGCCCAACCTAAGCACAATAGCACTGCTGCACTTACTCAAGAGAGTTTTGCCAAACACACCAGCTAAGAATCTGACTCACTGCCACCAAACTAAGAAAGACTTCAGAGCAATTACCACCTTTTTGCACAGAATAGAAAGAATTTAAAAAAAAAAAAAAAGGCATTTCAACTCTTCTAACATTTCATCTAAATTAGGACAGCACAGCAACCCTGAAGGAGTTCTGGTCAAGTACTGCAACCACTAGGGCTATTGAGACAGATAACAATGCTAGCAATTACACAGCCATCCAAAAAGCTACCTCAGACCGAAATGAGGCAGGAAAACCAGGCAAACTAAAGCAACAGAGACAAGCCAAAAATCTCTCTGCCTTCCTTGCTTTTCTGCTTTGGGTCAGAGATCAGCAATCTGAGAAGTAAATGTATTTGCACATCTATTAGAAGCATGTATGCCTACAGCATACGTTCATGGTTGGCAAGATAAAGAGATTGCCAAGGAAAATGACAAAAGCATGTTAGAAAAAAATTGAAGAAACAAAATATAGATGACAGAGCTGAAATAACCATTCTCTTAATACTGAAAACACTTCTTTTCCCAGTGTCTGTAGAGTCATGTGATTTCAGCTTCCTTCTGCTGTTGCAGATCATGTAGCTTCTTATCCAGCAAAGGCTATGCTAGCCCTTCCCTTCACCTTCGAATAATTTTCCACCACAGCACTCCTACTCATAGGGCTGTAAATGTCAGCACATTTAGTACCGTTTAAATACCATAAGTTTGTCTACATGGAGAAGTTTGTCAGGAATAAATGCTACATGGTGAAGATGTAGTTTCTTGACTGCCAACAAAGAAGCTGGTTGCAGAAGTTCCTGCCCACCTTTCACAGATCGGTTCTTCCTGTTCTCATCTGATGCTCTGTTCTGCAGATGGCAGCCTGTGTAGGACCACATTACAAATTGCCTCATGAAAACCATCTGGGTTAAAAAAAAAGGAACTTGAAAATAAAAGTATTAAGTGGACTACTTTCATAATTTCAGTTATTTGGAATACAGAGCAGTCCTACAGTATGCAACTGTAACTGGTACAACACAAATCAGCAAACTACAGAGGGTACAGGAGCACAGGCACAGTAGTTACAGCAGCTTCTTTATGGGCTTTGCAACCAAAGCCAAGACACCATGTAGATGTACTAGTAGATCCATTAATTCCTTGCACAGGTAACTTACAGCATGTTTTATGACATCGCTGTGCCAATGTGACAGCTGCTACCAGGGTGGATCCGTTCACTGTCATGTGCTCTTTCAGCTCCCCTTATGCTAACACTGCTAAGTCTACAAAACGACCTATTAGAGGGTAGTAAGTTGGCAAAACACAATTCTACCAATGGAAATATTTCTTTTCCCACCAGCTATCTCACTCAGAATGCAGAAAAGCAGGCCTGGTGAGCAACGCTTCTTGACAGGGGCCTGAAGTTAGATCCTTCTACCCAGATAACAAAGCTGCCCCTCCATCTGCAGCCAGATGCCTGCGTGGCAATCGCTAACACAGACTAAAGGTGCGGTCTCATTTAACTGTGGGAAACACCAGACTCTGTCAGTCTGTTTACTTTCCCCAGCCTCATGCTCCCACTGCTTCCAAGCATTACACTGAGCTGTGAGCTGTTTGCAAGAGCCACTTCAACCAAGAACACACAGCTGAACAAGGAGACAGCAGCAGCACCCAGTCAGGACCCAGCCGCCCGCGCTGTCCTGAAGCAGTCAGAGCAAAACTGCCACAGGTGAAGAGCACACTGCACTCCAGGAAAGATCAGTTCAAAATAACTGCTGCAAATTAAACCCCCTGCTTAATCTTTTCTAGCCTCTTTAAGTAAGTACATTCTTCTAAGACAGTGGTTTTTAACTTACAGTATGCATCTCCTGGACCTTTGTCTGAAAACAGATGTTTACTCCCTTAACTGAAAACCTTTGAGGTCAAAAAAGTTATGTGGATACAAAGCAGTGACCAGCAACAATTTGTGTTTTGTAGGATGAGGAGGGTGGAGAAGGCGGGTTGAGAAAAAGCAGCTCACGTTCCCACATCAGAAGTGCAATTTTCAGCAGGAGAGGAAAAAAGCCAATAAAAAAAAAATAACAAACTTTAGGGTAATGTATTCAAACATATTGGGCAAATACATGTGCTGTACTGAGCTGACCTTCTCCTCATGCCAAGACAACTGTTCAAATACAGTTTGGGGAGGAGGGAAGCACATTAAAATCTTGATTTTACTTTGTCTACGCAGTTTGCTGCGGTAGGGTGGACATAGCCTTAAAGCCAAATGGATCCATACAACAAAAACTAATAAAAATTCATACTGAGTTTACCACCTGAGCTACTCTTTCCTTAAAATCAGGTAACCTAGAGCTATTCAAGTAGCTTGTAAACTACAAGATGAGCAATAATCTTTTTTTGACATTTCTCAGTATTTCTGAATAACAACCAAGAACTGCTGCTTTGGTAGTTACCAAAAGAGAACCAGATGATTCTCAGATGAGCCTTTAATGTGAGGCCAGAGTTTTCAAGGGCCCAATTCCCTTCAGCCTCCCAACTGTGTATTCTCATCCTTGCGCAGTCCTTTCCAACATGGCAACACAGCAACCCGTTCAGGGTGAACAGCAACCAGGTGAAAGACAAGCGAAGTCAGTCTGAAGTCAGAGTGTTCCTCAACGATCCCTACACAGTACCGCAAGTATTTTTTGTGGGGAGCGTCTTGCAGTGGTAGTACCAGTTAAATTATTTGAGAAGATGTGGTCTAAACTAAAATTTAAACTTGCTTTAAAAAGCAGCTTAGAAGCAATGAAGTGGAAAAGATTCCTTTGTATATAAAGTCCAGACTTTGGCTATCAAGAGTACTATTGCTGTAATTCCATTCTGAACCTTATGCTTTGGCAAATCAATCTGGTTCATTTGTACCTTTAGGAGTAGAACGTTGGCATACACACTCAATATTTTCCACTTAACTGAAAAAAAGCTGTTGTCTTTCTTAAGTGTATGTGCCACAAGGCAGAGCGCTCCTCACTGAAACCAGTCTTTATTTTGGCATATGATTCAAACCAAAAACGTAACTAACTGAGAGAAAACCAAAGCATTAGAAACCTAAGCACATTACTGTGAACATATCCTGCTAGCAATTTGACTTACTCCATCAAGGAAATCTGACAAAGTGCTTTGAACTAGTTTTACCTGTAGCACTGGCAGTCTGGGAGACTACAAAAGCCAGGCTTTAAAGCTTAAGAAACACAAGCAGGAAGCAAAATATCACTCTTTACCACAGAGGTAACACCACAAATACCACAAATAACTGCATTTCTTGTTGCTACTACACTCCTAAAACCATAACAAAAGCAAGAAAAGCGATTCTATTGCATACTTATTCCCAGTGACTGCCAAACATAGCGCACTGCATTTAATCCATCCTGCTTTTTGTAATTTCCACCTCAGTAAGTGGACCAAAGCCAAAAGAATGTTTTATAAATACTCTATCAAAAAGAGATGGTAAAAGGTCTTCTTTACCACAAGTAAGACGCCAGGCTATAGATGCCTGTTAAACAAAGACAGACCTAAATTAAATTTCTTGGTCAAAGCATGTGCACGTTCTTTGAATTAAGTGTGATGCCATGATGTGTCCAAAGCCATAGTCAAGTCTCCCATCACCTGTGCAGGTGGGTAAGACACACACACACAGTTTTATGCCCTAAAACACAAGGTACAAAATTGATTTCCCTTTAGAAAAAGGAATTTCCTGCAGTTTACATATGGTCTCGAGATATTCAGGAATCAATTTCTAGTTTAAGTAAGTTAGCAATCAGAAAACAACTTTTCCTATGTAAAGCACGCACATAGCATTGGACCAGCATAACTGGAGGGATAAATCCATATCCACTTATCCTGGAGCTTAAATAATTTTGTGAGCCTAAATTATGGCACCCAATCTGTAAGCTCTGAATCTTAGCAATACCGTGGAGCTTGACAAAAGGTTTGCAAGAAGTCTTGAGAAAGGAGATTATGCAAGATTGCTTCATCTTCCTGCATCAAATAAAACCAATGCTTTTTAAGCTGACACAAAAAAGGGGATGACAGGTTGAGGTGGAAGAATCTCTTCGGAAATTAACTTGCATCAGCGTGAAACTGAAGTCAAAGCAAGCTCACAAGGAAGTTCTCCCTACCTATATCCATTTGTCCTGTTTCATATTCTAATTCCTTGGCTTTATTAGTTTACTTTTGTATCACTTATTTAACAAGAGAAAACACAAGATCACAAGCCACAGTAAGTAATAAGACTCATAAAATTTTATCTCACACAAATTCACATCCTGCACTAATTATTTTCCATTGTGTCTTATTTTTGTCCCAAGAACGAACCTTGGCAAATTGACACACAGTCAGGATGTACACACAGCACAGAACTCCCTAGAGCATTTAAATCCATGCCATGATATGGGAGAGCTGAAAACAAAAGTCAATGATACATGTGATTCCAGGAATCATCACAATTATTGGTGGTGGAATCAGTATTTTAAAACAAATTTTCATTTGCAATTCATAAAAGTAAGTCCTCTACGAAAATCTCCATAAGAGAGGAGCAGTAACAGCATTTCTTAAGTCATCTATCTTTCCATCTTGAAACATATTCTCATAATTTCATTAAAGTAGCCATCATTTCTTAAAACTGCATGTACCTCCATAAGCAGTTTACAATCCAGTCCCTTTTTCAATAGTATACACAATCACATTATAATGGCTATTGTTTGTTTCACAGCCCAGTGAAATTAAACTGGCTTAAGATGCTAAAACATGAACAAGGAGGGTAAGAAATAGCTGATGACTTCCAGAGGAAACAATAAGTCACTTGCCAAAAATCTATGGAAAGTCACATCTGTCACAGTAATAGGTGCTGTAATGAAAAAATATACTTAGAAGTTAAAGAGATTTTCAGGTAGAGGAGTAATTAACAGATTTCACCCTGTGGCCTAATCCTACTATGTCCTGGATTACCTACTGCACCTTAGCATGGGGTCCTATTGCTGCAACACCCCACCAGACTACAAACCCACTTCTGACAGAACACCCATATTCTCTGCACAAAGAAGCAAAAAGCAGTAATTAAACACTACAGTAATGTGACAATCACCCAGAGAGGTTCCTTTCCGCAAGGTGCGAGGCACACACAAAGAACAAATATACAGAAAAACACCTAAAAACTCTACTGGTCTTAAAGCATGCTAGATTAACATACTTCACCCCTTTAAAAAGCCCACTGTTAATACACCAACTGGGACGATGCACTTTCCAGGACATAAGCCACTGTGGCCCATCTATCCACGCAGGATGCCCACTACAAAGAGCAATACAGAATACAAAGTAGTATATGAACATCAGCAGCTAAATTTAGAGAGCAAAAACATCATCCACTGCATACTGATTAGACTGAAATGCTATCAAGGCAAGAGAAAAAAAGAAACCTGCAGAACGATGGATTCATCGGTGTGTATTCAAAACTAAAAATAGCACATCTCTTAACAAATACATACAGCCATACACAGGAGTATTTTTCTTCATTTTAAGAAAGAATTACTCCAGAACCCTGCTCTGCAGATTAAAAGAGACTAAATCTGCTTTGGAATCTAATGCAGAAATTAGATGTGGTAGAGATGGGCCTTTCCACATCGGGACTTCAAAGAGAAGCCTTAGCCTACATTTTTAGCATAAGAATACCAGAGACCTTTCTCTAGTCAAGAGTCAAGTTTGCTAAAGCCTGTGCTTTACTTTGCCACATCCTTCTGCTACCCAGAAAATTACAGAGGCCCTCCTGCCAACTTTATCTTCATGTGATAATTCCCTTGAGCAGGGAATATTTTTCAACGTTTTTTTCTGCCAATTTTAACTTATCTGCTGAAAAGTGAACACATCAGACCAGAAATTAGAACTTCAAATACAGAAGTCAATTTATCATGAAGATTAAATGAATGTTCAAAGGAAGGTTTTGACGTCTCCTCTATCCTTATAAGGAAAAAATAAACAAACAAAATACAAAACCAAAAGCCACAACCAAAGCCACAATCGATATTTTGCCTTTCTTCATCAGAACTACCAAATGCAACCCTGTGCATACAAATATTTAAGTGGTGTAAATTCCACATGGGCTTGCACATTCCCACCTAACTGGTAACGGCTATGGTCTCTTTTTCCATACAGGTGGGATATAATCTTCCATTGGCAAGGGAGGAAGAGCAGCTCTAAGACATCTTACACCCCTCCTGTACTCCAGACTTGGGTGTTCGGAACTGCCTTGATTTACCGAAGTATGACGAGTTAAATTTAGCACAGCATTTTCTACCAAGGACAGCAGGCACACAGCACAATCCACCACCATGAAAACCAGAAACAACTACGGCAGTATCTCCTGTTCACTTAATACCTAAGCAACAGTTTCAACAAGTAAATACAAATGAAACATACAACCTGACGTCTGGCTGCACAAAGAAAAAAGCTGACAATTAAGTTTGCAAGCAATTGCACACCCTGCCCATTTTCCCCGCCTAGTCTGCCGAAGGAGAAAACCTGTCGTTTGCTCCTACGGCAGCCAGCACCACACAAAACAAGCCGACACACCTGCTGCAGCGGACCCGCACCGAGAAGCCTGCCCGCCGCGTCCCGGCTCCCGCCGCGTCCCGGTCCGGCCGGTGCCGCTCCCGCTCGCGGGCCCCGCGCGCCCCTGTGCACGTGCGCAGCCGCCACCGCCCCGTCCCGCGGCGCGGGCAGCGCCAGCGCGAGCCACGGCCCCGCCCCGTGACGTCACCGCTCCGGCCGCGCACCTGATCCCGGGCAGGTCGCGCCTTAAAGGGGCCGCTGCGGCCGCAGCCCCGCGGGGGAGGCGGTGGCGATGGCCGCGCCCAGGTAACACTCACCTGCCCCCCCACGGGGTCGCGCCGCGCTGCCTGAGGCCTTCCAGCACTTCTCTGACACCTCCTGGCAACGCGAGGAGACCCTTCAGCCGCGCAACTACCCTCGCATGCCTGCAGCCCCCCTCCCTGGAAGGAGTTATCCCGGGGTGATGATTATATAAATAATTTGAGCGCGCAAACCACTTTCCGGGTGGATTTTAGCAGCACACTTCAAATGCTTTTTCCTTCTTTCCACAGCCCTTTTGACGAGGGGGCCGTGGCCACAGCAGCACGTGCCTCTGACACACCTCCCATGCACAAATCCAAACGGCTGCACTTTTCAAGCACCTGAAGGCCAGAACTTGCCTCTTTCATCCCAGAACTGCAACTCCAGTTTGCCCATCGATAAAGGATGGCTTGACCGTTCTCAGTGCCACATTCAGAACCAGATACAGAACATGCCAGAGGGGACAAACCAATTTACCATGGCACAAAACTGATAACCATTTACTTTGTACCAACAGCACCCAGCAAATGAGACACACTCAAAATGTGTCTGGGACAAATCAAACTGTTATCACTACGCTCTTCCCTAATCAAAATCAATTGTCCTCTTACCCGGCTCAATGATCCTCTCCACTAAGAAAATGTGCTGGAGGACAAGAGACCTTTAAATCAGTATGTGCATCACTTCCAGTCAGACAGGCTAATAACATGAAATGTGGAAGAGAGAAGAAGGAAATGGAAGACACGAACACTAAAACTTTCTAGTCAAAAAGCACATTTGAACAGAAACATGGCACTTCCTATACTGTCATCCTTCCTATTTTTATTCATCCATATCTATCTATCGAATCCATAGAGCGAAACTGTATTCTTACATAGCCAGATATGAAAACACGTCACGCTCGCCTAAAGACCTTGAGGAGGTTGCTGGGAATTCTCAAGGTACAAGGCATTGTTTCCTTTCTTTCACTACCATTGGCATAAAGCCACCAGTCTAGACCGACTACCAGGATTAATCATCACATCCTCCAACTTTCAGGGCAACGGCATGCAAATCAATGTCTGCTGCAATTCCTCATCTGTAAAACCGACAAATTACACTTGTTTTCCTAATTCTCACGCATGCTTTCAGTGATAGTTCTTACTTTTAGATATCAAAGATTAAATAATAGAGGAAAGCGTCACTCATTGTCCAACTAATATCATAAAGGTTTCACTTAACCTTCTACAGATATTTCCAAACAATTATTTGATTCTGCGAAAGTTCCCCTTTTATTTTGTTTCTGCGCATGAGTTCCACCATCAATTACACCAGCACTCGTCAAAAACAGTGTTGGCTTTGGAAGTGCAGAATTCAGAGCAGAGGAGAACATTCTGGCATTCACATAGGAACAGGCTGAATTATACTCTAACACAGTATATTATAGCCTCATCACAATCTCTTGCTTCTTGGTTAATAAGGGAGATACCATGAAGATACATTTAATCAAATACCTTAATTACATTCAACTCTCACCTTCCCTTAGAGAGATTATTACTCCTCCCTGAAACATCTGTAGGCACCTGTATGTCGAAAACATTTTCTTTATATTTAGACTTCTTTTTTTCATTTTCTGACTATTTATAAGATCTGTGTTTCTTGCTTTACTGAGCTTAGTTACCTACGATTACTAAATAATCAGGACTATTTTTCAGAAAATGGTGAATGTGATACAGCATGTTTTCTAAAACAATTCTACTTTCATACTTATTTCAAACTGCATGTGGATAGAAGTTGAAACCTTATTTTATTTAACTACTTTTAAAAAAGGGTTTAGAATAATCTGAATTAAACTGATATTGAAAGTAAGCACCAATGCTAAACATTTTTAGAACTAGGAGACCTCATCCTCTCAGCTCTCTTGGTTGTTACTAAACATTAAAATTTTGGGCTTTTTTATCTTTTATTCTAAGCTGAAGAAGTTTGTGGAACAATCAAAACAATTATATCTACACACTTCTTGTCAAAAGCCAGATTGTCAGTTCATTAGTGCTACTTTCAATTCAGCATCTCATTTGCTAAAATTTTTGTGGCAAACAAGCAACGGGATTTTATTTTAAAGTATATTTAGAACAGATTAACTTAATGATTGAAAATAATAAATGTGGGATTTAAATACACTCAAATACACTATTCCATCAATAAAAATAATTTTAATCATTTAAATTGTCATATTAAAAAAATAATAATCCCTTGTTTGATTGTTATCCCTTCTGTTTGGTGCTCTTTTGATCACTGAGCTCCCACCCTTAGGGAGACGACTCTGCAACCTCAGTTGGAGCCTGGAAGTCACCTCTTCACAGCTGACAGATCGACTATTGTCTGTAGCATGTTTGCAGTGCTATTGCTTATCCAGACTATTGTGTTGCCTTCCTGTTGCCTTCCCCTAGAACTATTATATTAAACCAACATATTTACACATATTAACATCCAACACAGTTATGCCACTAACAGTGTTAATTATGCAAGACTTAATAATTAAAATTACAGCTCAGTTCTGTTTTGCACAGTAAAGTCACAATAAAATCACTCTAAATTTCAAGTTTGGATTGTAATTCTGCTAACAGATTCTCCATAACACCACACCTTATGCTTATAAATAAAGCTTCTATTATGCTGCTTAATATTGTAACTCTACAGAGACAGACAAATACTAGGTACTATAAAAGGACATCCAGCATCCCAGTGAGCAGCATCCTTCCTTTACCAAATAAAGCAAAGCAAAAATAATTTTTGTTGGTCAAGAGTAAGTTAATTATCTTCATTAAGTCAAGTATAGAAAGTACAATATGATGCACTATAAACAGTTAAGACAGGTCTGTGCTTCCTCAGTAGATTTGCAAGTGCAGCCAAGAAGGAAGTCCAATTCCATGAGAACCTAAATTATTTAAGGCATCCACATTCCAGCTCTTCAAGAAAAAGCAAAGCCATGAGTCTTCTGATCTACCTATGGCCTTCAGAAACTACAGTAAGATATAATATGAAATTATCCACTGGCCAACAGCTCTCTGCTGTTGTGGATTTCATTGCTCCCCAGCCAGGCGGGGAAAAGCAGCTCTGGTGCTGTAACCTGGAGGGCTGGCAGGAGCTCAGCACTCGGCTCGGCAGCACCGCAGCACTCCCAAACCCCGGGCGTTCTCAGCTCCATCACTTGATTCACACCAGGGCTGGTTTGGCCTCCGATACACAAAAGCATCAGTACCAGTTAAAGCTGGTTGATAAGGCTGCAACATCTTGCAACTTCTGTACTATGCACATCTTTATTATACATTCCTCCTACACAGTAGTCTCATCCTTCCAGTTCCAGTGGCACATGCTATTGGCATTCTATCTAAGACTCAGCATTTTGAGCATATTTTTCAAAGATTATTTTATCACCAGTATTCATGGGCAATAACTGTTACTTTCCATACCACTACAGTAAAGGTCCTCCTATTTATTCTTAGTAACTATACCACCTGCTAGACTCATACAACTAGGTTTAAATTTTCTACTTAGGAGCAAAAGTTTCTGGCTCTGATGGTTAAAAATAATACCACTTAAATATGATCAGAGCCTGAACAAGCACAAACCTCTGAGTTTTCCACATGAATTTGTCTGGAAATTTGAAAGCTAATGGTCAACATTTAAATAATCAATGTCAGCAATAACTTTCCTTGCAGATAATATGAACATGACCATCCAACTAGCAAAGCAAGGTATGTAATGAAGGAAACATTAGAATTAACAGCATTTAGCCCAAATTGACTGTGTGATGGAGAAGCAAAATAGTAGCAGCAGAGGAGAGAGGAGTTCAAATCATGCCCTCATAACCAAAACAGTAACAAATATATCTTTTCAAGTCACCCTGATCCATTCCGTAATATGCAAAAACCTCCACCTCCTAAAAGCTCCAGAGAGCTTCCCTTCAGGATGCTGGACCCCTAATAAAAAGCAGCTCATAGTAATTTATTAGAAAGAAGGAATACTGAAATGATGGGATTTCCTTCACATTTACTTAAACAAAAAGCCCTATTAAAAAGTGCTTGGAGCAGTGACAAATTCCATTCTCGGGCGCAAAATTCAGGTTTGGCTGGCTATGCTGTAGAGAGGCTGTTGGCTTTGACTCATAAAATCTCTTTGAGAAAACAGAAACTAAAATTGCTAAGTAAGGTAATTTCCAACTGTGATGATTAAAGACGTATTCTAGGGTATAACAATGCAAATAGAGACTCAAAGTATGATAACAACATATGTTACAGCCTCAGGTAACTGAGGCTTGCACTCATTTCTCAGTGGAGAAATACACAATGGAAGTTGGGAAAGATTTTAAAAACAAAACAATTAGCAACAGTACACTCCTTGTTTTCTTATGATAATAATATGTTGAGTCCCTAAAGTGCTGGACTGACAACCGAAGTCATTATGAAAATGAGAAAGAAATAAAAGTTGACTACTGACAAGCTTGTCAAGGGCCTGTGAATAGGATAAGTGAGCTGAAAATCTTGTGCGGTACCTCTATTACTTGTGTAGTGAGGTATCAACAAAAGCAAGACGAAGGCTACTAAGTTAGGGAATGTTAGAATTGAAAGGACTGGCTTTCTGGAGGCTGAATCACCATTGTCTAGTGGATACTGTCTCAGGGTAAATTGTCTACATGTACAAAGTGTTCATTTTTTTAATCAATAACATTCCACAAATTCTATATATACTATTCATCAGTCTTAAAATAATGTTGTTCAAAATACAGCTAAAGAAATAACTGACTGTTCTTTCTCATACAGAATTTTATCTCAGAAACTGGTGCTTTGTTCCTGTCTGAGACTTAATCTGCATTTTTTACAGTTTAAGATCACTCATCTTGCCCTTTCTCTCAGGCATGGGCCTTACACCTGACAACTTCCTACCTTCCTGAAATAGCCTACTACATACACAGAAAGTTACACCTTCTCCTTCCCTTTTTGGGGCATGCACACTCACTCCTCTCCCTGGCTCAAATTATTTCAGTCTTTCCAATTAGGTCCCATTTTCTAGACCTCAAATTATTTGATTACTCTTCTTCCAGTATCTGTTCAGTTGAGCTGCATTTTTGGGGAGCATCTGCCCTAACGAGATGTAACACAACAACAGAGGACTTAATTGTGGATTTTTTTAAAAAAGATTGTATTGTATGCTTTACCACTTATATTTTTATCCCTCCTGATATAACCCCTCTTACAATGTTAGGAATTCTGGAGAATTATCACCTAATAACTTGTTCCCTACACTGTATTTGTGTATTTCATGATTTCTGTTAAGTGCAGAATTTCAATCTGTCCCTATTTATCTCCTAAGACTTTCTTAATTCTCAAAATAACTTTGTGCTCATAAACTTGTGTTCTATGTATATATATTCCCTCCAAGTTCTGGGGGCATTTTTAGTGAATCAATTTTGTAAGCACACTCTCTTTTCTATCATCAAGGTCATTAACGAAAAGATTCAAGTGAAGCAGAATGAGTACAGATCCAACAGACCGTGGTGGATTCACATTCAATACAACCATTTCATTCTGACAGACAATCATTAATAACCACCTACTAGGCACAGTCATCCAACAAGTCTTGCTCCTACTCTACAAGAGTTTCTTTCAGGTCACATTTCTTCACTTGTTTGCAATATTATAGCATGAAACAGTGCTGATGAACTCACTAACACGAAAAATACTGTCACACTTTTCTTACCAATTCACTGGCCTTATTGTCATGTTACAGAAAAAAAATTAAACTGGCATGACTATTTACTCTTCTTAAATTCATGGTGGTTGTGCCTCATGGTCTTATTGTCTCCCGGAGGCTTATACTTTCTGCAAGGATTAATTCAAAATGTGGAACGTGAGAGAAATGGTCTGTAATTTCCTGGCTCCTTTGCCCCCACCCTGTTTTTATTTTCAGGTCTTCCAGCATCTCAAAGAGTAGCTAGTTGTACTGAGAGAGCTTCCATCACTTTTCTTCTTCATCCAAACAAAGGACGAATGTCATCAGGTCCAACCTAATAAATAACCTACCCAAGTACTAAGAAGTATGGAAAAGGCTTGCTTCCAATTTGCCATCCATTTTGTACGTCCTCTGTGCTTTTTATTTCCTCCCTGTGCTAACTGTTGCTCCTTTATACTCCACTTCTGCTAATGTTTCAAGGATATTTTCATAGTGCTTACTTCAAGTCCCTCTTACAAAACTGAGCTGCCAATCAAAGCCCCCACATTACAGAGCGATGGATGCACGGCTGGTAGAAGCACAACTGCGGTGAGAGCAGCTCAGCTGTGCAGCGCCACGGACAGGGTACGACACCCCTGCCAGAAGGAAGGGCTACTTCTCACTGGGATGGCCACTTCTAGTGCAAGGGCAACACGGGGCAGATCTGCAGGAAGACAGGAACAGGCACAGAACCAGAGTTCTGCAATTCAGCAAGACTTAGAATCACCCCAGCAAGGGGAGACCAATTACCAGATCATTTGCAGCATATTAGCGTCGCTTCTGTGTCAAGTACGAAATCTGCTCTCTGCACTAGAGTACAGAGCTGGGTTGGATGGGACACACACACACACAACACACACACACACACGAGTACTTTGTTTCCAATATTCATGCTCATATACTGAATAAGGGATTGCAGATAAACAGGATTAAGCCTGACACAGATGATCCTGCAGATACTCTGGCTCTCCCAGTGTATTTATTTGCTTTGATAGCACAGCTTACAAAACCAGCAACCCTTCTGTACGTTCCTGCATGGTGGCACCATTACATTTAGAAACACTAGTATCTTGCTGACATTGCCCAAATTAAACTACACAATTATATTCTTATTATAATACATGTGCATGTGGAAGTTTAGGATGAAAATGCTTGATTTTGTTATTTTAAAACATCAACAAAGAACAGGAAGAAAAAAAGTTACAAAACTTGGGGTTTAAAGATAACTAATACCTAAGTTTTCTTACGTGTATTGTAGGTTATTCACCTTGCCCCCAAATTGTTTATTTCCTTTTCACAAGAGTTATACAATGATTACATAAAACTGAAAGCTGTTCATTATCTTTCATGTACACTAAGCATCCTCATAGCCTTCTAGCCCTTCCCTTTATTGAAAAGTTTAACCTTACCATAAATACCAGGGACCAAAAGAAGTAGGATACTGTAATACATTTGTAAATTAATAAAAATTGATAGTTAGGATGCAAAAGTATCTTTAAAATTAATTAGCTATGCTAAGATTATCCAAAATTCCTCTAACATAGTAAAATGTTTGACAATACTTTATAAAAAGCAGAGCAAAATCTAACAAGCTTAACATTAGAAGAAAAGGAATAAAAATACTATTTGTGTAGTTTAACACAGTAAATGAATACTTAGCTTCTGGGGAGTATCTGACTTTATTTAGTTAAAAGTACAAATACTAACGTTTTTGAAGAAACAAAAAAAGTAGCATTCCAGACACACCCAGCTTTGTCTATCACATAACGAAAAGGCTAAAACACCGATTTATCATGACTTAATGAGATACTGACCATCAGCTGAACTACATTAACTGACTAATGCACTTCTAGTCCAATTACCCTGAGAACCAAAACAAGTTAGTAGAAACCACTAGTGAATTAACTACATATACTCAGGGAAATCTCAGGCAGTATACAACAACAAAAAAAATTCACACTGCAACTGCTCAGTCACGAATTAACACCTTACCACATGCTCCTGATAAAACAAAGTAATTTCAAGGACAAACATTCAGGCTTCAACTGGTGGGATTTGGGGCAGGGGCTTGTTTGCTTCTTGCTATAGGCACGCTAAAAGATTAATGTTTTAGAAACTAGTAAAAATGTTTCAAATGGTACTGTTCTTTTTCTTCATCCTAGCAATGTTAAATATTATTAATCACAACTAATCACTAATCAGATAACATTTTACTGGCCAACTTGAAGTGGGTTGGCATTCCGTATATTTTGGAACTGACATTAAATAACAATTATGTTTGATTTTCTTTTACATGAGGTAGATTAATTACTAGTGCTCCAATAACATAATAATTTCAACTCAAGAGTTTAAGAACTCAAGAACTTAATGTGTTTAGGAAAATTATCATAATAAGAGGCATATCACCTTGCAGACTTGATTCGTACTGTTTCTTCATATATGTCATAGCTATGGATAGAAAAAAATCACATTGATGCAGGCTCCTACCATTACCTTTAAACTTGGAAAAGAGTAAAGTAAAAGCTCTCTCCTATCGAGTTCACTGTCTGCTACATGATAAGCATGTATATAGTGCATGTCCACTGTATTCACAACCACCTGGAGTCCAATCCAAACCCATATTTAGTAAATAATTCTTTAACAGAATTTGAACAGTTAGAACAGTCTGTTTTCAGTTTATGTTTAGTTTTAGCTGCAAGCTCAGTTGCATCCTGTCTATATGGTCAGAACCCATAACAAGAAATAATTCCTGCTGATTAATCTGTGTCCAGAGAAAGACTGTTCTATGAAGGTGATCTTCTGAATTAAATCTAATTTCTGTCTCTTGTGTATAGATATACACCTAAGTTACATTAGCAAAATCATCCACTAACTCGTAAGAATTCATTGTAATGTTTCATAATGCTACTTTGCACATCCTCCAAGAACTTCCCCCAAGTAGAACTTAACAGATTTTAGAACTATTTCTGTAAGAAGACAGACAGTTCAAGATCTGGTTCCTCTTCTCACTGAACTGTGGATGTGACAGCACGGGAACAGCCAGAACACCCAAATTTTATTCCGAGTTCTATACTAACATCTTCTGACAAGCCAAGCCTCTGTGCCCATCCGTTCTGGCTACTTCAGATACCATGACAGAGTTAATTCTGTTGAAATCTCTGGACTGAAAGACTCAAAACAAAGTTCTGGTAAAAAAGAAAAGGTGAAAAAAATTGCTCAGAACTGAGTTCACTGAGATTAATTTGGAATTGCAAACAGTAAAAGAAATTCTGCCTGCTTATGTGGCAGAGGCGAGAAAAAAATCCTCAGTCAGAGGAGGCCTCGTTTCTGCACATCAGGCACAAGCAGCAAGGGAGTGGTGCCATATAGAGCAGCTGATCCTGATTGCAACACATGTAAATCTGGGAAACAGCTCTATACAATTTAACAGGGAAGGCTGGAATGGACACTGATGTAATAAATACCCAATGGAAACTAATGATGTAGTGGCCCAGTTCTCATTCCTCTAAAATTTTAAGTGCCATCATCTTTTCCATAGTATCAACCCACCAGTAGTTGATATTTGAATGGATAAGCTAAACATGAAGACATTATTGAAGCAAAATAAATTGTACATATTCCTTTCTTAGGTATCTACCAACAAACCAAGCTCACCAGCCTGCACTCCTTTATATTTACTTCCCCCTTGATAGATCAACAGCTTTGCAACTTAAAAATTGGTTGCAAAAAATTTAATGAGCAAACTCAGTATTAAGGCTCACAAATGTCTGAAACCAAGACACCAGAATCAAGTTCTTTTGAATTTCCCTCTTTATTTTTCTTCTCCTTACTGCAAAGGATCTGAAAGAGCTGATTAAGCAAGTAATGCCATTGGACTTTTTTATAAAAGAGGCAGAAATTGTATAAAGTGCAAATATGCAAGGCATACAAATTCCCCAATTACTTCCATAATAGATAGGGTTGCTTTTTATTAGTACATCTTGCTAATTTACACCATTTTGAACACGCATCCTAATACTCTACCTAGCAATTCTTCCTGATTATCTTTGCTATTAGGTGGAGTTATATTTCTGATTAAAACATAACTAAATATGCAATCAAGTGACATATAAAACCAATATCATTCATAACATGAAGCTTTCAATGTTGACATCCTGGCTGCATCCACAAATCTGAAGGTACCAGTAAACATATTTTCCTGTTACGTCATTCAATGGGAGTTAAAGGTTCATAAGGCTGAAATTTAAACAGACTAAGAAAACAGGACTGATTCCAGCTGTAAAAATGTCTGTAATTCCAGTCTTGGGTTGCTGCCTAAGGCAGCAACAGCCACCCAAGTCACAAATATTCTATCCTTGGAGACATTTCTGTCTGCAAAAGAGAGGCTACTCTAGTTGTGGAAGCAGAACAGACATCATTAAAAAGGAGACAAATCCTACTCTACGTTATCTTAGTCTAAATTCCAAGTAATTTCAGCAGCACCAGTATGCATTTAAAAAATCTCAGTGAAACAGAGGAAAAATTTCCCTAATGACTCTTTTAAAGAATTTCCAAAGCAATTTTGCCTTGAAAGTACATGAAGACGCCAGAATTTCCTCCAGCGTAGGTTTCTTTACAAAAATGTCAAATGGATTTTTGGCAGTGATACAGTTTTCTTAGTCCAACTTTCAATTTTCAAAGCCGTGATTTCAAAGATCTCAATCTGCCAACAGGGCAAGAAGATAAACAAGTTGTGACACTAAGTCCACGTAAGCTTAGAGGAAGGCACTGGATTTGGCATTGCATTTCCCAAGGAATATGCAGATGACAAGCAAACACATGGACATGCTTCATTCTCTGCCCCCAAATTCACAAACCAAGACATTCCAGTGATTGCCTTCGAGGCAGAAGAACATAATTCTCCACTCTCTAAAATCAACTGGATAATTATAGCCTGCAAATAATGTTGAACACTTGAAGGAACTATTAAGTAATTAGACTTTGCATGTGTGTCATTTATTTTGTAAAGCCCAGATGTGAGAAAAAAATTGACATGTACACCTGTTTGATCATTAGCTTTTTTACGAAGTTCCTACCAGTATAAAAAGTTACAAGTGTCTATGTTTCAAAAGCCAGAATTCAAGTGATCAGCTTTGTCTAGACTGATCTGTGTAGTGTTCCATCAGTATTATTATGTTTTTACAAGATCAATAATAAAATCCTCTGCAAAAGAGTGTTGGAAAACTGCAAAGAATGGTTTTCCAGAAGTGCATGAACAATCAATGGATAAATCCTCCCTAGAGTAATAGAAAGACCTACACATCAGCTAGTGTTGCAAACCTACTTTTTGCTCAAGATGCACATTGTGCTTCTTTTTCTATTTCTTCTGAGGAGGTAAACTGCTTATGAGATAAAGAGTTAAGGACAGCACCATTACCAACAGAACTGGTAACCGTGAGCCTTTGTGCTGTCCTGAGCTAGAGCACCTATGGATGACAAGGTAAAAATACTGGCTTTCAATAAAAGGGACTCAGGGTTTATCAACCTCTTCAAGATACAGAATGTTTCCACAACCTTTTTAGAGCAGTCCAGAGTTGGCCTATGCCAGTCCTTGGCAGAGTCAAAATCATCACCACTGCTTTCATTAATGTGGTAATAATATTATCAGTCGATGGAAAATTCCTTTGGTAAGCAGCCAAGGCAACTTCTCCCCACCCTGACAAAGGAAAAATAAACATATTTTAAACCCCAGAAAAATCAGTCAGGTTGATATTCATTAAAAAGGGAGGAATAGAAGACCCTTTGTTTCATTTGACATAATTTTCCTCTGTATTCAGTAGCTGTTTGGGAGTTTGTTTATTTTTTTTTTTTAAGAAGAATGTTGGCAGAATTAAAACTGCATAACCACACACCTAAATAATGGGAATGGGCAGAGGAAGGAAAATTCAAACATTAATTTATGTGCTAAAATTCTATTTATTGCCTTCAGTTATCATGTAAGAGAACACATATCAAATCACTGTTGGTGAAAGTGAGGGGAAAGATGTTTTTTAACTGCTTTGGTTTTTACCACCTGTGGGTAGTCCAAAACAAGCAGCTGGATCTCACTTCAGCATTCACTCTGGAAAGAATTGCCACCACCTACCTTATATCAAAACAATTTTGCAAACTGGAGGGGCAGTGCAGAGCATCACTACACAGCACCAGCAGCTCTGCTGCAGCTCCTGAACCTGGAGCTCTCTTAAAAATACGTGCATGGAAATCAACTGTTTGATCATCCTCCCACACTAAAGGATAACACTGAAATCCAAAGTAGGTATTTAAAACAGAGCTGACCTCAGTTAAGTCTAGGACCAGTTTTATCCAGAAAATATTACTAGTAGATAGAGAAATGAAAGATTTCTTCCTCCCCACAATAACTTGAAGGAGATATTAACCTCTCCATAAAACTATGTGAATTATACTATAGGCATAAATTATGTTTCTATAATTTTTCCTTTCTCATGACATAACTCTGACTCTGAAGACAAAAGGATTTTTTTTATAGTCTGAAAAAAAAATCTTCTAAAGAGACTCTTTTTTAAATCTTCTTACCAAAGAAGCAAAAGTAACCAACAATGCTATTCTTGAAAAATATCTATGCAGTTCAGTCTGCTCAACAGCTGACTGCACTTTAACAAAATTAATTTCTGGCCTCCTTTGTTTATATCAGTAACAAAATAAAAAAGAAAAAAAAAAAAAAAAGAAAAGCCAAACAAGTGTAGTTGAAGCAACTATGTCAGCAACAGGCACATATAAGCCTTAGTGACTTCCTGCTTAAAAGCCCTGCTAAACTCTTCTGGTGGGCCTGAAATTTTGTTTCAGTTTTATTAGGAGAAAGAATGTGCTGGTTCCCTTGCTCTAATTCTTCTTGCCTGCATTATATCTATGCTACTTCCTACCACCATCTAGAATTTGTTCTGAATATTATATAATATGGGTCAGAATCCTCTACTGCTTGTACAAAAAATAATCTTTGCTTAATCAAGTTCCTCCATAATTTATTAAAATTTAGAACATAGAATTTCATAGTTAGGTTAAGTCCTTTTAGGCAAATGGCTTCATCTATACTAAATCTTCACAGAAATATTCCTCAAAGCAGGAGTTAAAATCTGTCCACAGCCTCAGCATCTTATCACAACAGCCGGACAGCAATTTGTCTGCACTCTTCTTCCTGAGCTGGTGCCTCCAATTCTCCAGTCCCATGTGATGCCATTCTTACTGGAGGGATTTACTGAGCACTCCAAATGAACAGCTCATGAAATTAAGAAAAAAGAACACTGAAAATGAGAGTGTTTGACAAGTTAAATCAGAACCACAGAATAACTGAGGCTAGAAAGGATCCAGAGGAGACCTCTAGTCTAACCTCACACTGAAAGCATGACTAAGAGGTCAGATCAGGTTGCTCTGGACTTTCTCCAGTCAGGACTTAAAATCCTCCACAGACGGAGACTGTACAGACTCTCATGCAAATGTATGACTGTCCTAATGGAGGGGGGGGAAAAATAAATCTTCCTTACCACCAGTTGGAACCTTTCTTATTTTAATTTTTGTCCATAAATTCATAACATACTTCACATGTTTCCTGAGGAACTTGTGCAGTGATTTGCACAATCCAAATAAGAACATTATTTGAGTGGACAAGTGAAGACATTTTTATGTCCTATATTAAGCAGAGACATATTGGCACTCCCACATCAGCTCAATAGGTTGGCATCACACAGTAGGAGTGAACTTCTAGCATGCAGAAATCAAGGAATTGCCACTGAAAATTCTCAGAGTTCACCTCAAGAACAGCACTTCCATTGTTTTATTATCGAAATTTGAGTGCTATTAATACTCAAGGTCATTCACATTTGCAGCCAAGATGAATATCATAATTTAGTCACATCTTTAGATAACAATATGGGCCCCGGCATTTGGCACATATGTCATCACTCAAATTAATTCCTGACAAGCAGGGATAAGAAAGGACAGGAAATAAAGGAACAACCTGGAATACTGTTGCACATTTTTTCACGATACCATCAACATCAAGTGGGACATCAGAGACATGAGGAAAGCACTGCAGCTAACACCCATTTTCAGACCTACCAGAGACAGTTAAATATGAAGTAAAGCAATACTAATACAAATTAATATTTAATGTTTTCTGCTGTAAAAATCCACATTAAAAAACTCCAAACATTTTTAAAGAGTTTAGGATTAATTAGAAATCTTATTTTAGGCTTTGGATTCTTGTTCAAACAACTTCGAGTAATTTTTATTTATTATGCATAGAAAAGATAAAATATCTCAAAGGTTAAAATTTATTGACAAATGGTACATGAACCCTAAGTCCTGGAAAACAGTGCATACACTCCTTATCAGAGGAAAAAGGCAAAACAAATTTGTAATTGAGACTTGACATACTATTTTTCAGAGCAGAACTAAGCAATTCAGTTGGGCGTGACAATGCAACAGTCATACATTTTCCATGTAGGGCATGACAATGCAACAGTCATACATTTTCCATGTTTTCTCTCCCAAAACCTACCAAACCCTCAAGTATTCATTTGCAGAATAATCCTGAAAAATAAGATCTTCCTAGCACTGCTGCTTTTGTATAGAACTGTTCCTGGAGCTATGCAGTCAGGAAAAGCAACTTCAATTTGAAAATGTCTGTCTGTATCCCTGAGCCCGAGAAGGTCTCTGTTCTAGTGGAGGTGACAAGACTCCATCTTCTGCCTGTGAATGCTGCCAGTTCCTACCAGAGCCAGAATCAAATAAGTGGAATTGCCCACGTCCCTCTCTAGCCTGCAGCTGCAGTATCAGACAAACAAGCAGAGGAGAACACATCACACACAAAAAGCGAAGAGAGGAAAACACAATGGGTAAGTGGTAAGTAACTTAATTTACATGATAATCCTATAGCCAAATATGACTGCTACACTTACTAACAATAAGTGGACTGATTGAAGAAATACATAACTAAATTAATTAAACTACCTTTCCATCTCTCTCAGAAAAGAGCCTTTTAAGAAAACACATTTGCACAGCAGAAGGTCTGTCTTCTTAAATAGTGACTATTTCTGTTAACAAAACTACAGTCTTGAACTCAGCTAGTTTTTGTTAACAGGAAAGATATAGTCTCCCCTTCTTCATCCTTTCCTGAAGCAATGCATTTTAAGAGAAATGCCAAAAATGAAGTTTTAAAAAAGCTTCCCTGAAAAATTTGTGTAAGTTGTCTGTCTTTGAGAATTTAAACAAATTAGGAGCATCATAAAAACAGCACTTCCAATGAAATCTGTTGTCATCCAGCAACACTGCCAAGCTCACACCATAGCATTTTTCCTGGTTTACTTTGAGAAAAATAAATCAATCTGTATTTAAAATCTTTCAAGCATCCATAATCAGAGGATCCTAAAGTTTTTGTTGGCAATGCCTTTTTTAACATACTTCAAAAGTATTTACCTAAACTCCTCAGATATCATTACAAGGACTGCACAGATTGTTGCGCATAACAATGTCCATAATAGACATCAGAGAGAGTGCTGCAGTTTACAATCACAAGGTTTATGAAGTTTGCTTTCTATTTATTAGTGTGCCTCAGATGCAGTATAATGGAAAAGTTTTAAGGAACAGGCAGAGTATAATCATCACTTTTTTTTCCCTCCTTTTCCCCCCCCATGACCTATTTTCTTGAATAACATGCAGACCTAGTGAGGACATTAACCTGTTTCCATGTCACAGTAACAGCTCATGTACCGATGTGCTGAGATGCATTAGCTGTTGCTTATTGATCCATTTATAAGTTCATTCTACTGGGAATACAAGCTGGAGGATTAGAAAGTCTTTTGCTATCCTCTGCTTTGTGACACATTTTACTGATTAACTATTTCCCAGAATACATTTATTTTCATGTTTTGTGGAAATACAGAAGATTCCTCCTCTTCAAACAGTCTCCCATGTCTGAATCACTCTTACATATTTTTAGTCCATTCATCAGTTACAAAATTCAAAATGTAATAAATCACACCGTGTTTAAAAAATGGAACCATAAGAACTACATGCATCAAACATTATCTACTACAAATACTGATTTACATTTACCAAGTATTAGAAATAAACAAGCTAGCTGTTCTAAGGGTGTATAATAACAAAACGAGTTTCATGCAGATAAGAAAGAAAAAAAAAAAAGAAAAAAGGCTAATTTGCCCTCAATTCCCTGCAGGCTTCTCACATGAGAACTGTTCCCCACACACACACAGCATACAGTGTGTATTTCTGCATCAATTTTGTTGAGCCAAACTGTATAATGAAAAGAGGGTTCTAGTCAAGACACTAATATGTGATCATTCTTTATTACAGTTCATCCTACCTACTTCTACCTTTGAACCAGCAATTACTTACTGCTTATTTGCAACATGCATATCCAAACACCCACTTTTGTGCCAGTGTTCATACCATTTAGTAAGCCTGATTACATTCTAAAAATAATTATCTACAATAAACTCACATTCACTGGTTCTATTCAAACAGGATGGGAAAGCAGCTGAGGTTTAACTGTCTGAATTTTCAGTGCTGTGAAAGACAAAAGGGGAAAGTAATTCCAAAAGCCAGGCTTCTAGCCTTCAAATTCAAGGGCTGCGTGCTTGATCAAATGCACACATCAAATCAATTATGATAGAATGTAACAAGCCAGAGCCTATTGCAAAATAATTAAAAGATTACCAGGGTTCATGTCCTTTCACACTCTTATAGACAACCACAATTCGGTGAAGTCTTATCTGCATTAAAAAAAAAACAACACACACCAAACAAGCAAACAAAACCAACCAACCAACCAAACAAACAAACAAAAAAGACACACCATAAAATGGCATAGTTTCAGGCTTGCAAAGATAGAAGCATTCACAGTTTCTGTCTACGAGGTTTAAAAACCTGATTTCTCCAATTCTCAAAAACCCTCAAGGATTCAGACATTTTGTTTTCAATGACAGAATCCCTGAAGATGAGTGCAATGCCATCAAAGGAGAGGGGGAAAAACTGACAAAACAGATATGGATCACATCCCGTATACCAGAAATGCTACGCAAAAAAGGAAATTATTGCTCCAAGAGAGACGCTCTAACTGAAAAAAGGGGACAAAACAAATAGGATCAAGGATACATCAAACAGCATAATCATATACCTTGTTTCATTACTAACTAGGCAGCAAATTATTTTTATTGCTCACAGAAGCATCTGATCAAAATGAGTATCCTTCCAACACCTTTTGAATCTGTTGGTCAGGCAGAGGAAGAAGACCTAATTTTCTCTCATAGTGAGGGGAAAGTAGGAAAATTCACCTCTTTATATTAGATTTGGCAGCAAGTCAATCAGTACAGACACAGCAGTGTCTGTTGTTACAGAGTAGAATGAGATTAAGGATTGGAGAAGAAGGGATAAGGAGATAAAAAGACAATCCAAATACATACAAATGTTAATTTTATTATTTCTGTAGCTCACAGAAACTATGACTTGCAGACAGTAACTTCTTTTAATAGCCTTACAAACCGAGATTCACTTGGCAAAGCATTTACACTTGTTGACCTCATCCTGTTCAGTAGGTTGCCTAGGAACATCTTACCTCAGAATGAATGGGAAAATAGATCAGGAGCTCCTATACGCACCATTTCAAATACTTTTTGAATCTATTTTATGAAATCCATGCAAATGATTTTCCATTATGCTTTTTTACAGCATTAAAAGATACTCAATGAAGAACAAAGTAGACATGTAATAATGATAATATATTCTGAAAAGCCTTTCATAGATAAATACAAACCTGGATACAATATGCAGAAGTGTTGGTGGGATGACTCAGCTCCTAATGATATTTAAGTTCATTTTCTTAGCATCAGCCTGATGTTTATTAATAACTCTCAGTATGCTGCTTAGATTCATTTTCCTGTTAATGGTAGCAAAAGGTTCTTTGTTAATGGTTTTATGATAATGCTGGGGTTTGCCATATGGTTGGATTTGTATGAGGGTTTCTCATGGAAAGCCAGAGAGTGTAAGAAATTGTTGCTATATTTAACTGCAGTGTCCTCACACGCACAACAGACAACTGGAATGGACACTGTTCTAATATTTACAAGTGCAAAATGATGCTCAATATTTACTGCATGTTCTGTTTAAGAGGACTACAGGGACTTTAAACAAGAGAACATATGGATAGATCAGAGGATTCGTAATGCAATAGTGAGCTTTTCACCTCTAGGTCATAGGTTCAAATCTAAACTGGTCAGTAATGAAGGCAAGCTATTATCATCTGACAACTCTGGCCTTTGCAAATTGATTTGTCAGGTTCAGTCCAGTTCCCATAAAACTCAAAATTCAGCATTACAATTTGCATTTCTGAGAACAACTTCACCCCAGGAATGTAACAAAAAACTGAACAAGCAGAAGTAATCTCTTCCTCCTCAGGCACCATCTCCAGACCAGGGTCTCAGGAGAGTACCAGAGGAACAGTGAAAGTTACACCACTAGTAGCACAACACATTATTCTGTGGATAAAGGTTATTTCTGACTCTCAGATACCCAATAATAATTTCCTCTGTACCAGAACAAAGCTTTCAGGAGTTATATTAATAAAGAAAGAAGACAAGAAAGAAGAGACACCAATACAAAGGTTTTAAAGCCGAAATTTCACAGTGCTGCTTAAAAATCTCTCGGGAGATCTTGTTCAAAGATGCTTTTCTTAAGGCTGAAGGTTTTGAAAAAAATGGCCATAGTACTCATAAAAGAAATATTAAATTTGTTTCTAAAATTTCCATTTGTAGCCAAAATGTTTAAAAAACATTTGTAGCAGCAAGAATTGTATTTCCTGCAGATAGGTTTAATTCTGAAACAGATTTATTTATAAATTATTATGAATGATTTTAGAGAACTCATATTTTTTACAGTATTTCTTCAAAATTATTAGACAGAAAAAGTACGCATTATGCCATACTGGTATGTAATTTTCTACATGCCTTCATAATTTGAACATAAAAGCTGAAAACCATGTCTAGCCCTTTTCCTTGCTTCTTAATAGTTTGGGAGCAATCACATTAAGTACTCAACAGGTACCACAGTTCTCCATTTTACTAAATCATAACTACTACAGGAGTGAATAAAGACACCAAGTTTTAACACAGGACCTTTCAGATCACCTTTACTTTACAAACTTAGGGCACTAGACAACAGAATCTACTGAAGAGTTTTACATGAAATGAACACGAAAAGTTACTTCTAACATTTCAGGCTACAACAAAATACATACAGCTCACAAATCTTGGGAAGCACCAAAAAATAAGCAAAAGCCTCCTACCTTCCTTGCAGCTTCCTTGCTTTTTACCAAGGTGCTGATAAAGGAAGGAAAACTTCAGTATGTTTTCCAATAACTACAGAAATAGAACACTTACTGTAACTTTAGGGAAGGCAAACCAGGTTAACTTCCCAACTGAATGACTGCAGATAAGTTCTGCAAGCTGAGTGATTGTGCTGGCATGTTGTCTGTTGCTGTAAAATCAGAGTAACATGGCCAAGTCATCCCCTGGGTTGGCCAAAGGCAGACCCGTGTCCCATAGACAGTGGCCAGTGAGATGCACTCAAACCCAGCTTTCCCAGGTCACAGAAGAGGAAACGCCATGCATCAAGTGATAGAAGAGAAAAAGAAAAAGGAATAAACTGGGCACTAAACTTGCATGTCAAGAGACACAACAAGAGACCCACTACGTTGCGTCACTTGTCTTAGAAAGTGTCCAGACTAAGAGATGGTTCCTCTGAGCAGTCTCACAGAGAGTGCAAGCCAAGGGAAAGGGGCTGCCAACAGATGAAGGCAGAATCTGAAGGACTGGGGATTGCCTATTGCTTGACTTGCAGTTAACAGGACCAGTAGAGAGACTTGTGCAAGTCAATCAAAATTCTTTGACAGTCAGTAATAAGGTTTCTTGCTGCTCCTCTCTGCCATCAAGCACTGCATATCTGTGACAGGGAATGACCTGCAGTGACAGAAATACAGGATAACTTTGGAATTGTGATTGCAGCCACTACTGACAAAAAATAAATTAAAAAGCAAAGTTTAGACAGAGAAAAGAAGCAAAGTGTTTCAGAGAACAAATGAAACTGTTTGATTAAATGTGGGTGGAACATATGTTAGGAAACTGAAGGATGTGCAAGGTACTTAGATTTCAAAAGGCTGCAGGAGAAAAAATGATAGGCTAGTAAGTTATACAGGCATGTTTATTATAAGACACTGGTTCTGCAGTGAGGTAAGCAGATTTAAAAAAAAATAGCTATGACTTTTTATTATTCTTTCATCCTCTTATCTCAGTTTCCTTTTTATATCATCTGCCGCATTTTGTGCAGTTGCACCAAAAATTGTTCTGGCCAAGCACAAGTGTTCTTTAAATGGGTACGTTTATAGAGCGCTCCAACATTGAGCCTCTCAAGGTAACAAACTTTCTGAAGCTCCACAAACTGGGAAATAAACATACTTTCTCTTCTATGTACTCTCCATGAAAACTCTCCTATAAGAAGGCTTAATGCCTAATAACATCTCTGAGACTGGATAGAGAAGGATTTAAATTCCCATTATCCTTTTTAACTAAGTTGTGACTACATTCTAAAAATAGACTGTTAACCCAGAAATGAAAGAACTCACATATTTTTTACCTGCTATGCCTGAAAGAAATTAAATGCCTTTACAGCTATTACTAGCATGGAAAAAAAAAAAAAAGAAAAACAACAAAAAAACCACCACAATTTCTAAATTCTCTGGGCTAGCTGTAAGTAAGTTTGTCTGCACTGGACAAATTAAGCACACCCTTACTTCTCCTCCCACCCCAAGAACATTGTGGCAAAAGGCTCCCAAAGTGACATCACCTGGGTAAGGGGAAAACAAACATGCAAAAAATTAAAGCTCCTATTTAATTCAGTGTGATTGATATGCAGCATGCTTGATTAGTCTTGATTAGGTGGTGAAATACAACTTAAAGAGTATCCTATCTAGTTGAATTGTCATTCCTTCTACCACTTCCTGTATGAGAACAGATTTCAGCAGGCTGATTTAAGTATTTTTTAGCCCCTAATACTTTTTTTGGTAATTATTTTTAAAAGCTGTCATATTCAAGTTACGTGTTGCCTCACCAGTTGAGTTCTCAGCACAGCAGTACTTTCTTTCCCTCTGGAAACAAACATAAGGCTATTTATGTAGCTATTGTTTTCCAAAATTGCTATTCAATGTCAAGTATGTTGAAGCACAATACCTTTCACTGGTAGCTTTTTTTTTCAAATCTGAAGAGTAGCAGTGGCTTAGAGAGGTTTATTCTCGGTACATACGTCTTTCTTTCAAACTGCGTGAGAAATACACAACTACTTTCCCTCCCGTGTCACATGCATATTTTTTCCATGATTAAAACACTCAGAATTCGTTCTGAAATCTGAAAAGCTCTTCAAATTCTTTTCACACACACAATCAGCCACAACATTACCCACAAGTTCACGTAGCTGGAAGACTAGAAAGCCATTATGCCTGCAACTTTTCGAAAGGAGAAGGTGTATATTGTCATGCTTTCTATTTATGGCTGTAATCCCCACGACTGTCCACTCATAATCCTTCTACTGAACGAATGGTTTCAAGCGAAATCAGATCCAGGAGAAGCAAACAGCCTCTGCTTTCTTTTAAGGGAGAGAAAAGAAAAAAGCACATGGTTTTGCCTACCTTAGACCGGCATAGTGAGTTAAATACTGAGCAGCTTCTTCGAACCGACAGCTCCTATGCAAGTTTAACTTTTGACGGCAACTGATCACGCCTGAGTTATTAACCAAGATAACGCAACGCCCCTGAGATTTAATTTCAAGAATCCCTGCCGATAAAAGACCTCCTTAGCCTCCAGTACGCTCTTTCTCTCGTACCTGCCACTCCTTCCCTCTTCTCTAGCTGACCAGCCGCGGACGTTCAGGGCAGGGGTCCCCGGGCCCGCGGTCCCCCCGGGGTCGGGCCCGGCCCGGCCGAGCCCCGCACGGACCCGCCGCGGTGCGGGAGCTGCGCCGCGGCACAGGGCGGGGGTCGCCACCGGCGGGGCTCGGGGCACAGGGCACACGGCGCCGGCGAGCGGCTGGGTGTGGCTGTGGTTCCTCCCGCGGGCGGGGCGCGGGAGGAGGGGAATGCCGAGCGTTCCCGGGAGTGGGTCAATCCCTACCTGTCCCCGCGCGCGCTCCCGCCGGGCGCGCTCATCGCCCGCTGCCATAGCTACGGGCAGCCGCGCCGCGCGCCTCTCGCGAGAGCCGCCATCTTCCCGCGAGAGGCGCGGGCCGCGCCCGCGGGCGCCTCCTGTGGCCAAAGGGCTGAGGGAGCCCCGGACAGCGCCGGGTGGGGGCGCCGGGACCGCCGCGGCGAACGGCGGTGCGGGCTGGGGAGGGAAAGGGGCGGCCTTGCGGGGCCGTATCATTGCTAACAACTGCACAGCGCGGGTAGCTGTAGCTGAGAAATGCGGCTGGAGCCAGGGGAAGCTTTCGGACACGTTCATGTCTAGCATAAGTTTGCTCGGAGTTGATGTGAGCTGGGTTCGCTCACAGGTTAGAGCCCAAACATTGTGTGTTCAGCACCACGCACTTAAGGTGTGAATTAGACCATCTCAAGGGCTGGGAAAATTGGAGTAAGGTCTTCTGGAAATTTGTATTTTGATTTTCTGAATCCTAGGTAACGTGTAAAATCAATATTATGCTCACATTCCCTGAACTGCATCAGCTTGAGCATTGCAGTCTGTCGCCAGTGCAGACTGCTGGTAATACTAACTCTGCTGTAATAGTATTCTTGGTGGTATCCAAGAAAAACATTTCAAGCCCACTGAAATAAATAGGTCCTTTCCTCTGAATTCGGGATCATGCATAGACAGAGAGCCTGAGGATGACTTCAGGAACCACCATCTCCATGAGGAGTTGATACCTCAGTGCTACCTGGGTAAAACTATCAACTATTACTGAGATTGAAACATGAAGGCATGAGGGCTAATACGTTTTCTTTTTTGCCCTTGTATTTTCAGTGTTCCCAACATCTGAGAGAGAGCTTTTGTAACAATAGTAAGAGAAGTGCCACCACCTCGGTAAGCGTACAGAAAGTACTTTTTATTCAGTTGTTGAGTCCAGTTTTACATAAGAGAAGTGAGTTGATGCATAACGTTCTGTATATAAAAGATGTATTCTGTATGCCAAAATTACCAGCTTCTGACAATTCAGGTATCCTGTCAGTGGTGTACCAGATGCATAGAGTGTGCCTGGGGGACTGGGACTGTCCTTTGTGCTGCCTTTGAGCAAACTCTCAAAGCATTCTCTTTGTATATACCCATGTCTGCAATACTGTTTGTGCTGCTGCTGTTAATATGGCACTTCTAACACCGCTAAAATAATACAAATAAAAGTGTATGCATTTGGAAGAATACTTGTTTACTTGTTGTGATTTCCCATCCCATTTCAGTCTTCTGCTTCGGGAATCAAGCCAACCATACTGGAGGAGAGAGCAAATGAGGAAGGCCTCAAGCCTCTCTTAGGGACCAAAGATAATTAAGAGAAACATTTAGAGATAGTATATATAATGAAGCCCTGAATACATGCTAGCTTCAGGCCTATGACAGTATGGCTGTTTTCATAATAGAATATGGAAGTAATTACACATCTGAGCTGGGCACTGTGGAGTTTGACTGAAGCACTTTTCAGTGTAATTGAATTTGTATAGCATCCGTGAGCAGGGGAGGTCCTGTGCCACAAGGCCCATAGGGTGTCCTTAGGCTGGCCAGCAGAAAGTTTCTCATTTGTTTGTCCCTCCTTCCAGGGACCACTTTGTTTTCCCTGCAGTGAACTATGTATAATGAGGTTGTTGCTTAAAGCAGGAACTTCTCCCAGTCAGAATGGGAAGTCTGCAGAGTCCTTATTTACCCTTTTGTGTAGAGGGATGTTTTGGAGCACAAATGCTGCATTGCTTAGTGGCTGGCCTTTTCCACTGTGCTTTGTGTCCTCCTTGTATGGTTTTTAACCTCCCTAGTTATGAATGCAGGGACTTGGAGGAAAACAATGGTGCTACCCTTGGCTCATGTCTGAGCCTGGGAGGAGTTGAGACCCTTGTCAGCCTTCTGTTGTACGGTTGTGCCGTCCCTATCTGAATTTCCAGAAAAATATTGTTCCCAGTAAGCCTTGTTACAATAACCAAGAAGAATATCTATTTTGCTTTGGCCCCTGAAGAAGAACTTATAACCATAAATTAATCTCACATTTATTTGTTCATGGTGGATTTTTTGAAAGTCAAATGTTCATTACCACTCCGGCTAGAGCTATAGCTATTACTTTGTCTAATTTTTTTTAAAGGGTAGTGGTCCTTGTCTGCAAATTTATTTCCCTGAAAATACATCAGATAAAATTTTCCTTAAATGAAAAACAGACAATTAAAATGCTTTGCACAAAACATTTTGTGTTTCTTATATTGTTAATCAAAAGATCAAAACAAACAAAGGAGCCTGCAGATTTTCTTAAAAAACAGTTTGAAAATATACCTTAAAAGTTTTGATATAAATAATGCTTCTAAAATGTATAATTGAAAATCAAAGGAAGAGTTTCTATTTGAGAATTTGTTTATGAAACCGACTGAAATTTAGGTTGCATTTTAAGATGACTGCTTCAGAGTGGTTTATGTAGTTCTCTTCCCATTACTGCGTGTGTTAATTAACATAGTATATATCTGATCAAGTACTTGCACTCATTAAAGCTTCCTGTAAGCTGTACTGCAGATGATCATCAGAGAGAAGATGACACTTACTGGGTGTTAAATATGTAGAGAGCAAGAGGTGCAGAATAAAAGCACTGCTAATTAATTACATTAACTGAAGAGACTTTTACTAGTAGATATATGATTATAATTAATAAAATTAATAGTGTTTCAAATCCCACATACTCATCAGTTCACAAAAGCTGTAGGGTTCCCCAAAATGTGTGCAACCTTGCTTCTGTGTCCGTCTGCAAATTCTTCTTGGTTATCTGTAGCCCTGGTCAGGCACATGCACAAGATAGAATAGGCAACTTGTCTAAACCAGTTTGTAACCTGCAGTTGGGTCATAGATGAGATTGCATATAAATGGATTAATGTGCTGTGAGCCAGCAGGATGGCTTGGAAACTTTTCTAATATTCAATCAAGAGAGACTAATGTATGTCTCTGATGGGCAGCATAGACTCTTTAAGTTGCAAGAGCAGTGTTAACAGCAGCTTGTTGTGCCAAAGGACAGTCCTTTGAAAGTGGCATGTTTTCCAGATGATCACAGCTGTGGCAGTCTTCTTCAGAAGAGAACATATATTTTGCTGAGCAGTTAGTCAGGGAAAAACCCTCAGTGCAATGAACGTTCAAGCCCTGTGCCACAAGTCTGCGCTTCCTGGCGAAGTGCAAACCTCTGCTCTATAAGAGAGAGATCATTTTCAAGCTCTTGGCTGTCTGGTGCCTGCCATCTTGTGTAAAAGAAATAATGCATTTTATGTATTTCACAGTATGATTTTATAAAAAAAAAAAAGTCAAAAAGACAAAGCCCATATTATCCTAACAGCCTGAAACTATTCCAGATTTTATTTCTGAGAGACTAGGTCTGACGACAAAGCCATCTCTTCTAAATGATCTATCAATAACAACATAAAATGTAATTCTCTGGTGTTATTTGTATGAATTATTCTGTCGTCATCACTAATGGCAAGGTGGCCGCATGAGAGAGGCAGTTATGAGATGCAACCCCTTGATTAGGGAATCCATTGCAGTGAAATGGAAGATTCTCTGCACAACACAGAGAAGCATACTAGCTGTGCTACTACCTGCCAGATATTTATACCATCAGCTGTAACTTCAGGCCAGTTTTAAAAACATACAAGTCCCTATTTATGGGTAGTATTGCTGAGATTTTGTTAAGAACCTTTCTTTTACTTTAAAATGTGGATACTGTTTTTTAATGCATTTTCAGCCTGGCTTGGATTCTTTGTCATACAAGTCTTCATGAGAGACACATTTCAAAGCTTGGAAACTGTAAAATGATATTCCTAAGAATGACACTGTAAATAAGTAAAAATGTGAGAACTTTTTGTTCTGAATGAAATATCTGAATGCCACAAAATCCTATCTAATCTGTTTTTCCTGGGTCAGCCCCTCTCTGTTAAATGGATTTTTAGCTGCTGTTCAATGGAGTATAAGCTTAATATCCACTATATCCTCTATGAGGGAATTGTAGCCTGCCTTTTCAAGAGCATGGGCTCAACAATTTGTGCTTTTTTATCTCTAACTGTGTTGATCCTGCTTAAAAGCAAATGACTTACTTTCCATTCTGTAGCTTCTACTATGTGGGGGAAAATCCACTGTAATTAAATCTTATAAAATCCTCTAATTCCCAATATAAACATTTCTCTGACACTGGCAATTCCCCTGAGTCTACCTCGTAGCCCAAGGAAAACAAAGAGCAGAAGTGGTTTCTTACTTCCTCTTAAATATTTGATCATTTTGGACAAACTTCTGCCCTGATTACAGTAGCTTCAAGCCTTACTCAAATTAATTATTTTTGAGACAGAATTTAGATTACTGATTTTTTCTCACTTGAATAATGGCTAAACTAGCATGTAATTTAAGCTGTGTAAACAACAAGACAATAGTTGTTTGAATTGTTCTATAACATGTGGCATTGTATTTCTCATTTTGTGCTAGAAACAAAAGCACATAAATCCTGTTTGACAGAATTTGAGATTGAAAGTGTACTGGCAAAAGAAGAGCTATATGCCTCATGAAGCAAATTTCCCAAAACTGAAGCATCCTTTTAGCTTACAAGCATGAATTATAACAATATTACTAATACTTGCAGTGATACAATACTAATTTTCCAAGGACATTGCAGCTTTTTGTGCCCATTTAGGGCTTGGAATAGTGAAGTGTGTAGACAAAAACTCTTGTCCAACAGTACGTTATGAACCAGAATGAGCTCTGGGTACCCAGTCCTTTATGTACTTGCAGGATGTTGCTGCCTTTCTTGTACATTAGAGCTTTGAAACAACACCACCAGAGAGCACTGTGCTATTTGTGTAGTATTCCTTCCCTTTCCCTGCATATTTAAGGGCCTATTTTATTGTGGTTTTTTTTTTTTCTGTGATAAAATAAAACTCAAATGGGTGTTGTGATTCTATTGGAATTCCCAAACATTTTGCTGTTATTGTCCCGTGTGCACCAATGGCCCTTAGTTGCCCTGACCAGCCTCATCCGGGACCTTCGCCCCAGTTATGGTTGAGAAAGCCATTTAAGCTCAGACCTGGGCCTGGGGTCCTTGTCTAAGCAATGTGGTAGGAGGGGTGCTGACTAGCTAGCACTCTTGTCTCCTGGGTGGACCTGAGACCTGCGTGGGAACTAGCTTGTCTCCTAGATGGGTCCAGCCCAAGCTGTGATTCATAGAATCATAGAATTGTTAAGGTTGGAAAAATCCTCTATCATCATCAAGTCCAACTGTCAACCCAGCACCATCACCATGTTCACCATTAAACTGTGTCCTCAAGAGCCATATCCACATACTCTGTAATCGTTTCCAGGGATGGTGACTCCACCACTTCCCTGGGCAGCCTGTTTCAATGCTTGACAACACTTACAGTGAAGAAGTTTTTCCTAATATCTAATCTAAACCTCTTTGGCGCTTGTTACCTCTTGTCCTGTCACTTGTTACCTGGGAGAAGAGACTGACCCCCACCTCTCTAAAACCTCCTTTCAGGTAGCTGTAGACAGTTTTCTTTTCTCCAGGCTAAACACACCCAGCTCCCTCAGCCATTCCTCATAAGACTTTTGCTCCAGACGCTTCACCAGTTTCGCTGCCCTTCTCTGGACACCCTCCAGCACCTCAGTGTCTTTCTTGTACTGAAGGGCCCAAAACTTAACACGGGATTTGAGGTGAGACCTCATCAGTGCCACGTACAGGGGGATGGTCACTTCCCTGGTCCTGCTGGACACACTGTTTCTTGTTCATTGGCTTTCTTGCCCACCTGGGCATGCGCTGACTCATGTTCAGCTGCTGATCAGCACCTCCAGGTCCTTTTTCACTGGGCAGCTTTCCAGCCGCTCTCCCCCCACTCTGCAGTGCTGCATGGGTTGTTGTCACCCAAGTGCAAGATCCAGCAGTTGGCTCCCTGTGTTGCCCCCATGCCTGATTCATCCCCTCACCATGCCTGGGAAGACTGATGGACTCTGTCCCCAGCACGCTGATTTGACTGCCGTGCTCGGGTGTCAGGAGCCTTTGCACTGGTTGGTGTGGGCACTGCCTGTGCAGAGCTTGTGTGGACTCAGAGCATTCAACACTCTCCACCTTGACATGCCTTAATTTGCCATGATTTGGAACACTTGCAACTGAAAATAGATTAGCTGGTGACATCCAGCTACCAAACCACCTTGTTTCTACTATTCACAACATATTTATCATGAAAGCATCAGGTATTTCACTTTATAAAGAAATCAAGTAATTCTGTATTGCAATATTCTAAAATCTATATTGGAAAAGGGTAGGCAATAAATGGCATATTTGGTGGAATATTTTGCTTTGAGTCACCTAGTTTTCTCTAAAACTTCCTCTGTCTGTCTGAACTTCTGGCCTTCTCTTTGTGGCCTGGATTCTTGTATTAGTGTCTTTTCAAACTGGAAAAGAAATCCATCCTTCTTAATTATGATGCAATTAAAAAGCTAGATTGATTTAAAATATTGGAAAACACAGCAACCTTATCTCCAGACAGATCAAATATGAAATAAACTAATAGTTTGACAAAACGTGAGAATTTCCTATTTAAACGTCTTTCATCAATGAAATCTGCATGTATTTATGCAGGCATTAAAAAAGTTCATCAACGTGGGAAATGTCTTTTCAACTAATTACTGGTTCTATTTTAACCAAAGAAACAGAGTAAGTTTTTCTGAGGATTTGCTTTCAACTTAAACTGCAGCTACTTTGTAGGAACATGTCAACAAAAACAACCTTTTTCATTTTTGTTGAAACATTCTTCAGATCAAAGTATCACCTTAGTATTTTTAAGTTTACTCACAGAACTTATGGATACTTCTTTATTATTTAATAGGACATACAATAAATGTTCTTTAGTCATTGCAGCAGAAGGGTTAGGAAAATATTCATTATTTTTGCAGCTTGTTCTTATTAGCACAATTTTAAAGAGATCTCAGAGTAGCCCTGTCAGTAGCCTTCTAGAGGAGTGTAATAAAGCCAACCTCATAACTATCCCAACAGAATAAAAATCAAATACATGGTTGCAGGGATTTCTAGACAAGGAGGAAACACTCCTGAATTAAAAGTACTTCAGTGGAAGCTGTCCCCATGAACAAGTTGTTTAGCCCTGTTTATAAGAGGAAATGTTGAGGCAGCAGAACAGAATTCCAAATGAGTCTCTGTGCAGGAGTTCTTTATTGGTTTCCAGCAGCACCTGCCTTTCTTCCTATATGTGTGGCGTTGCTAAAGCTGTTACAAGAAGTGAAATGGACTTTGCTGGTGTGTATTTGAATAAATAATGCACTGTGGTGGGTGTTGAGTTATTTCTGTTGTAACTAAAACATTTCCTTTCTTCCTCTGTAACTATGGGCAAGCCATCTCACTTGGATGGGCCTCTGTTCCTTCCCAACCTATCAATTTTACGGTCTTTGTGGAAAGAAAATCCAAAACTGCTTAAGCTGTCACCTAGTTTATTCTCTTGGGAACTGGAGGAATCTTAGGTGACAGTGAAATACTTTGTTTGATACACTGACAGGCTGACTTGCTGTTTTATCTCTGATGTTGCAATAATTTCCTCTCAAAGTTATCATTCTTCACCGTCACTTTCACAGTATTTATCCAGGACACCTTCATGTATACCTGTCTTATGACCATCCCTGTCAGTCCCTGATCTTTCTTCCCAGGTTAATAGTTTAGTTGTGAGATTGAAACTTTTGTTATTGCTAATCCCCAGACTGATTCAGTGACATTTTTAAAGCAGAAAACACAATGGCTGTTTTTCATCTTGGTGTTTTATTTTTAGTTAATACATGACAAAACAGATGTATTGTCAATCAGACAGGCAGCATTTAGCATTGCTAAACAGGAAAACACTTCCTAGTCTTGGCCTCTTATGTCCCAGTGAATAAAAAGCTCCTTTCCCTCAAACTGTTTCTGATATGGATTAACACCACGTTGAAGGGAAGTTTAGAACCTGCTGGGAACTTGGCTAAGGGCAAAAGAAAGAAAGGGCTGACAGAACTAGAGTTGCACTTTTCAGCCTCTTACTATCAACTTGCAGATAGAAAGGGCTGAGAAAAAAAGGGAAGGTCTTGGCAGTGGGGATTTATAGCTCTTCTGTTTCACCACTTATTGGCACATTGATCTCAGTGTGGTACTCCGAGGAGTCTCCTGAAGGCATCCAAGGTATTGGGGTTCTGTTGAATGAGGGTCTTTTGCTGAAATTTTGATTATATATCATGAGAGATTCTGGGAGCAAAGGGCAGATATCAAACTGAGGCACTTTGAAGGTCATCCTTTTGGCTGCTTTCTCATAACCCCCATAAGGCATGGCAGTCCTGGCATAGGGGAATACATGGAGTTAGTGAACAGAGCTAGGCAAACAACAAGATTTAGAAAATCAATTATTAAAGTTATTGAAATAGTCAGTTTTGGCACTGTTGCAGTTAATGGGCCAATAAATCCTTCACAAGAGCGTATATATGTCCATTGTCCATGTACTAAAAACAAAGATGTAAATACACACTCTTGTGCACTTCCTCCACCTTTGCATCAATCTCCATCAAACCATACACCTTTCACACCTGTTGGCACTCTGTGTGTAGAAGGGAGAGGCTGCATTATTGCAGAAATTAATGGCACGTGGGTTTATCCTCGGTACTGTTGTCCTGAGGCTATGGAAGTGGGTGGCAAAACTGTATCAAGATGTTTACAGAAAATTGTTGCTACCTTGGAATTATTTGTAAAACTTTCAGTTCTTATCAGAAGCAGCACGAAGATCCTGATTCTTATCTGAAGTACTGTGAAGTATATGGCCTCCGATCGTAAGCATTTTTCCTGAACTCTTGAACTTTGAAGGACTGCAGTAATAAACAGTGACAAGCTAAATCTCCCCGGTCAAATGGGGTGAGAAAGAAAGGGAAATAGGATTAAAGTCCTCTTATCCAGCTGCATATGTTTTCTGACCATAAGCTGAATTAAAATTTCTAGCTCTTGATATATTTTCTCTTTGTAGTCTTCCAAACATTTCATCCACAGGAGACTGTGCTAAGCAAAATGACGTGCAACTAAAACTCCTTTACAGCGCACAAGGCAGGAGGCTATGGTCAGAGTTACTGTGAGGTTTTTTTGCTAAATAAACTAAACTGAATGTCTAAGAAGACTTACCTGTTAAAAGACTTGTAATGGGGGAAATCAGCTTTGGGACTATATGACAGTAAGTCTGTGGTGAACTGACTTTTGTCCTCAGGACTGATACCCATCGCTCGTTCCCAAGGGGAGATGTAAGTTTTAAATATAGTTACTTTTTTTCCTCCTGACTTTCCATCTGTAAACAGAGGAAGGTAGAGCACTCAAGTTAGATGATACTTATTCTAAATACATTTCCTTCCTGTAGTCTGCTATTGAAGTTGAGATACCAGCTTTGTTTCCAGATTCTGTAACTCCTAGATCAATCTGAGTTTTAATAGTTAGATTTCTCTTTAAAATAATGGTCATACACTACTTCTGTCCTTATCCATAAAAGCAGGGGTAACATAGTCTAAGATCCACTTATGAAGGAGTTTGCATTGAAGCATATATTTATTTGAAAGCTAATTTTTCATTCTTCTCTAGTTGCTCCTATAGAAAGAAATGAAGTCTTTACCTCATCTTTTTCACTAACTTGAGGGAAGCTTTATATAAGGCAAGGTGCTATCTAATTTCTTAATTTTTTTTCTGCATGATCATAGCAGACATAACATGGCATTTTCTTTGTGATTACATGAACAGATATTCATCTTCTCCTGCTTCTGAACCAGAATGTTAGACACAAGTCTGGCTCAAACACCTCAGGATGGCTAAAAGCAGTTTGTAAGTATGATTGAGTATCTCACTGGAAGTTAAAATCCTGTCCATGACAAGAACTGCACTTTGTTGTTAAGTTGGATACTTGATTGCCAGAAATTTTAGATTAGTTTCTAGCTACTCAATAAAGCAAATGAGCTTAGACAAGGGTTTTCATTGTGTGCCACTCCCTTCCCTTCCTTTCCCTTCACTTCCTTTCCCTCCTCTCCCCTCCTCTCCTGTCCCCTCCCGTCTCCTCCCCTCCTTTCTCCCAGCTATGTAATAAGAGCGTCAGTTGTGTATTGATATGTAGCACACTTAAGATTTTCATCCCTCATAAACCTTAAAACTCCTGAGCAAGGACTTCTGCTTAGCTTGATTAGAGCAGACAACAGTAATAGGTTAATGGAGTTAGCCATTCTGGTGTTTTCATGGTACCACATTTTGTGTAGGAAACAAATCCTTATGAAGTAAGAGGCAAAGAAGGAACACTATTATCTGAATCTTTCTTATTTTTATGACACCTTCTTTCTTTGTCTTACTTATTTTCTTCAAATCTTGTCAAATCCTGAGCATTCCTGCTTTCAAAGAATTTCAAACTTGTACAAGTATCTAATTTTCACTAAAAAAATAAAAACTACTACTCCCCTCTTTCTTTGTGAAGTGTTTAAGCTAAGCAGTTTACAAGAAAATTGATCACTAGGGTTGAAGAATAAAAGCAGCTGGGATCCGTCTCTGCAGGGAAAGCTATGGGATGATATTAATCCTCCTTCTCCCTGCACAATACAGAAGGGTAACAATACAGAAGAATCTCCTATAAGAAGACTGTAAGAGTCTACACAGATTTGTTTTTCACAAGGATACCCAGAAAATTAAAAACTGATTTTTATATAAAATGCTCATTCCCAGAATGTAAATTAAAAACCTTGGATTTTATAAGTCATTAATTTGGTTTCTTAAGGTAGTTGTTCCTGGTTCCCAAGCAAATTTGATTTTTGTTGTAAAAACCTATAGGGGCTGTTAAAGTAATGATTTCACCTGCTGATTCTCATACAAGGTATTTGGTTCTAGACATTTCTGGCAAACTAAACTGAAGATAAAATTAGGCAAAGACTAAATTGAAATAAAACTTTTACTTGTAAAGATATTGCTTCAGTGGACCAGTGGTGATTACTAGATAAGTTTTAGAAACATTGCTGTTCCTTTCTGAAGATGATCCAAAAAATGTTCTTTGTTTAGGTGGAAGCTTTGGTTTGAAATCAGGGCTAAGATACTCAAGACTGATGTGTCAGCTCAGACTGCTAAGCTAAAGAGCTAATGCTACTATCTCCAGTAGTGGTCAGTGTAAAACCTTTGGAAAGAAAGAGGGCATAGCCATACTGGCATGGCACAGCCATGCTGGCAGTACTGCTGTATCACCCTTAGGAGCTCAGGAGTTAAATTTTCTATAATTTCTTCGATCCAATCAAGGAAGATATTTCTGCTTCTTGCTTATGACTGAGCAACACAGAAGCATGCAAACAAAACTATCAAGCTAAAGGCAGTCCAACTAGACTTTGCAATGGAACTTAGTTTGGAAGAATTCAGGTTTTAGATTAATTTGCTTGTCCTTAAGAGTAAGGTTGGCATGAACTCTGATAGCTTTAGCTATTTCTTGTTCTTGCTCAGAGATACTTGCCTTTCTCAGTGCCATCACCTCCTTCTCCACCATCTCCAGACGATTTCCCTGCGTGCTCCCCTTCGCTGTCTCCAGGGCCTCCTTTGCTTCCAGGCCTGGGAGGGACACCAGGATGCTGCTGCTTGCTGGAACCGTGCTGCCCAGCTGTCACTCCTCCTACCATCCGCCCTTGGGCATAGCCGTGAGCATCCTCCCCGTAATGCCCTCCCGGTGGGATGAACTTCTGAAAGTGATCCTAAGGCAGGAGAAATGAGTTTATATATCCTTGTTACAGGACATGGCCCACTGATGTTTGCAGGGTTGGGTCCCAGAACATGAACGCCCGAGTTTCTGTGATCTGAGCAGTTTCTGTGTCTCAGTTACAAAACCGGTGGCAGAACTCAATGTAAGTTATTCTCTCTATCTGGTATAGGAGCAGTTGTGGAACAGCAGCAAGGGCAGTGGAAGCACACACACCTCATAGTCATTTTATATGATCAGAGTGAGAAGAGAGAGGTCTGTGTATTGTCCCCAACAGTGATCCTATCAAATAGAGGAGGAAGGGAAAGGAAATTTAGCTTCTGTAGAGCAGGTAAAGGTCCAGACAGAGATACATTGGCTAACCTGTGGGAAAGTAAGCTGGGCAAGAAATAGGAAGTGTTTTCATGTCAAAGTTAAGATAACCCAACAAAGCAGCTTGATTATAGTGTGGGAGCTAGGTATTACAGGGCTCCTGTGATGACAAAAAAAGGCAAGGAGATGTCTACCTGTGTCCTGTTTTCCATATATGTGAAAATCTGAATGGGGAGAAGTATTTACATGTTGAGAAAGACTGAAGAGATAGCAGCCTGGAAAAACAGAAAATAACTTCTGGAGACCACAAGGGAAAAATGACATAAAGGAAGAATTTTGTTTGTAGCAATATGTGCAGTAATGAACAAAATTTAAACAGCAACAAGGCAAAAAAGAAAGTTGTATCCATCAGTAAAACTAGGTTGGTCTTATTTTGCAGGCCATCCACTCTCCCCAGTCCAGGCTACAAGGCACAATCTCTGCAGTACATAGTGAAAGAGAAACAGTCCATGCAGGATTTACAGACCCTGTGGTGTCAGCACCATGTCCTGTCTTTGCACACAGAAATTTTAATAAATACTTGTGTAGAATAGAAACTGATATAATATGTTCAAAAAAGTTTTACATATCTGTCATAAGTGACATCAAAGTTTGACTCCTATCAGACATAAAATGGTATCTCTTGTGTATGACAGCCCACCCAGCTATAGAATACAAGTCACGTGAGTTATATATCACATATGGTCTTTGCTGTTGGAGTAGGAGATCGGCTGTTAGATGCACAAAGATGCAACAAATACAAATAAATGGAATGGAACGAATCTGTGGTTCCTCATGCTGCAATTCTACTTGCATAAATTAATCTCAGGCAGTCAGTGGGAAACCAGAGTGCCAGCTTCAGAGCTGGCTCTCAGAGGGTTAAGGCTTTCTCAGGGCTCTTACACCTAGCACAGTTTAGCAAAAAGAAGCTTTCCAGGCTGTAAACAGGCTTCCAAGGCCAGCTGTTCAGTCAACTAAAAATAGATGACAAGTGAAAACCCACAAGGCTCAAGGCAGAATTAGCTAACCCTCCACTCCCTGTGTCTCCCGCAACAGTGTCCAGGGTTTCACAGCAGGTCACCAGGCTGCAACCCAGGCAGGCAGCCAGCTGCAGGCTGAAGTGGCAGAGCTGGTGCCCCCAGGGCCTTTAGGGACTGTCTGTCCTTCTCCTAGCTGTAGGGAATTCCCTTTTTAGGCACAGAGGAGAAAATGTTCCCCTGAATGTCAGGAAGCACTGACAGCGGAGAGGATTGTGAGCATTAAGCTGTACACAGGAGCTAGCAGGGCAATCTGCTCAATTATGCGTAGAAGCTATGTAGCTGTAAAAAGGCAAACTGAAAAAAAGGGTATTTTGAAGGCTAGGGGTCAGAATGAGGTTATTCTCAAAATGTTAATATTTATGCAAGGTTAATGCTTCTGCTGATTTGCTTAGTACTTTCAAAATAGGATTTCCATATGTTTTCCTTCAAGTGTTACCCATGCTTTGTGCCTTTCCTGAGAATTAAATGCTTATTTCTCTTTTCCTCTGGTTACTTACATGTGCCCTCCTGAAAAAAAAAAAAAAGTCATAAAACATCAGCATAACATGAGCTGCAGTAAGATGGGCTGTTTTGATTCTGTAAACGGCAGTACTTGATGTGACCAGAGAGGGGCCTCAATGTCATCTGGTGTTATTTTAAATTGCAGTATTATCACTGATAGGAATGAAGTTTCTCTGAAACAGAAGGTCTGCATCAGGAGAGCCACACCTAAATCTTATTTAGCTGCAAATTAAATTAGTTTGATTGGCTTAGGCTAGTTCATGATTCTTCATGGACCTGCTGGGAAAACTGATCTGCTGAAAGCAGGCATCTTCATTCAGATAGGAAAGACACATTTTCCATGCAATACCCCAGTCTACGCACCTGCTGGAAAAAAATATAATTTCATTTAGTTTTGGCCACCACAATAGTTTGTCTTAAAATTAGTTTGTCAAATTATCAGAGGGAAATTAATCTTTTTGAAAGATTTTCCGAGAGAGCAGAGCTCAGGAATGGCAGCTTCAAGCAGGAGTCTCAACACAGTCAAAACTGGGTGGGTGCAGCTTTGTCTCTGGTACGTAGAGCACACCTCAGGTCAGAGTTTTGAAGTGAAATACAGATTACAGTTGGGGAGAATGCTTGTGGAGCAATTGTGGAGCTTTTCCATATATGCATATTCACATCATGAAACCAGCCTCTCAGTTAGAGTTGATTGACCCTGTTGGTGGAAGTTCCAGGAGAGAAGCCCAGGAATGTCAGTTGAGAAGGCTGATAACCTTCTCCTGTTGGCTCTGGGGACAGATCACACAGTTTTTCCATGGTAGGGTCTGCCCTGTTTGTGCACTGCTGGAGGTAGTAGATGTTATCAGTGCCTGTGTAGCCCCAAATCCACTCTCACGAGAAAACAATTGTCACAAGTTCAGGTGACATGTAGTTCCCTGGGTTGGCTAAACAAATTGGGCTTTGTCTTTGAAGTCCTTAGTTCTAGCAAGAGTCTAATCCTGCAGGCTGAGTGCTTAGATGGACAAATTCCGAATTCTCTGGAGCATGTGCCTAATAAAAACTAGATAATGAAAGATGATCCAACTGAGCTGAGATCTCTAAGTATCTCAAGGCCCTGACGTCACTCCAGGCAGTCCCCAGCAGGAGACACTATGTGCTCCCCTTCAGCTCCTTGCTGTGCCCTAAAGAAAATGATTGAGGCCACCAAATGTGTTTCTATTTCCACCTCACAGATAAAGAGCTCCCCAAATGTTTGATACCTATGTAGTTACTAACACTTCTGAAGTTACTGGTCTGCGTTCTCTTAGTGGCAGCCACTCAAATGCTCCTTAATGGTGGGATGGGAGATTTAAAATTCAGACACTTAGAGAGTCTCACAGACTGCCTACTGTTTTTATAAGTGTATGCCTTAGTTCTTCATTTGGCATTGCATGGCCTTAAACCTATGATTCACTTTAAGAAAAAAGGATGAAAATAAGAAGCTGTTAAAGTACTTAGGGTATTTTTTTTTAAACTTGCTACCCCAAGAGGTACAGCAGGTTGAGCTTTTGCTATTTCCAGGTCTACTTCTGACTTGCTGTTTAATTTTAGGCAAATTATTTTTTGCCTCCGTGCCTGAATTTATCCATCTAATTAATGGGAATTTTTATCTAATGCTACCCAAAGTTAGATATATCTTATTTGTGTATCTTATAATATCTTTGCCACATTTTCTTTGGGGGTGAAGGAAATTGAGTTTCAGAATTTTGGTCCAAAGTTTTCTCACAGTGCTCCAACAAGCTGCTGTGGAAAATAAAAGGATCTTTTTTTCTGTTCTTCTGCTTTTTCCACACCATCACTTCTTGAATAAGAACACACTGAACTCCATATTCACTCTTACACAGCTTTGGATGTAGCTGGGACCTCTAGGTCATCTGCACCAATCCAACTCCAGCGCAGCAAGGCTCATTTTATTAGTGGTTACATCTTACCCACCTCAGTCCACTTACTTAGGTCATAAGCTGAGACTTACATCTGTTTGTAATTATCCTGTAACATTTGTTCAAGAGGTTAAATATTCCCTGCAGAACAGAATCTTTAGAAAAAATGCTTTTCCTATTATTTTCCACTTAGCCTTACCTCTACCAATTGGTGGCCTGATTGGTATTCTTCTTCTTGCCCCCTTAAGGGGCAAACAGAACCATCAGTGCATGTTTGTGCAATAAACCAAGTAGCTTCACGGTAACATCTTTGTTTCTCCATCCTTATGTTTTCCTTCACACCCTGTATCATGTCTGGCTATTTAACATGTAAGATCTCTGAGGCAGGTTGGTTGTGTACTGCTGTCTGCTGTGAAGCATCAGTTTTGGCATTTTAACGTAACTTCTTCCATTCTGCTACCTCTGCCCGCTCCTCTGAGTTCTTTCTCAGCAGCAAAGGCAATACCAAGTAACTCCTGCAATTGTGCAGAAGCACAGTAATCCAATTCTTTAAACCTGTTTCACTTCCTGTATTTTGTTTCACAGTTGGTGTCAGCTTATCTGAAGAGACCCCTTGACCTGAAGTCCAGCAGAAATTGCCAACATATGTTCAGGTTGTTTTTGTACAAGCAAAGAAGGAATGGAATGGTACAAGATTGGACACTGCATTTATTTTAACTTGTGGGTGAGCCTAAGAAAGTATGAAAGTGGAGTTATCTGTTTGTGGGTCTGGGTGTTTTTTGATATACTACTGCTATTTGTTTCTTCAAATATTGGTTATTTCATCTTCGTAATAGTTTTAAGTTAAGATCTGATACTAAAGCATGAAAAACAGGGGAAAAGGAAAAGGTTTTCTACATGTAACCCAAATCATGCCACAGGTTTTGACTAGCAGAAAGATATATTTCAGGATCCTCACTGGAAGACACACAGCGCATCCAAAATACTATGGTTTTGTTTTCAGTTTCCACTTAATGATTAGCACAAAGATGTTAGACAGTTTCCCTTTGATGATAGCAAGAAGATCTTATACAGAGGTTTCCAAAGCAGAGATAAGACCTTGGAAAGAGTTAAGGCAATAAAGGCTGTAGGGCCAAGAAACATCCTTTCACCTGATCTCAATTTGCTTGAGGCCAAACAAATTTAGCATTATGAAGGAAAGGTCTGTGAACTGCTGATCTGTTAGTTGCTGAACAGTGAAGTGGGATTTAGGAGACCCAAAGATAAGACTAAAACCTTCTCTATGATTTTGTGTGACCTGTTCATCTACCCCATGGTTCAGTTTCACCGTTAAAAAATAAATAGTCATTTCCTTCATGCTGTGGTTGGCCAGATGCTACAGTAATAGAGCATAGAGCAAGATGGGGTTTCATCATGGTCTGTAGTCAATAGTAAATTGCATCATGCAGCTCCACAATGAAGTTGATAATATCCTCTGAGACTTGGAAAGGACCACAGTTTCTGCAACAGGGTGGCACAGCTGGGGTGAGGAGAAGAAATCCTTCTTATGATTTATTAGACAGGATTGATAAGAGCTCAGCTTCTCCAGCACAGCACCAAACACAAAGAATGTTGCTCTCCTTTTTTGTCAGGATATCAGTGTCAAACTCAGCCCTCCTTAAAAACCTCCCCTTGTACTGTGTATTTGCAAGAGAAGAGGGTCACAGTATTGAAAACAGCTGCACAGTGGGTAGTGCATGTCATTTTGCTCATGTTGGGAATGGTCAGTCCTTTTAACTGCGGGTTTTAGCTATCATTTGCCTTTAACTGGATAGGCAGAGCTGCAGCAGTGATAGAGTGGCAGGTTTTCACTTTTGGAGGTGTCTGACATTCCAGCACACACAATATACGTTTTCTCTGCTAAAAATAAGGAGAGTGATCTGATTGTCCAGTGTGGTTGTTTGGCTGGAGGAGAAGGAGGAGCAGAGAAGCAAGAGGGTGGATCAATGACACATGACTGCTGAGATCTTCTCCCTTGTGTGGAATGTTTATGGCTACAGCACAGGCTATCCTGGAACCCCTTATATGGTTTGGATTTATTTTTAATAAGTTTTCTCTTTGTTTGTTTGTTTGTTTGTTTTGTTTTTTAATATTACATTACCTTGCTGTTAAACTTTTTTTGTGGGAAAGAAACAATCCATACTTCATGCCAGACCTGTCTTGCTCTGCTTTGCTAAGTGTGTTCCAAGAAAATTTTAGGACGGGTAAGGATTCTATGATATAAAAGCAGAAAACCCACCCCTAGCTTCAAAACCCTTCACTGCCTCACAGCCATAAAGACACAAGGACATTTTTGGAGTGGGGAGCAAAGAACATGGAAATTACTGAGAGAGGGAAGTAACTAGATGTAGCAGTAGGACTTCTTTACTCTGCCATTATCTTCTTTGCACAGTTCCCTTGTTTTTAAGCTTTCTTTTCTGCTTCTTGCCTTTGAGCAGATACAGGAGCAAGAAAGAAAAGGAGCAGAAAGCTAATCAGGTATTGAATCAAAAGGCCTTCTTGATGAAAGTTATTTGTTGCTAAGGTCAGGCGCTGTCCTGATGGTTTGAAAGATAACAGGCCACAGATGCGTTTCCTTTACCTGCCCAGGAACAACCAGCTCTCCCAGAGAATGACTCAGTTGCTGCGACTGCTCAGCTTTTCTTCTCGCTGCTCTGACCGCGAGCAAAGATGTTAACTTGTGCTGGCTGTGGTGATGAGAATAGTTATCCACAGAGGCAGTGGATGCAACCTGCCAGAGTCCTTGCACAGAGCACACGGACCAGCCAGCAAATGGTAACAATTATGTTTGTGATCCTGCTAAGCTGGGCCCAAGTGAGGGCTGTAGGGCAAATCGAAGTCGTCCTGCACTGACTAATGGAGATTTTTTTATCTGTACCATGAATGTGGAGAGAAGATAGCCCTGAAGGTGAAACATGGAGGATTTTAAAGCTGAGTGCCAGCTGCTGTTTGGAGACCATGCCATGGTTCTCATATCGCAAAGTAATAAAGAAAATAGTGGGCTTGTTAGAGTCTTTTCTAACCCCCAAAGACATTTCTCCATGGCAAAGAGCTTGGGAGCAGGGCTATTCCTACAGAATAGGGGGAGAGATTCCCTACAGAAAGGGAGATAAAAGTCAGGCGCAGATGAATAAAGTAGGAAAAACAACTAACAAAAAAGAGGCAATTGTCATCAGCCTTTGTAATGTTAGTCATGTAGGGACTCTGTACATGTCCAGTTTTGAGTCAGTTTGTCACAGCTCATTTGCTTTCTATTGTCCTGATTGGGACATTCTTTAGTGACACCCTCACATTTTTGAGAGCTTGGACTTCAGCCTTTTTATTCCGTTGCTTTGTTATTTTCTCATTCCACTGCAGCAGATTCTGACATATGAACTTGGACTTCGTGTATTTTAGGAGCTCTGAGATTGCTGAGTATTTATAAAAACAGTATGCACTTCTCTAGAATATTAATCTGAAGAATCCAAAGTTCAACACACCATTCATTCTCACATCCTTTCTAGGAAATAACTTCCCAAAGAGGTAAACTACCTAAAGCATAAGGAGATGAAGAAGCTGCCCAAAGTCTAACGTCACCAGATATGCTTGCTGGATCTCTGGTCTGTCATCACTCATCTGTAATCTGACCTACTGTTGTAATTTTAATGACTTGGGGTTTTTTGTCAGGCGTCTTTCCATGTCCTGATTTCCAAATTGTCATTTTTAAGAGTGAACTACAGATATTTACTTATTGCTGCTTTTGAAAACATCAGAGGGCTAAAAAACAATACGTTTTGTTTCGCAAAACATTTTCTTCAGCTTGACTTTTATTATTTTCCCTGAGTTTCCTTGGACTAGAAAACAGATGCCATAAAGGGGTAAAATGACACCAAATGAATTTTAAAGAACATCAGAAGATGAGGTGCTACATCAAAATGCATATAAACCTGAAACATTTTCCATTTGTTTTACTGAACTCCTGACAATCATGTGATAGGAGAGTTTAATTTGTAGAAGTTTAGGTATCTTTAGAAGACTTTACACCAACTGCTAATGGTAGAGAGAAGTTCAAAGATTAAATAACAGTAATAAATCATGGGAAAGGGGAAAAAAAGAATGTTTACATTTATACATCATATCTGAAAGGAAAATATTCTAGAAGAAAACAAACTTGGCTTCTACTAAATTAACTGAAGATATTGCAGAGTCAGGTTAGAGGTTTCTGGCAGAAATTTCACTTGTGGAACTTGCAGAAATGAGCAGGGGACTCTGTCCAGCAGAAAGTATAAAAGTATCCTAGACTAAAAATATAACTGCACCTAGTGGGGCTGAAGTCAGACCTGGATGAATCATTGCCATCATGCAAAGAAGAAATGGAATGGGTACAAAACTAATTAGCCCTGCCCTGAATCTGAACACATGCCAAACATGCAGTCCTCCGTCATCACTCAGTACTGAATTTTCTCATGCTTCTGCATATGTGATATGAAATATTTGCCAGAGGAAACTAATGCTGTTGCCAAAAGGAAATAAAACTTGTGTATTTATACAATTTCAGCTCTTTCCTTCACTTCTTTGCTAGTAGGTCCCCCCTGGCCCATGCACATACAGAGGGGAGCTTGTGCACACTCCATTCCTGTTTACCCCGCGTGTATGGAGTAGCTTTTTAATTTTAATCTCCAACCTACCACAGAATTGTCGGTGAAGGCATCAGGGTTATTCTCATAAATGAACTTCTCCACTCTCAGCTGGCGTAATTTGAACATCTTGGATCCTCTGTTAGTGAGGAGAGAAAGCTCTTCTAGCATCACATCTCTGGGGATGCTGATCTTCTTCCCCAAGTTCAGCTTGGATACCTCTTGTGGCATATCTACAAAACATATGCAATGGGACACTTTAGGAAGTGCTCTGGTCCACATCTCTTCACTGTTGCTTCCTAGCATCAGTCGTGACTTCAGAGCACCCAAATTCTCGTCTAAATTGAATTTTTTAGGAAATGAGCTACGCGCCATTGATGACGCTTTGGGTATAGATATTTGGGATTTCCTCTGAATTGCAATCAAGGCAAATCTGCAGAGATGAATTGCATAGGGGTGGAGCTAGATGGATGTGTCCCACATCTGAAGCATCTCAGTCAGTGCAGCAGAATTCCTTAGTACTGCCTCAAAATGCATCACTGCCTTGTGTGGTTACTGCCTTACACTCACCTCCCCCTTCCCCCCGCAATTAAATGAGTGGCAGTCAGCTCTGCAGATTGGGCTGACATATAATAAAGAAAGTGAACTCTGGTGTGCTTTGGTTTGAACATTATCCTGGAGCCATGGCAAGATTCAATGTTATTGTATCTTTTTGTTTGTTTGGTTTAGGGAGAATTTTTACTAGGAAAGTGGTTGAAATTCTCTTCAAGTCTTAATATGCTGGTTACTCAATAAGTACTTTTCCATTTAATTTGGTACCACCAATTCACCATCAAAGCAATGGATTTAAACACTTTCAGTGTAAAAATCTTGCAGAAATGGAGTTAAAGTTCTTCATTCAGAAACATGCAATTTTTCCTAGGCTTTGTGGTTTTGTCTTGTTTTGGTTTTTTTTTGGTATTAACTAAGGTTAAGACCACTTCTCATTGACAACAGAGAATGAATCTCCATCCTTAAACTACTATAAAATTTGTATAAATCCCATTCATTTTATTAGACATTCTCTGAAGTATTTTATTTTTTTTCAAAGCCAGTTTTATATAGCACTATTTCATAGCACAAGAGGAAATGCCCTTTAACAAAAAATTGAATTTTTACTTGCTTGTTTACTTGAATAAAGGATTAGGGGCAAACAGAAAAATATATACCTGTACCCTACCATTTTTGGGGCTGAAGAAAGAAGAGCATTGAATTATTACTTTTACATCTTCCCAATGATGTCAAAAGCAAAGAAAAGATAAGGATATCACAGTTATTTAAAAGTCACCCTCCCCGATACACATGTATTCTGTAGAAAGAAAAATATCCCAGGTTAAATTTTTTCTGCTCTATTAACCTCTCTAAGAGACCTTGTCTTTTTTCAGCAAATGGGTGCTAGAATAAAAGGAATTTTCTCACATAGAGGAAAAAAATTAAGAGCCAAAAGTTATAAGAGAGAGAAAAAGAGTATAACTAGGCACTGCAATATTGATACCTGTAAAAGATCGTGTTCTCTTCCCTTTCACACTGATGTACATCCAAATTAATGCTGCAGGAGAATATGGGTTTACAGAGTGTGATGTAGACCAACACTTGACTGAGTGTGTGCAATATTTTTCAACTGTAAGACAGAAAATGTGATGTGGTTGAAGGCTGGGCTTTAGTAATATTTGTGGTGCTGCCTGCTGGTATGTTCACTGCATGTCTTGCTTTGGGAGTTCAGTGAGACAAGGTGTGAAATTTTAAAGCCTGAAATTCAGGTTGAAATCCAAACAATTCTTACTTGTGCATCTTACCTTCGTGTATCAGCTTCCCAATGAGTTTAGTGGACTTTTTCCTTTTAAGAGGAGCAGGAGTCCCTGCAAGGGGCATTCCCACAAAGAGTTCTCTGCTTTGCTCTAAACACACAAGGAAATGGAGAATGAAACACTGGAAAGGTATTTCTTGCCTTTCTTTTAGTTGCCATCTACAGGAAAAAGATACACAGCCTTCATTTCATACACAAGTTCTTTTCTATCCCTTCCACATGATGGAGCTAGTGAATGGTATCCTCCCATACAGAATATCAGCAGGCTGTTGTGGTGTTCTCTGGAGACTTAGCATTATGACACAAATTATGGTAGCAGATCACAGCAGAAGCATTGCCAAGGTACCATATAGCATTGTCACCCGAAAGATGCATTTTAATTGCAACGTGGCAGTCTCCCAGAATCCACGTGTTCCATCGGGGTACTCTGTTACCATTTCGTGCTGCAGTAACAGACTGTCACTTTGAAATACAATGTTGTAATACCACGCAGTTATCATTAGATGATAATATATATTTTTGTGTAAAGATTTCAGGTCTGTCCATGCGTTACTGGGAGCACTATGAATAATGTGCAAGTGTGGTTTGGATATTTAAATAGTCCTGTTAGAATTAGAATAGGTATTCAGGAAGCCCCTAAACTGCAAGTTTGGAACTTGCAGGAAAGAAACAAACCAAAATTCTAAGTACTTCTGTCTTTTATGACTGCTACTCTTTTGTTACAGAAGGCTAGAGGAAGAAAGCACAGGAAAACTTGATAAAGGAAAAGTTGTTCAGCCAATTTGTTTGAAGTCACTTGCACCTGTATCTTATGGATCTTATCCCATATCATTTTGAAGGGGGAAAGAGGAGACGAGGTAGATTTTTTTCTGGTACAATGTTCCCCATCCCTAGATGGGATGAGAGATCTATATGCAAAGTCAGGGAAAATCAGGAGAAATTTCAGCAATTCCATTTCAGGCAGGTCCTCGGAGTCCTTCTTTGGGGTTATCACACGTAATTTAAGTAGGACAAATGTCTTGCCTTCACTTCAACACTGTCCATGCCCAAGCACCAGCATATAAGGGACAGATCCTCACCTCATACAAGGTAATACAATACCAAAAAAAATGAGCAAAGACCCATTGGCTTCAGCAACAGCAATAACTAACCACCTCTGCCATTGTGATTCTTTGTACTCTAGTTGCTTAAAATTTCGGAACTGAAAACATTGAACTGTGAGTTGCGTTTTAAAACTACCAAGCAAACAGCTGGAACTGGGAGTTTGTACACTGCCCTTGTTGTGAATAAGACATTTTTATCTCCTGTGTATTTTGCGGTTTTATTCCACCATTGCTTCTTTTGCAACATGATTTTCATGTGATGAGTTGGTGATAACTGCTAAAGGAAGCCCAGCCACAGCAGAACAGCTCCAATCACATTGGCAGATATTCGCTTGGATTAGTTTTTCTTTCAGATTTGCAAGCTTTTTCTTGTACTGAGATGCTGCCTATGCAGTTCACGTCATAAACGAGCCCATCCTGGGGTATTCCCAAAGCAAGCGTGAGCAGGTGCAGCCATAAAGCACGCGCTGCACATTCTCCTCGAGCAGCCAGACATCTGCTTGGCTATATAAAAGAATCAGGCCCTGCTTGACAGGAAAGCGGCAATGCTGCCAGGAGACAGCAGGGGTGGGAGGTTACAGTCCATCTGATGGGTCCTAGGACTGGCAAAACAGAGGGAAATCATCTGTATGTCCCAAACATGGAACTCCTTGGGACAAGGCAGAAATAGCTGGCCCTGGCATGGATCTGTGCTACCCTAACACACCCGTTCCCAAGGAGCAGTGAGGACAAGTCCATCCTATTCTTCTATCCTTCTTTACTGATCCAGCAGGACTGAGGAGTGAGAAACCTGCTGCATGCAATTGGTCTAGCATAAGGAAAGGGCAGCAGTCTCTCTCTATGGACAAGGTCCAGAGCTACACTGGTACTGCTGCTTTTTCAGCCCTCCCATCAGAGGGAGGCTGCTGGAGCCTCAGTCCCCATGCTCCCCACTATCCTATACATAAAATCAGGGCCACAATTATCCTTTTCTCCTTGAGCTCTATCCCTTAGTCCAATTCCTCTGTCGTTTTCTGCATTGGCCTCTGCAGAAGTCATTTCCTTGTTTTGGCTGCAAACCAAACCACTCTTTACTCTCTCAAGCACCTGCTCTACACTATTTTGCTGCCCAGTTAACTCACCTCAGGTTTGCAGTGCCAGGCTCAGACCAGCTCACGCGCCTGTCCCAGAGCTCGGCAATGAGCTGCTTCCTCCCAGCCCGTCCCTGGGTGCTGCTGGGGAGGCTTGTCCAGCAGCCCCTCTGTCCCAGGTTGCCTGGGTGCAGGCAAGCTCTGCCCAGCACAAAGTGCTGATGCGAAGTGCTGTGAATTTGACTCCTGAGGGCTGCTCACACAGGCATCCTGCAGTTATTAATAGCCAATGGCCCAGAGGGCAGAGTCTCAGATAGCACCACTGCCATCCCTGAGGAGAGGGGAAAGCAAAAGGTTGCTCCTCAGGTCTCCTGCAGTCACTGTCTCAGTGCATGGGAAGACCAGGCTCTCTGTAGGTGCCTCACTTCTTCCTCCTCTCTGTTCAAATCAATATGCTGCTCCCCTTCCTCCTCTTATTGCTTTTTAATGCAATTCATAAAACCTTCTCAATATCCTGTTTGTCAGTAATGCCTCAAAAGCTATCTTGGGTCTTGCTCTGTTTTACACCTTCCTTCTGCCCCTTCCTCAGTCATTCAGCCCGGTGTCCTCTGCTGTCATACATAATTCCTAAAATGCATCAGTAAATACAGAAGCAAAATAATTGTATGCATGAAACAAGAAGTAATAGGAAAACCACAAAGTCTAGAAAGTTGTTTCCAGAATTCTTGGAAGTAGCTATGTAATGTGTATGGGAAACTGAGCTTAATCAAATAGCAAAGAAAGTAATTTCCTGATTAATGACAAAAATAGGGTTCATTGCCTGCATTTGGTGCAGCTTTGTACATGCAAATGGCCCTCCTTGGCTCCTGTTCATTATGAGGTGACTCTCTCTCTTTTCCCCCCTACACAGTTCAGTTCTGGTTTTAGGATGAAGGTAATATATCTCATTTCATTGGATTGCTCAAAGATGCACATGTTTTTTATCTTCTGAATAAAGCAGAAATCCTCTAGAAAACATTGTCTTCCTATTGCACACTGAAAGATTGGATTTCTATTGGTTCAAAATCAGGTCGTCCACTGAATAATCCTAGAGTCTAGTGGTGGGGGGGGGACGGACGAAAACACAGTTGTGATTGTAGTAGAAAATCATATGCACAGAAGATTGTAGGCAAAGTTGATATAAAGGAACATCAGGAGACAGCCGCTTTCCTTTTTCCATAGATTTTGCTGTTGGCTTTGTCTGCACAAAGTGCATATAAAACTCCCCACTGTGATAAGTGTGTTGAAAGCACAAAGTGTTACGCCCCAGTACTGTTTGGAAGGTCCTGTAGAAGACTGCTGTAACATACCTATGGGGGATAATTAGTCTTCATACACTGCTTGGAGTCGGGGCACATATGGCAGTCTCCTGGCCCAAAGTTTCCCATTTTCCTCTTGCTTACATCCATGTAGCCACTGTGAATACTTCACATTGTGCCTACTTCATTGCTCTCATTCTCCCTCATTCATATCCACTGCAACAGCATGACATAAGCTTTCCATTATCCAAAAGAGTGCTGCGTCCTTCACTGAGCCCAGCTGATACATCAGAGTGATGTCCAGCACGAATCCTGCCCTCACACTCCCATGGTGGTGATTTGGGAGTAAATCCCTGGAGCAATGCCAGTGTAAAACAGGTGCAGGGGATAGCACAATTGAACTGTAAATACCCACTGCTCTGGGCACCATCACAGAGCTTCATGCCTGGTGAAGGCATTTACATCTGCACAGAGCTGGAGGGTGTCAAGTGCTACCATCACAACTGACCATCTGTCCAAACGTCACACCCACTCTGCACAAGTGCACGAGGCCATACAGTAGCAGGTCTCTTAGTGTTGGCCAAGCCCTGCTAACTATAGGTTGTACAAGGAGGAGTACTTTTTGCCCACATTCTCTCTCTTAGATTGATTTAGCACCATGCTGAGCATTTGGCCAGAGTGCCCAGTGCTTGCTGTGACATGCAGTTGTGCTCTTTGAGATGCTGCTCTCCTATTCACGTTCCCTGTGTTCTAAACCCTGCTCTTTAAGGGAGACACTGCCTGTCATAAGGTGATGGCATGTGGGGGGACATAGTGAGAACAGACACAGTGTGCTGCTGTATTGTTTAAAATCAGCAGCCCTTTGCCTCTCCTTTCCAAAAGGCATGAGTTACATATGCCTCTTAATTTTAAGAAGCTTCTAGATACTTTTGAGAAAAATTTTAGGAAATTCCTGTGATTTATATTATTGAGTGAAAAGCTGAGAAATGTAGATTTCATTATATGACATCTTCTTGCAGTAACTCTATCTCCTCTCTACTTGCTTCCAACAGCTGTTTTCAGACCAATTTATGGCTGCTGTATTATTTCTCCAGTCATCTCCTGTGCCCTTCCGAGCACAAATTATACCTTAGGGAACAGTTTGTACCAGTTGAATATCATGTGGAAACCTGCTGGATTTTGAGATAAATCTTTTGTAGCTCCAAAGGATGATGCAGCAGGGAAGTATGTGCTTGCTCTTCCCATCCACAAACATGACCTGATGCTCCTCTGCTTCCTCCCACCCCATGCAACTGCAGGGAGAGAGGAGCTGAGCAGGCTGGAAGTGAGCAGAGCAGCCCGTGGCTGGTTAGTAGTTGGAAGTGAGCAAGAAACAGATGTGAGCTCTCTTACAAAACTCAAGAGAGACTAAGATAAACCAATAGCAAGGTGAAGAGAAGGCATGTGTAGCATGGTGTGCGAGGATATCAGTCACGATATGAGCAGGCATGCCCTGCATTTAGGACCAGGAACAAGGCACTGACAGCAGTTCAGGGTGAGCCAACTCCAGGGGACAAGAGTCCTCTGTGGATCCCCAGCCTGAAGGGCAAGAGGCAAGCAGGGTTAGGGGCAAGGCCAAGGACTGTAAAGTCCAGCTTCAGGGAGTGATGGGAACCGTGGTCTGATGGGAACAAAGCATTTGTATGCCTAGTCAAGGTCTCCTATGAGAAGTAGGCTAGAGGCACAAGGAACTGGAAACAAGACAGATAGAGCAGGCATCTGAGGGGAAGTAAGCTGGGAGTAGAGAATATAGGACAGGAGCTTCATCCAGGACTCAGAAATAGTACCTGGAAGCTCAAATGATCAAGTGGGGAGATTTCTTTATTTCCTACATGGTGATGGGTAGTATTTCGGTTCCTAGAACAACCGTCGGACTCCTGAGAAACTCCTGTAGCAAAATCCAAGATTTAGACCAGTCTCTTAGCCAGGCTTTTGAGTGCTGTTATCCCTGTGTCTGTCGTCAGCCTCAAATTCTGAAGAGACCTTGGCCACCTCCATTTTGAAAGATGATCCATAATGCTCATTCATCGCTCTGTGAAGTCCTGTTCTGTCCTTGAAATTCTGATCCTCCAGAGGTTCTTTTCATCTGCATGTATGTACAGCAGGTGAGACGTGGGACCTAAGAGTACATCTGGAGTGTGCTGCACAGAGCCTGAGCCTTGAGCCTAGAAGGAATGTGAGAGTGTTGATCCTATTAGTATAGCACCAGGATTTATAGGGTGATTTGGATAAAGCAGTCTTGCGTCTGACACTTATGCACCAAGACACATCTTTAACTAAGATTCTTACCTCCCAGTCTACCTTCAAATAACGTCTTCATTTTCAATTACCAGACTGAGAACTAAATCCTGCCCCTTTCTCCTCTCTAGATACAGTTTCTCCTGAGAGATAGGAATGTCTAGTTCACTAGTCTAGAAATGTCAATTGTGGGTCTAGCAGAAATTCACTGGTGTCCTGCCACGGTGCTGGGTTCAGCAGCTTGTTGGCTTTTTGCACTGGGAACATTGCAGCAATCTGCTCTCTCTGCCATAAGCAATGCAATGAATTCAGCGTAGAGAAGAAGGTATCTGTTTTCTTACTGTTATCTTACCCATTCACACTACTCAGTGCTAAGGGCTTCAAATCACTACAAGCCTTGCTTGATGAGCTAGTGTAGTTTTCATGGGGGTGAGGTGGGGGACTTACCTGGAGTGTGGGGGCTAAATTCAATCTTTGCTTAAGTACATGGAATTTCTATTTATGCCAGTTAGGTAGTACATATGCTGCCTGTAGGCCTTTCAGCACTTCAGGGAGGTGTTTTTAATCATACAAGAAACTGTGTATCTCACTGTGACCACCTCCCTCTTTCCAAATATACCCTTTGCTTAAGTGGCCTTAGGAACAGCCTGAAGAAAGCTTTGCCTTCTCTGACACGTTTCTTCAAAATTAATTTATTTTTGCTCTGCTTTCTTGTGCATCTAATTTCAAATGGTCAAACTTCAAGTCATTAATGTCTACAAAACCATTTCAAGAGCAGTGCATGAGATCTCCCTCATTACACTGTGCTATATGGACATAAGCAGTAGTTCAGACAGTGGTCATCAGCAGGGCTGTCTCCTGAGCACATATTGATCACGTCTAAATCAGGCAAACAGCATTAGTCTTCACAATTTTAATTTTCCAAAGACAGAGAATTAAACCCTTTCCTTGATCCCCTTTTTCCCTGCTGCCCAGGACTGATCTGTGCTGAAGGTACTCATAAGCAGCAGATTTCAACATAATTCAATCTGTTCTGAAAAAAAAGTTGCACAATTCTTGACTTGGCACTTTTTGTTCCCAGTTGGTTTTTTAATTATTATTTTCAAAGAAATACAATATTTTTTTTATTTTAAAATATATAATATATGCTTAATCTCTTCCACTTTTACACAGACATCAGGAAGACTTGTCAGCACTTTCTAGCACCAAAATAGGAGAAACAGTTAATGCCAGGCTCCCTGTTGCCATTAAGTGAGCTTAATGCACAATGAGATGTAGGTCTGGGGCAAAAATGTGTAGGATTTGATCACAGAACTGGAGTGTGTGTTGAAATAGCTGGCGTGCCCATGGTGTGTTACTTGCTGGGCTGCCTGTTTGCCTGCATGATCTACATGCTACCACCCAGGAATCCCCTCCCAGCTGCAGCAAGCCCTTCGCTGCCAAAAATCCCTGGTATGAGGATGACCTTCTCCTCTGGTATGTGGGATTGAGCAACACCATATGTAAACGTCAAAAGAGGATAGATTAGGACGAAAGGATTTCCGAAGATTTTAAACCCTCCAGACTTAACACCACATCAGGAGAAAGCCAAAACCCCAGGTAACTCAGAGAAGAACAGTGGCAACATCTAGTGGCCATTGAAGCTATAGGTCTGTACTGTCGGGGAATACCCTTTATCTTTCCTACATACCACATACTTGCCCTGCTGTGCTCTTTGCTGAACATTCTCCTTCCATCGGGTGTGATTGTTTGGGAGTAGATATCCCCACTAGGCATCTTACTATTTCCTGGTTTTAAAACTTCTCTCTGAGGTGCGTACTGAAGCCCAAGTTCATCCCTAGCCTGCTGCATAGCTGCTTAGTAATCCTTTGGCTTGGCAGGCTTTTGTTCCATCTTTCAAAGTCTGTTTGTCTGGCTCCTTCTGACATGATCTGCTGTGAGAGGAAATGACTCTCACTTGAGAAGGTTGTAGAGGTTAATAGGGAATTTAATCAGAGCCCTGGATACAGCAACCGTCCTGCAATGTGTCAAACCATCTGGAGTCGTAATCCTACTATGTCAGCTTTATTAAGCAAAACAAGATGCAGTCCTAATCTGCAGCCTGTGCATCTGTAGACTTATTTCTTTGTGAGCTGTGCTTCTGGTTGGACAGAAGCTCAGATCTGGCATCAGCAAACATTGCTACCCCTTCTTGAATTTCCTGTCAGCACGTCAATCAGAAATACGCTGGATAATTCCAAGATTCACCTCCAGACCACTGCATAAGGAACATCTCCTTGCAATTAATCTGAAAAACATCCTCAAAATTATACCTGGACAAATGTCCAGAGCCTGCAGTCTAATCCAGCAGCTGATTCCAGCTTCTTCTGCAGTGCTCAGGAATTGTTGTCTGTGAGATGCATTTGGAAAAGGTGACCTCCTACTGCTTGTCCTAAACTGAACACAGTAAACCTCTCGGGAACCAGAAACTGAGTAGACATTAACATGAATTGAGTTAAGGTTAACGCTAGGATTAGACTTGGAGTCTGAGGATATAGTGGGATATATTTGATTTTCTGGCTGATTTTGTTTTTCTGATCTTTTGGTTAATATTAAGTTGAATCATTCAATGTGAGTTTATAATTAGATTTAACAGAGCTGGTAAACTTCCATTGATATCAGATTTACAAGCAGGTAGGTTAGAGCAGGCTGAGGGGCAGTGATGGGGCAGCCAGCTTGGGCTGGGCCATGAATTTTTTCACCCTATCAGTGAGTGTTTTATAGACTATAGTACCAAAGTTTTGGATCTCACTTAAGTTTTTGCTTGCATGGGGCTTTTTTAACGTATAGGGGCTTTAAGTCCAACTTAGGTGTTTTTATCCCTGAGATATCCCATCCTTTTTTGGACTCCTTATATTCTCTTGGCCTTAGGAGTTTGATGACAGTGCTAACTACATGTGCTGTACATGTAGCATTTCCTCCTGGATGCCTAGCAAAGAAAGTGAAAAAATGCCACCTGTAAAGTGCATATCACAAGTTTATTTTTCTGCACAAACAAATAGAAAGTGATTTTAAATTGGGAAAAAAAAAAAAAAAAGAAAGGACAAAACAGAAAGGGAAAAATAGGATTTCCATAAACAAAGATGCCAGCTCTGGTCTTCTGGGGTCACATTTTGCACCAGACAGAGCGCTACTGCAGGGCTCCCATTTGCAGAGTACTGATGGGTCTCTTCTAGGATCTAGATGGGTCTGGTAGGAGGTGCAGGATATTACAGCGGAAAGGGAGCATATTCTTTACAAGGGACAATCTCGTCATGCACTGCGCTTGTGTCCGGTGATCAGTGACTCCTCATCACACACAGTCTCTTCTGAGATTCTTCCTCTCAGATGCTGCAGGATCTTGAGGTTATCTCTGGTAAGTGTTCCCATAAATTCAGAGGGAAAGGACTGTTACTTTTGAAGCAAAGATAAAACCCCAGAACTGCCATAGCTGCAATGTGTAACCTGCAGCACGCTAGAGAGGAGGGATGATAGACAGTTTTAAGTCAGAGCCCATGCAGACATCTTCAAAGGGGACACTGAGGTTTGGCCTACCACTGCAGCTTATAACTTAGCAGGTGGGACATATAACTTGTCAAACAACTGGTTTTATCTGTGCTTGTTCAACAGCTGAGGAATTAGACATTTGGAGAGGCTCAAAACAAGCTTATATGGTTCAAAAGTATTCCTTGTAATATCCCCTGTGACCTTTCTAACAGGCCAGCCCCAATATTTTCAAGAGCAGACACTATCAGAGCTGCTTAAAGCCAGAAGAAGTTCAGGTTTCTTCCTTACAACTTAACAGATGCATCTCAGTTCTCATCTCATCCTACTTGCAGCTACACACCTTCTTTGGGACACACCACAAGCAGTGTAGGCCTCATCGGCAACACCCTCTGCTTCTGCAGATCAAGTCCTGTGTCAGCATAGGATCCAGAAAAGTTCATAAAGGGCTGAGATCCATTACACTACTTTGATTTTGCTTCTAAACATAGCTTTGAACCAAGGATGTAAGTAAAATGCAGGATTCCCAGCCTTCTGGTTCTTTCCCTTCCACTTATGTTTATTATTTGTTCTCCAATCAAACCTAACTTTTTTTAATCTCCTGCCCATTACATTATCAGAAATGATGGGGCAAGTGCAGTTATTCCACTCACTTGGGTCACGACATCTAACACTGAGCAGTGTTTGGCCATCACTCCTTGGCAGGTATCGTTGTCTCCCAGAAATCTGGAGTAGGATCACTGAAATACTAACCACATGCAATCTCCCTTACTTACTAAGCCAGACCTCTCTATTTTTCCAGTGGCAAAATGAATTTCCTGAGACACTCAGGCCCTGAGAGCAATTCACTTTAGGGGCCTGAGGGAAAGGGACACTGGAATAAGATTCAGACTTTCTGAGGTTACTTCTTCACTGCAAAATTATCCTGAGCACCGTTTCTCTGGTCCACACAACCCCTCTCTACACCTGAGTTCAGTAGTGCTTTCAGCCTGGGCTAGCTTGTCTGTCTAAGCCTAGTGGCTTAAACCACTAGCTAGTGACAGACAACACTCCACAAGGACATGAGAGACAAAGCTTTTGGAGCACTGCTAGTCCTTGAGTTCCTTCCCACAGCTTTCCTAGATAAAATAGAAGACTTCTCCTTCCATGTTTGGAAAGAATCACAGATATTCAGTTTACTACAGCACACAGGATGTTTTTTTCCAGAAATGCTGGCAATGCAATGCAGCACAGGATGAGTGAGAAAGCAATATCCAAGGTAAGTTTTGTAGCATGGCTGCTCCCCTTCACTGGAGCTAAGTGGATTCTGGTGATCTGAATTAACTCCGTGGTGAGGATTTCTCCTGAGATGTCCTCTCTGGGGCTTTCCAGGGACACAGACAATCTCCTCAACAATTCAGGTTGACTGTTCCTGTGCCATACAACCAGGCACAGTACCTGTTCTGACTCGGCCACCCCTTTGTCCATTAACCCAAGGTGTTCCCAAAGGTTTTCCGACAATCCTCTTCTATGGCTGATAGTGTGCCAAGTGTAAGTGCTGTCCTCCTCTCTCCCCAGCATGTCATCCTATGTCTCAAGGCCCCCAGGAATGTGCACTGCAAACACAGGCCTGCAGAACAAGTCCAGCCAGAGTGAAGGACTCAAAGGCAGGATTGTGTATTCTCCTTTTCTCTCATTCTCTCCCTCCCAAGCTTGTCCAGGATTAGATTGCTAGCTACGTTCTCCAGCCTTCTTTTTCTTCATGGGAGAGCACATATGAAAAGTCTCAAGGTGCTCACACAGAGGGACTTTAGAGTCTCCAAGTATAGACCCAGCTTTCATGAAAAGAGCTACATATCATAAGCTCCTGCTGTGCAGAGGAAGGTTGGCTTGGACTTAGTGCGAAACCACACTAGCTGCACTGCTTACACACTGCATCAGCCCCACTCGCACTCCTTTTTTTCTCCCCAGAACGTACAGTTTTTATATCCAAAGTTTGTGCACAGTTCAGCCAGAGAACAGCTACTGCTTGAAGGAGAGGAGTGAGTCTAATGCGATGGAGACCTGTCTCAAGCGGGGCTATGAGACTCTCATTCTGCCTCCCATAGATATTCCTAAGGGTTTAGCAAAAGGCTGGGCAACCCTGACCCAGGAAGAGGTGGCAAGCCCCTTCCCTGCAACTGGGGCATCTGCTGTGTTTAGAGCCAGTGCTTCAGGAGCAATGCTTTCTTGGTGTACTTGTGGGATCATGCTGTAAAAGTGGTTGGTGGAAAAGGAGGAACACAGGCAGAAAGTAAATGGCAGGGGTGTGCGTAAACCAGAGTACAGATGGCATGCACACACACATGCACAGTCCCTATCAATATGCTGAATTCTTCTTTGGGAAATGGAATGCTTTCTTCTTATATGTCTTTAGTGTAGAGATTAAGTTGGAGACTAGCCTGGGACATTCAAGGAATAACCATTACTCTTTCCCCAGTATCGCCAGCAAACTGATCTCTGTATGTATGTGTGAGTGCAGATCTTCTGGGATTCTCAGGGCACTTCAGTTTTTACCAAATTGACCCCAAGGATATTTAAATTATTTAGTATGAAATTTCACTTGTGACTTTCTGTTTTCCTGACCTCCACTTCCATACTGAGAATGTCTGCAAAGGGCCTCTCTTTTCCAGCTCATCACAAAGTTTTCAGCAGGTATTATGTCATGACCCATTTCTAATCTAGCCACACTTCCATCCTAAACTAAACAAAAAGATCATATGCAAATGCATTTTCAATCCTGCCTCCTTTTAAAGTCAGCTGTACCTTCTCCCATGCAATCTACCTTTGTACTTACAGCATCCATATCCTGTTCCAGTGGGACTAATGCTGCAGAGCCTTTCTTTGTGCCAACCAGCCAATGTCTGAGCTTAGCTTTGATTTTGTGTATCCTCAAAAATGGATACTTCCTTTTGCAGTTTCCACAGCTGGTGAAAGCCCCACCAAGTCCATGCAAAGGCCCTCTTTGGCAAACTGCTTCCAGACCTAAGTCATATTTTGTACCAGCTGGGATGACTCTCCCTTTTACCACCAGCCCTGGTGACTGGAGGAACGGGCACACATGGCCACTCTCCTGCACAGGGCACACTGCCCACATGTGTGTGGGCAAACACCACTGCTCACTCCACTCTCTTGCCTTCCTTCCTGTGCCCTTCCAGAGGGAAGTCTGGGAGAAATGTCTAAGGTGAAGCCCCACTTTTAATTTCACTTCCTGCTGAGTGTTGCTGTGTCCATGTGTGTGCACACACAGGTGAGTGTGTACAGACTGACAGGCTCAGAGAGGAGCAGTCTAACGGGAAAGCTAGGACTTCTGTTCTGTAATCCCACATCCCACCCTTTTTTCTGGGAAAGCTCTTGCCCCCCTGTTTCCTTCCAGAGGTGACTCCAAAGCCCTTGGGCAAGAAAAAACCTCCTGTGTGTCCTCTTGGGATACAACCCCTGCCATTCACCCCCTCCAGAGGTGGGTTTTGCTGCTGTGTACAAGTTCCCAGTCTCTGTGTACCACACATGTGCCCTTTCTCCACATTCTTCCTCCTACTATAGCCACAGCCAGTAAGCCTTTCCATGACGTTTCCCCTCTGAGACCAAGGGGAGGCTGGGGGAGAGGGCGATGCAGAAGGGGAGTAATTTGGTTGGATTTTTTTTCTTCATTTTGTATCACTCGTCCCAATGCACTGAGCTCACGTGAAAGACAAAACAAGCACTATCTCTGCGGGGCCACAGGTGGGATGGGAGGGGTAACTGCCTCAGTGGTGGCCAAAACTTGGCCTCCACACATTGGCCTGCATCCCTGTTCTTGCTGCTGAGAATTTGGGCCTGGCCACTTGAAACCGAGAGGCAGAGGCTGGATTTGGAGAAGGCCCCTGGCCCACCTGACCAGGCTCTGGGGAGCTCTGATATGGTTTTGGGGACTGGCTGAGCTCCACCTTGAAGGGTGCAGGTGTAGCAGGGGCAGAAGATGCCATTTCTGTTCTCCACAATGGCTCATCCAGCGTGGTGGCTGAGCGGGGCATAAGCACGGTGGGTGCCAGGCTGCTTGAGGCTGGCATGGGAGCCGGAGTGGAGAAGCGACGAATCTCCTGGGTCTTGGCTGTTTTCACGGGCACCTGCTTGGCTGCCATGAAGGATGAGCTAGCCTGTGGGGCTGGCTGACCAGAATTCTGAGTGCTGGGGCTTGGAGGATCCCCAAAACAGAACATGGCTGACTTTAACTGATAGGGCTGGTGGCGCATTATATCAATGACCTTGATCCCTGATTTCTGGCCAGGTGCCTTTTTCACTTTGCTCTCTGCTTTGCTAGCCTGAGATTTGCTGGCTGCCAGGGGATAGAAAGGGGAATGCATTGGGTTGTAAGCTATTGGAGGGGGAGCCCGGATGTTGGGTGAATATTTCCAGGATGAGGGTAGAGAAGGGGAAGGAGAGGGGGTCCTGGGCTTGGGCTCTGGCTTTGGTGTTGTCTCCACCACAAACTTGTCCATGCGGCTCTGGCGTTTGGCAAAGAGCTCTGCCCCCTTGCCTTTAAGCTGAGGCATGTCCTGGGCCCCATTTACCAGTCCAGCATCTGGCTTAGGAGCCACTGGAGGTGGGGTCTTGAACTTACGGCCCGAGGACTGCATGAAGTTGCAGGCCTCAGCTCCCAGGCTGAGGAAGTCTTCCTCAGGCCCAGATTCGAAGCCTGCCCCAGGGTGGTCACCTTTCGGCTTCTCATCCAGGTTCTGCACCAGAGACAGGAGCTCAGGATTGGGTGAATTCTTCTTCTTCTCCTCAATCTTACTGAACATGGGTTTCTTGTTGCCCCGCCTGCGAGCCTCCTGCAGGATGCCTGTGCGGGGAGCTGGCACAGCAATCCTCTGCTCCCTGGAGGTTAAGGGCTCCGAAGGAGGTCGTGGCGTTGCTGGAGTGATGGCAGGAGAAGGCTGCTTTGGCACAGGGGAACTGCTTCTCATGTGCTGTGATGGTGCTGGACTAATATACAAAGAAGAAGAGGCTGTTCCAGGGACTTGTGGCTGGGATGCTGCAGAGGCCACATCCCCTCCTGGCTTTGAGGGACTTGATAGGAAGATAGAAGTGGTGGATGTCCGGGCAGTGCTGGCAGGAGGCTTAGTTTCTGGAGAACTTCCTCCTTTTGGCTGTGGCTCCAGTGGTGATGTTGGCCTTCCTGGTGCAGGGATATACAGAGACGTGGAGGAGCTGACTGCACCACGGTGTGTTGGCACCGCTGCATTGGCAGGAGCCGGAAATGAGAAAGGGGGAACCACTGTGCTTTGCGCACTCAGATTTTCACTGGGTTTTTTGGGTGCCGATGGCCTGAAGATGACAGAGGATGTTGCTGGGCGTTGGCCAGAAAAGCCAGGAGTAAAGGGCCGTGCAGACCTGTTGAACATGCTTGTTGAGCTTGCAGAGAAAGGATCAGGGGTGCTTGGGGGAGGTGGGAAGAAAGTGGGGCTAGGAGCAGCCTGGATCTGAGTAGGGAGGGTGGCTGGCTGCTTGCTGGGCACTTGCACACTTTCCAGGTGGATGCTGAGGGGCATGCTGTCTGCCTTCTCCTCTGGCACAGGCATATCTCCGTTCACTGTGCCCTGCTTTGGCTGGGTAGCTGGGGCAGGCTGAGGGTTCTTCTGCACTGGAGCTTTCTCGACTGTGTACTTCCCAGCCCGTTCCCTCTGCTGCTCAAACAATCGTGCTCCTTTACCTGAGGCCTCACTCAAACCTTTTTGCTTTTCTTCCTTCTGTTCAGTGTCAGACTTGGACTTCTCAATGTCTAGGTAAGTGTCCCAGTCTGAGTGGTTAGTTAGGCTCCGGGCATCAGAGAAACCTTCCTCATCAAATTCAGACTCACTAGTTGGAAAAACTCCGTCTTCCTCCTCGTAGGAGCGGTCTTCGTCGACACTCCCAAAGCTTACCAATGTATACTTCTTAGCCCTCTGCCTGCGCTTCTTAAACATCAGCACCCCCTTGGAGTGGGGGTTGGGTGCATCTGTCAGCAGGGAAGCAATGGTTCTGCACTTGGTTTTGGCTTCTTTCACGTTCTTCTCCTGGATGCTCTCGTGGCGGTGGAGCTCTGAAAGAGATAGAAAGAGGAAGTCTCAGCTCAGCAAAAGGCTGGGTGGGCAAAGGTGGACACTGATATGGCTATAGGTGTTCTAGTGCCCATATGAGGAAATCCCTGCCCTTCTTTTTCTTCCCTACTTTTGCTGATGAAAGTGTCTTTAGGAACTGTTGATAGAAACCCAGGAGCAGTTATCTCTTTCCCTGAAAACACAATACAAGTAAATGCAGGTGTGGGGAGGGAACTCCTTCCACTGGGAGGAAATCCCCTGGGATTACCTATTTCTGAAGCAGGTGGCTAAGAGTCCCAGCCAATTTTTACAGTGCCTGGAAATTTTTACCATTTACTTATCACCCTGAAGGTGGAGCCCTGCTTTCTCTAGACCTTCCTCTTACCATGTAGAGGACTCCCAGGAACAAGTAATCCTGAGAGTTCAGGAATCAGCCGCTGCCACTGTTAGCATCATGTATGTGGGCAACAGGAGACGTGCTCTGCAGGCACAGACAGGCTTCTCCTGATTGAGCCCTGCAATGCCAGCTACACTCTTGTGCAGCAGCCTTGTATGTAGGGGCTGTTGGCTGCTCTGCAGCAGCCCTGGCACCACAGGAGGCAAAAGAGGCATGCTTTCACCCTTGCTGGAGTCCCTTCCCTGTGCCCCATGCCCAGCAAGGAAGACAAGTATTTGTTCCGGACCAAGAATCCTAGACCCACACAACTGATCAGCCAGGCCAGAAGGAATCCACTTAGACAGGCTTGCTTAGACAACACCACTTAGGACACTGGCATAAAAGTGTGGGATAATCGTTTTCCACCTGCTCTGCCAGCCCAGCGGTCAGTAAAGCCCCAGGGAGGAATGTTGTGTTCTCTGTCTTTGTGTGCAGGGAAAACAGGCAGTGAACAAGATTCAATACTAAAACCAAACTCAGCTGCCCTAAGGAAAGTATGGACTTGCCTTGAATCAGTCTTGAAGTGACAGAAATGAGCACTAACCTTGCACAGAAAAAAGCCCCACGTACCTAAACCTTAGACTAATTTCAGTTTTCTTTCATTTCATCCTTTTCCTTACTCCTATTGTCTTTTTTCCAGCATGATAGTGCCGATGAAACAACCATCCACTGTCTAATGATTTGTCAAAAAAATGTGTAACACCTTGTCTGGCCCTACATTCTCAAGAAAGAGGTAAAAAATTATGCCCTGCAGAAGAGGGAGAGGACGGGAGGGGAGAGCTGCAGGCAGTACTGGGGGATAGTGTTAGCTCAAGAGAGGATGGAAGCTGCTCAGTCCTCTCAGGATCTCACTTCTGACCATTTTATCACAAAGGGTTCATTCAATGGGAACATGCTAATGTGGCAAAGTCATCTGCAGTGGGGAACAGGGAGCTTAGCTAAGAAGTTTGCTAGTTTTCCTGAGGGCTGCAAATGTCTCCCAAAACCTGGCTAAGCTGCACAATTGTGGCAAGTGTCATCGTTGCATACTGTATCAGTAAGGACAGCAGAAAGAGCCTCTCCCACCCCATGCTGAAAAAAAGGTGTTGATTCGCAGAGCAGTCATCCTTCCAGGAAGCACTCAAAATTTGCAGACATTCCATAGCACATTCTGCTTCTTTGGGATTTCAGCAAGAGGACTTCTGTAGTTTGAGATCACCTCATTTGGATGCACAGTCCATTCCTCCCCTTGGCACCCAGAAAACTCGAAACAGCAAAATCAATGCTGAAAAAATGGCTCACTATTTGTACTTGCATTTGCAAAGTGAAGGCTCTCTGTGGAACTTTCCTGACAGAGTGATTCCACCTTGCTGAATCAAGATTGAAGTAGTATCCAGGTTTTTGTGTTTTAGTGCTCTTCAGGGCAGTTGTAGACTTGCCCTCAAACACCTGCTCTCCATGATGGAAACAAGCCACAGTCTCTGAAGGTCTGTTAACTCCATTTACAAATCTGCATGTGTCTCTGGGGATTGTTCACAACGGAGGAAATAAGGGAGGTTGCTACAAGCATCCCTGCTTACAAGCTACAAAACCTCACCTCGTGGTATTTTGTTTGTAAATTCACAGGGAGAAAGAGCAGCACCACAGAATCTTAGTCAAGTGCAGAATATGTAAATTCTGGCCCCTGGATGACTTGTGGGCAGATTTCTGGCATCAGGGACTAACAGCAAGGGAGCTACACCATCTAAAGGGAGGGTCTGTGCAGCCCCTTCTGACAGCAGAGTGCCATAAAAGCAACTCGTGAGTCTGGGCTAGCAAATACTGTCAGACAAAATATAAAGTAGACAGTCTTGGCTGTAACTCCACCAGCTCTTAGTCCTGACTTAGCATTAGCACCCATGTACAACTTCCCTAGAAAGTTGCTCTGAACTGCCCTGTGCTCTGAAGCAGCTGGCAAGTAAGGCCCTCTGGAACCTGCTTCTCACCTCCTTCTCTTTTTCATACTTTCCTCATCATCAAAGGCTAAAGCACATAACTACTTACACCAATCCTCCCAACAGAAAAATGATCATGCTATTCAAATTGCAATCTTCCACAGCAGTTTAAGAAAAAAAGAGAAAGAGAAATCTTCCTGAGATTACTTGTTGAAAGTAAAAACCAAGAGTGAAATCAGAATAGGCAAAAGAATAGGGGAAGGAGGGTGAAGTAAAGAGGAGAGGAAAGGAAAGAAGGGAAGAGAGAAGAAAAAGTAAAAGA
>NW_020955355.1:330072-555880 GCF_003031625.1 Empidonax traillii
AAAAGAAAAGAAAAGAAAAGAAAAGAAAAGAAAAGAAAAGAAAAGAAAAGAAAAGAAAAGAAAAGAAAAGAAAAGAAAAGAAAGAAGAATATAGAAAAGTAGAGACATTTGTACCTGCATAAGGCTGATCCAAGCTTGAGAAGGCAGAGTCCAAACCTGGAGAGCTGGGCATGTCACAAAGCCCGTTTAGTTCACAACTCCCCATAAACAGAGAGAGGGGCAATGAAAGAGGAGCAAAGCAGTTCCCTGCTGGAGTAGAACCAAAACTCTGAGGTGTCCAAGCCCTTTCCTATCAGTTCCACAAGCCTTTTAAAGCCTCTCTTTTGTCTCATAGGCATTGCTGCTGAAAGCCATGAGGTCACTTTGTCTATTTTTGTCTTCATAGCTTCATCACTGAGCAGTGTGATGGACATTGTCACCTGGCACTTAAACACCCTCCTTCTTTTCCCCACACCGTACTCTGTGTGAGGAGAAACTCCTTTCTTTTATTTTAAAATAAGAAAATATACCCTATATTCTTGCAGGTTCTTTGGTGCAAGCTTCAGGTTAGAAAGGTGCAAACTTCAAGTTAGTGTTACCAACTCCTCATTGTCCAGAATTTCTGTGCCAGAGAGCCCTTCAAAGAGATGAAACTAACACAGTGCACGTGTCCAGCATGGACAGGCATAAGAAACCCACACAGGAGGAAAGCAACTTTCCTTGTCAGAAACACTCAGAGAGCACCCAGCTCCAGGCAAACATAAGGGAGAAAAGAGAAAGGAACATCTTTTGTGTGTGTGTGTGTGTGTGTGTGTGTGTGTGAGGAGAAACAGTCCATGATACAGATTTCTATTGTGTCCCAAGACTGAGGAATATTTAACAGAGGAGTATTGGATCCTGGGTGCCTGCAGTGAAGTTGTTTAATTGAATTAAAATAGTAGAGGCTGTTATCTACACAACTGAAGAGTGTGGCTGTGTCCAGGGAGGGTGATGGAGCGTTTGGAGGCCAAGGAGTGGTGTTTTGGCATCAAAGCTCCAGCACTACAGATTGAGAGGTGTTGAAAGATCAGATGTTGGTAGTAAGGACTGTAGTGAACAGGGAGGAAGGGAATAGATGGTGATGGGAGTCTGCAAATCTGTGCAATTGTGTCCTGCTCAGCATCTCCTCACACTTTGCCTTACTGCCTCTTCCTGTACTTGAGCAACAGCTCCTGTGAGAGAACCCCAGAGCCAAGGCCAAGGGTCCTGTGATTCTCCTTCCCAGCAGCACCAGCCTTAGCAGCTCTGTAGCCTACGACTCGAGCAGATCACCTCAGTGTTTGTGAGTCCAAAAGAACAAAGGTCTGACCATGCCTCCTGAAATCCAGTGGCCATCGCTGCAGGCCAAGGAGACAACTCCCACAGGGAACATTTCTGTAGGGAGAGCTGTCATGGAGCGTACAGAGGCTCTTACAGCAAGAGCAGTGGAAGTGATTCAGTCTCTGATTAATATTTATACCTATAGGCAAATGTTCTCTTTGGGGAAACCTTGTAATATCTGATACATGCAATTGGAATGGAAATACAGCTCTGTATCTATTAAGAATATTCAAATGCAATAGAAAGAAGAGTAAAAGAAAGGCTTATAAAACTCTCATAAATTCTCTTGGTGTGGTGGATAATTTCTATTGATTTTTTTTTTTTTGTCAGCTTTTAAAGCTCTAATTTCATGTCCCCACTGAATTCTGTTGGAAAAATCCACAAAAAGGAAAAATTATTTTTATGCAAAGCCTGCAAAGTTTTTTCTATTACTAATTATAGCAAAGAGAAGTGTAAAAAGTATAAATCTTTTCAAGATCGGGCCTTATTAAAAGAAAGCACTTAAATCTGTGCTCAGGAAAACTACTGAAGAAGCAGGCTTATATGGTGGGATGTGCTGTTCATGTTCTCTAGGAAACAAACAACGGTAAATTTTATTACCAAAAATCAAATTCTAAAAAAAACATTATCATAGAAAAAAAGCACTTTGGTAATTTTAGATATAAAAAGCCTGTTCCTTGTGATGAAATTATATTTGTCTGCTATTTTTTTCACATGGGATCACCTAGAATTTTGTTCTTTGAGCTATTTATGTTAGACAAGGTCATTTTTCCGTGGCTAATGTTGCAAATATCTCAGTAAGTCATTAGAGACTATAGACATCTCATACTTTTCATACCTGGAGTCCTTTCAAAATAAGATTTGGATGGGTTATATTGACCTTCTAAGTATTCCCCTGTTGAAAGCTTCAACCTTTCAAGCTTTGATCAGTATTTAAACTGCAAACAGTTCAGCAGAGGAGTATATATTCTTTTACTTGAAAGAAGTGGTAAAACTCTCAGGATAGGAAACACGTTTCTCATTCTTGGATATTCGCACAGTTCCATCACATAATTTGTGCATAATATAAAACATAGATATGGTTTCAGCTCCAATTTAGGATACTACAGGCAAATGCTTCAGTCCTACTCAAGTCTGCAGCACTTAAGCATGTATCTGAGGTTGTATAATTAAATACTTGCCAAACCAGTATATATTCTTGAATGACTAGTGATTTTAAGTGTCCCAGTGAGACACTGCCCCACTGCAATGTCCTGGTTTTTGAAAAACAGAAATCACCTTTTCTGCAGATGAGTTGACAGCCCATAGGAAAAAATAACATGCCCAGTCATTTTGTAGATTTTTGACCATTCTTAGCCACGCTGCTCTTGAAGAGCTCTGTGAGACAGAGAGGGTGTGGAGACATCACTGTGAATGGCTGCAATACATTAGTCTCATGATATCCTGCTTGAGTAGCTTGTTCACTCGAAAAATCTCCCTCAGTTGAGAGAAAGTTTGCTTTTCTTCCTGAGCTCGATGTAAAAGTGTCCCCAGTGCAGAAGGTAGCACACATGTCCAGTTTTTCTGTGCTGAGGGCTCACACTCAGGCCCTGGATATTCTCTACATGGTCTTCTGCAACAGCACTGCCAAAGTTCTGCCAAAGGAGAACTTTCTTTTACCAGGACAGCACCTGTTGAATGCACTAGTCTTTTGCAGTTTTAGCCCAATTTCCTAAGAAAAGTTTATGTAATCGTGCTGCGTGTCTTTTGATCTTACCCCGTTTCATGCTAATAGCTTTCGAGCCCGTGCTAATTTTAAGAGTCTGAAGTCACAAAGATACAATGTTCCTACAAGTTTATGTGGGGATAAGTGATTTGACAAAGCTGATAGACCCCACCATAGGAAGCGAGAAGCCTGAGTGCAGTCTTAATCAGGCATCAAAAACTGAAGAACACACAGAACAAAGAGATTATGCATTCTCATTTTGAATGTGAGAGACATAAGACAGATTTGCATTTACTAGACATGAGAGAATGAGATCCCAAATGCAAAATGTAAATTAAAAGGACACTAGGATCCGCTAATTCTGCTGCTAGTGTCTGACAGCAGAACACTGATTCATTGACTCTTTGTCTTTCACATTTCCAGCATCTACTATGTAGTAATACAGACAAGTATATGCTCACCAGCTGGGTATGTGGACTTGTTTAATCCTGTAGCACTTGCCTGTATTCTTGTTATCCGATAGATTTTAGTCCTTTTCTGCAGCTATTCAAGCTCCAACTACATTTAAAAATCTAGCCTTTCATGCAACAACCATATACCTTCCGTGTGTTATATCATCTGGTGATTAATACACAGCAATCTCCATTGAATCCCCAGGCCATCCATTGAAAATGGTATTACTGATATTTCCTGTTCCTGCTTGCTAACTACAATAGTCAAGAGAAACTTAACACATTTACAATGCTTCACCACCAGGAACTGGCAGCTGAAAAACAAAATAGGGAGACAATAGTGGTATACCAGGGGAAAATTCACTGCACTGTCACTGCAGAGACCCGGGTTCGATTCCCGGTCGGGGCCCCTCCCCGGGCAGATGGAGCTCGTTAGCCCGTAAAAAAAGGCAATCCATCTACGTCCTGAGGACCTCGCTGCCACCGTCCAAGCGTGCTTGGCCCCGGCAGATGAACCTCAGGATTAAAGGGTGGGCTCAGTTCCGCGCACACTGTGTCTCACCTAAAAAATCCAATGCGCAGGCTGGAAGGTGGAAAGACCTTCCCCGGTTCTTCGTTCGCGAAGAGACTGGCCATCACCTGGGAACACTTTTGAGCTCCTCAGTCCGGATAACCCACCTCCCTCCCCTGTGCCCCACACACACCTGTGCCCCACACACACCTGGGTTTCTGTGGGAAGAAAGACCAGAGAAAAGCTGCAAGGTGTCTCAGCTGGGTTCCCGTTCTGAACAGTGGCAGTTTCGGGGCTGTGGTGTGCCCCACAGCACATACCGCTCGTTCCGTCTAGATGCAGCCAGAGGACAAGATCCACTGACAGAAGAGAGGAGGGTTGGGATTTTTAATCATCCGTCTCCTTGCTAGTCATATAACATTGAGGTGGAGAGGACCTTTGATTGACATGTTAGTTTTTAAAGCTCCATGGGTAAAAATATAGAGGTAGTCCTGTTAGATTCAGAAGCCCAGTGAAACACTACTACCAACTTAGCCAGTTAGCTAATATGACATCATGAACCATTAATAGGTATGTTTTCTGTTCTATTCTTAGCCAATTGTGCAGTCACCTTACAGTAGTCCTATCTCATCCATATTTCTCTCGCTGGAAAAGTCATGTGGAACCATATCAGGTATCTTAGAGAAGCCAACATATACTGTGCCCACCAAGTTTCTTTAGACATAAATTCTTATCTTACTGAGCAGGTCAAAGACTATCTCTCTTTCTGCTTTGTATTAGTCCATGTTGATTTTGCAGTTCATTTTGTTTTCCACAAAGTACGCTCTAAAGAACTACTTCATTCACCTAATTGAAGCTAAACATTTATTATTAATATTTTTCTTATCCTCAGAGTCAATGTTATTAGAAGGGTGTATTCTCGCTCTCTTTCCCTGAAACTCTTCCCATTATTCCAGGGTATTTATCAAGGACTGAGGACCATTCTGATACAATTTCTATTAATTCCTTACATTTCACCTCTATAGAGAATAAGATTCAGCCTTGTCCCTTCAGTATAGTCTGTGTATCAAGATACGCCAAATCTACTTGCCCCTGTTTCTGCTCCTGTTTCTTTCAGAGGTAGATTAGTGGTTAACATAAGTGGTAGATGCACTGATGACAGTGAAGCTTTACACATTTCACAACAAACTGATCTCCCTTCCTACAATGGATTTAAGTGAAACTGGAGAATGATTATTTGCCAGGTTGACAGTTTTCTCCTCTCTAGCTATAATTTTCTCTCACTTCTTTTGAGTAATGACTGTTGTTTAATTACCCCTTGTCAAAGTCCTCTTATGCCTCAACCTTTTATGTCTTTCCCTCATCCATCACTATCACTTTGTCTCATTTCAGTGTTGTCCCTGAGCAGACTTGTCCCAGCCCTGTCAGGAAGTCCCATATCACTTTCAGAATTGATGGAAACAACTGGACAAGGAGAAGGATTCCCATTGCCTGTTTACATTGCGATTTCTTTCAACTCAGCACTCAAAAGCCTGGAACCGAAAACTATCAGCTTGGCTAAGACAGGGGTTATATAGATATAGTTATTTCAGTGTGATTATTGCTCTAATCACCTTTGAGATCTGTATTATTGGCAAAATTTGTGTTAATCTCATTGTTCCCTATCAACTTTTCACATCCAAAGTCAGAGCAGAAGTGCACGTGCAAGGACAGGCTATGTTAACTGAATGTATGTGGCAGCATGGTGTGGTCACTTGCTGGGGCTCTGCAAGGACCATGGAAGTGTGAGCTTGGAAGAGAACTGCCGACACTTTTCACCAGCAGCAGGATGATGAATGATTCCTGATCATATCTGAGGAACTGTGACCCAGAGGGAGAGTCCCTGTGCTGATGCCCCAAATGATATCTCATAAGGTGTAAATACTAGGACAAATGAGAGGATATACCTTTTCATTTCGGAAATCATAATTTTCCTCCATTCATCTTCAAATACTAAAGATCTTTCACCTCCCAGAGAATATCATATGCAGCTGAATTTATCTTGAGTTAATACATTTTCAGCTTAATCTATGTCTCTATCAGGCTTTGGGGCAGCAGGATAGCAGGGAGGTAAAAAGGTGGAGAAGAGCAGAGCTCTATCTGCCTTACTTCCAGTGCTACAACCTACAGCATCCTCACTGAAATGCTGGACAAGAATGACGCCCGAGGGAACGATGCTGGAGGTCTCCGGTAAGAACACCCAAGGAAGATGGCCAATTCCTTGTGACAAATTTTGAGATGGTTCAAGAAAGAAGGAAACATTCAACTTGACTAGCCAAGACAGGCAACACTAGTTTATAATCTCTGTATTCTACCCAAACCATTGATACCTCAGCCTGACAATATCACGTCTGTATTTTCGATAGGGGAACATGAACTGAAGGCATAAGCTCAAGCCTAAAAGTAGAGAAAGAGGGCTCCAGATGCCCAGAGTTTATCTCACCATAGTCTTCTTTAACAAATGCCTTCCAAGTGGCAGAGAATTCAAAGCTGAATGTTAGTTATCAAGTGGGGTATTCTTAAGCAAACACCTACAGCTAGGCTGCAGCACTGTATGTAAACTGATTTCCCAAGTGGATGCAATTTCCAGTTCAGTGTGTGCTGAAGTGAGATCAGACTATCCATATGTTATCCAACCATGGAAGCTGTTGTCCTTCTTTTCCTGGTTGCTGGCTGCTCACTGTGTAGCACGGGTCAAGGGTGCTTCAGCATTGCTTCATACTGCTAGGAACAGACTTCCTGTATGATCAGTAGTTCAGGCAATTAATTTTAATCTCCTGCTCTGAGCAGAATTCTTTTCTGTTTTCCTTTAAAGCAGGTAGGATCAGGTCAGTTGACCACTATCCTAAACCTAGACTGCAGTGAATGACAAAAGCAGCAAGTTAGTTTAACAACCACATAAATGTGATCATTAGAGTCACAACTGTCAAAACTGAAAGCCAAGTAGAAAATGTAGTGCAGTAAGTTCAAACTGCCATTCAGGTACTTTATCTTGTTCATGGCTCCAGTGGCCTATACAGATTGTAATGATGCACTCACCCTCTCTGCAGAGAAATGTGACTGCAGTCATAGAAGAGGTAATCTGTATGACCCTTTGATGAACAGGCCACTTATTTGTAAGCATCCTATCTTTTCAAGTGATGCTGCTGTACATCCGCTTTAAACAAGAAGGATTTCCTTTTCTGATATGGAATGTAGTATCTTTGATGACTCTGCACAGGCAGCCAGGCCCATATAAAGCAGAGGAGGAAATTTCCCCACCCATTTTTCCCTCCCTTCCCCTACCATACATGGAGAGGCTCTTGAGTCCTACAAACTAAAAATAGTCCAGAGGATAAGTTTAAATTGAGATATTTTGAAGCACTTCTTGCACTGACACAGTGTGATAGCAAGTTAGGAATAGACTGCTGTCCTGGTATGGCTGCCTTCTACTAGCAATTGGTATTTTCAGTGGTGACAGAAGGCTGAGCCCTTTGTCCTGTGAGATGATTTAGGATGGGGGTGAAAATACAGAGCACCGTAGAGAGCATAGGTGGCTGAGAAGAAGCAACCCTGGCTTCAGATGGATCCCAAGCCTCTGTGGGTGGGGTGAGAAGAGAAGGGCACTGCAGGAGCTATGGGAAAACAAAGAACCTCACTAGCAATGACTTGTGATAACTGTAGTCTGATTCTCCCTGCCACAAGCTCCCACTTTCTGCTAACCTTTTGAAACTCATTCAGACTTTTAATTAGTATTTTCTGTCTTGTTATCTATTCCTTTTTTCTGCACTGTCCAAGTGGCACATAAATAATCCCAGGAAGGGATGTAGTTTGGCCCTGTACAGTGATGACAAACTGAGGCCCTAAAGATCCCCGGTTTCCCCAGGGATTAATCACCTCTTTAGAGAGAGCAAGTTACAGTTTTAGTGGGAAGGAAACAAATTTGTACTTTTGTTTCTACAAATTAGGTAAAATATTGGCTATTCACAAATATGACTGTTCTGTAGTTCATTTAAAATAAAGCAAAGAGTCCCTGTTTGCTGGCCATTCTCTTACCCCACTGAGCAAAACATGGGGGTGCATGGTAGCCACTGGGTAGTGATGAAGACTGAAGTCCTTTTACTTGTATGACAAGTTCCCCCCCATTTGGGTGGTGTGTGGCTCCCCACAGTGCCCCAGGGGTCTGCACCAGCAATGCTCTGAGTGGTTTTTGAGCAGGCATGTCTAAGTCACGTGTCCTGTGGAGGGCTGGGATGACGTACATGCTTATCCCATAGGCTTGAAAAAATGAACCAGTACCAATGTGCAAATACAGCATGAACTTTGGAAAGAGAGAGGCCCAAACCTCACTGCAAGGGTTGTTGGCTCTCTAAGGAGCTCCAAGACACCGTGTCTTTGCTGGGGATGAAAAAGCTCAGTTTAGCAGCTGATGACATACAGGGCCTCGTACAGTGGCACCAGCAGCTGCTGCCCCCTCTTTCCTGTGTTGATTTTGCTCCACACCACCCACTGCCAAATCCTGATTTTGGGCTGTTGGTCCTCGCCACCACACTGTGTTCTGCTCAGGGAGTCAAATCCTTGCCTAGTATAAATAAGTGAGCTCCACTTGCTCCCGTGTTACTGTGATGCAAAGCAAGTGTCAGACAGCAGTGTCACCTCCAGCATTTACCACGTGATTTGTATCCTCTTAGCAATGGCAGAGAAAGCAGTTCTGCTTGTCAGGAGTTAATGGAGTTAAGGCAGAAATACCGTACTGGAGAAATGTTAATAAGATGATAATTGAGAGAAAATGAATCAGTAACAATCAGGGCATTAAGACTGATGACCTATCATGGTACAACTGGGAAAGATGGTGAGGGAGTTATAGGAAGCATTTGTTCATTTCATTGATGGTCTAGAGGGCAGTATGCAGTCAGCACAGATCAGATTTTCTAACAACATCAGAAACGAGGGAAAATCAGACGGAAAAGAGGAGGCAGGGTGGCTGAGTCAATTTGCCTGTGATCTGGAAAGCTCACAGCTCTGGAAAGCAGGCAGTGAGGATAAAAGTCTACAAAAGCCCTGGGAAGTAAAGAACAAAGCAAAACCTAAGAGCTGACAGCAGTAGCAGTCTTACTGAGATTCTTGCAGGGGCAATAGAGCAGTGAAGAAGTCAGTTGATACTCTTGGTGGTGTGTAAAAGAATTATTATGTATCTCTGTTCTTGTACTGGGATTTCAGTTATTCATATAGAAGTTTGATGTTTCTAAATACTCATCTAGAAATACTGTACCTGCAATTCTGATTGCCTGAGGTGCAGGTAAAGAGGATGGGAAAGAGATAGTCTCTGTAGCTTAAAAATGACAGTGAAAAGTTAGAAAGACTTAAAACAAAGGACAAGAGAAATACCCACAAAAATGGAAAAAACATCAGAGCAGGCATGAGAAAGCACGACATTCTGGGAAGAAAAGGTGAAAAACCCTCTGTGTAACAGTCCCAATAAATCCCAAAGGAGGTTTTCACATTCTTGTGGTGCAGCTGTTGGAGCCATAATGAAGAAAGCCATGGCAAGGCAAGGAGGGTGTGTTGAGTGAGTGCTCTGGGAATATATTTAGATCATTAGTGCTTCAGAAGGCAAACATCTGATTCTGTATTCAGAATGGTCCTTAAATGTCTAGTTCATTTATGGTGAGCCTTAGGCTGTCATGACTGATAGTCCAAGTCACTTACTGTAGTTAAGTCAGATTTTAAAAGCTTGCCTAGCTTCTAAACCATGAGCTTGCTTTTGCATTCCTGTTTAGAAAAACACAGGAGTCTCCATGTCCCAGAGTAGGTTAGTGTGCCGTGGATATTTCTAAGGAAAGGCAGAGGAATAGAGCTTTAAACTCTGCTGTCTCCATGGGAGCCTAGAGCAGCTGTAGGAGCTGAAGCAATGCTAGCCCAAACATCCTCACCAAGGCTGCATCTTTCTGGCAAGAGATGCTCTACCATGTGCCTCCCATGCCAGTGAGTAGCTCCTCTGCAAGCAGCCTCCCCATGGAGCCAATGCAGCTCAGCAGTTCCACATCCTCATGTGTTTATATTTGGGTTTATTCCTTAGCTCTGTTCACCATGTAATGAACACCTTCCATCTCTCTTCCTTGCTTCCTTCCTTCACAGAGTTACTGGCTCCTGAACCTGACTTTTGTTTTAATGGCTGCTGTGCTCCAGCATGATCAGGATGTAGAGTTGTGCCTTCTCAATTACTGCCAAGATCCCTAACCCAAGAAAAGACCAAGTTGGCTGTTTGAGTTGCCATCCATGGCAGAGTAACTCTTTCATAAGGACACCCATGGCCAAACATAAACCAGAAAGGCGGTGAGCAATGGGGGAGTAATAGGAGAAAATAAAGCATTATCTCAGTCTGAAGTGCTTCTGGGAACCCTAGCTCTAGCTGGAAATATTGTTGCATCACCTCCTGCCATAGGATATTATTTTGCCATCAGAAATGCTCTGAATTAAATACATAGCTTTCCTGGGATCCTTCTGTACTCATGCTGTCCATGGAAATAAGTCTTGATGTAAAGCAATTGCTCATCCACTGCTAGGACTATCAGGTGGCAGGGAGCAGCTGAACATGCCTTTCTCAACATTCACCTCATGCTTGTACATTATTCAAAGAGAGGAAAAATAACTTCATCTTCAGGGAGGCTGAAATTGCTACTTTCTTTCTTGTCCTAAGGAAAATGAGTGCTAGAGACTGGGAAGAAATAGTACGAGGCACCAGGTTGATTACACTGCCTAGCAGGGCCAGACATGAGGGATCCAACTGAGTCTGTCCTCTCAGCGCTGGGAAGAGCAGGAAGACAGTGCCTGATGGAAGCACCTAGATTTGAAAGTTACCTCTATAGGATCCCTTAGGCAGAACACATAAAGGAATGTTTAGCCCAAGGGAAAGATAAAAGAGAGGCTTAATAATTGCTTGGCAGTATTATCTGGCCTGCGTAAAAATGTCTATTATTTGAAGCAGAGAATCAGAAGTCAGAATCCATGTGCTTTATTTCTGATTGAGTCTAGCAATCTTTGTGTCTCTGTTTTCTATTCTGTCCTCCAGCTAAACCTCTTTTTTAAAACCTTCTTTTATTCTAGGTTCAGAGAAGTGTAAATTAGTCAATCATACTATACACTGAGGTACTCATATGAAAATAAGGTTTTGATCACCTTGTTTTCAATGTTATTGGATAGATCACAACTGTGAAATCTGGTAACGTCTTGTTCTGCCTTCATGTTTGGCTTTGAAATACTCCATGTGTAGCAAAAACTATGAAAGATATTCACAATTAAGGTCACTTCAGGTTCATCACCTATATACTACACTACATTTTTCAGTACTTTATTCCACATGGAAAGGTCTTGACTATAATGGATTGCACTACAAGGAACTGTCTCAAGAGCTGATTTACCAGCTCCTGCCTGTCCTTGCTGGCAACTCTTCTCTGCCAATAACCAATTCTAGCAGAGCTCACAAACTGCTGCCAGACATGGACACCCTTGCTGGAGTGAGTGCCTGCAGAAAAAACCTCCTCCAAAAGCTGATGTAGACAAGTCCCTCCCTGAGCTTCCCGACATGGTGAGAGAAATAAATGACTTACTGACAAGACTCTTTTAGGGCTATGCTGACTGAAAATTATCTCATCAGTCTTTAATCATATGTAATACGACATGGCTCTACCCATGGAGAAGTGAGCTGAACAGGGTGCTAGAGCCACAGCTGGTTGTATGGCTGCAGCTTCTATGAGTGACTCCCAGATCCCTGATCCAGACCCTTTCTCTTATCTGTTCATTGGGACATCTTGGGTGAGGCAGACCCGGCTGCAACAGGAAACCCCAGTCTCTGCAGGTCTGGTTTGACTCTGCTTCTTTGCAAGCTAGAGGAGCTAACCCACTTGATATTTGCAGGAATTAGGCTTTTGGAAGGAGATCCAGAATAAGAAAAGGGTATGGGTGAATGGCAGGGTGCAGAGAACTTACTGGCCTGCTTGGCTTTCTCTGTATATGTGGTGGTTAGGTCTTCATCAATCGGATGTTCCACCGGCCCCACCATGGGGATGAGATGGCGTTCCGCTCGGATAGCCTTGGTGGCATGGGGCAGGAGCATTGCCTCTGGAGAAGGCTCCCGTCCCTCTGTTGATGGTGGCCGCAACTGCCCCTCGCTGTCTGAGAATGGAGTGTCTGTGCGGCTGCCAGGCAGGCAGACAATCTCCCTCTTGGCCACCCCGCTGGAGCTGGGCACCTCTGCTCCCCCCTGCGCAGCAGCCTCTGGCATGCTCTCGTAGCCACTCTGTTCAGACAGGGACACCTCATCCAGAGGTGCATCCACCTTGCTGGTGGTGCTGTCAGGGGGGGAGCGCGGGCTCTTCTTGCGAGCCCGGCGGTGCTTCTCCTGGGCCACGTTGTCGGCATCGCTGTCCGTCTCCCCATAGTAGGCCTCGCTGTCCGGGGGGGAGGTGAGGCTCTCCAGGTGCCTCTGTGACCTCCGAGGCTGTGAGGGCTGTGTGGTGGCCGGGGCTCCTGCTGGTTCAGAGCTGAGTAACTGTGCCGGGGGGCTGAGCAGGGATGGTGGGGTGAGTGTATGGTGCCCTGGAGAAGGGGAACGCTGGAGCCATGGGCCAGTCTGGTCCCCACCAACTATCCTGTGGGGAGAAGGAAAAGTGGTGAGAGAGGTCTTGTTTGTGGGGCTAAGCGAGAAGGAAACCCTGACATGTGAGCGAGAGCTACAGATCAAAATGGTGTTTCAAGTGTCTTTCAGGAGATACAGACACCTAAAGTGTAGACTTCAAGGGCAGACTCATCTCTGACATCAGCTACGTGCTCTCATCCTGATTTTCTGCTTCACAGCTCTATGGAAACCAGGTGTTAAACACTTGAATATCAGAATGCCCTGAGAGCATAAAATGCTACCAGCCAGCTTAATCAGCTCCCCAGGCATTTCTCCTGGGGATACAAATACCTGCAGAGCAAGCATTCCCCAGGACAGTGGGACATGCCTTTCAGCCTGCAACTTGTCAGCGGGCTACCGCAGGTGTCTCAGCTACCACACTGCACTCCAGCTGCTCCTGCAGCTGGAACTGCACCATGGAGCTGTGTCAGCTTTGTGGATCCTGGCACCCCCAAACTACTTTAGATCAGAGTGAGCTCCAAACAAAAAAGTCAGTGCTGTTTGTTTGCCCTGACATGGTAGTAAGTAGCCAGTACTTAGGATTAAAAGGCCCAAGTGTTTTTTTGGGGTAGCGCTCTAGTATCCTGTGATAGGAGACCACCATGATGTTTGGCCTGCTCACTGTGGGACTGCTTCACCGTTAGGTACCAAGATTTTGATGACCATATGCAATCATGCCAGCCAGTCCAATCCATAGTGGCATTTGTATGGAGACTTCAAGACTGAAAGTCATGTGGAAGGATGTCTGGAGTAGGTGCAGGGCAGACTGGGGCAGTCAGCCCTATTGCTGACTGCCAGAGGGAAGGAGAACTGGCTGTGCTGACAGGGAAAGAGCCTGCTCTGTCTTCCCGCTCCTCAAGAGTGAGTCTGGATTTCAGTGGCAGTTTGACTCCAGATCATAAAGATGGAGCTGGGAACTTCTTACTTGCCTTGTCAGAGTTGCCAGGGCTTATTAGAGCTATGAAGGAGTCCTAAGTACTTGCCTTCTGAACATGCACACCAGGAAGCCAGGCAGACAGCATTGCCTCTCTAAAACTGTGGAATTCATGTCTTGGATCCCAGTTCAAAACTGTGAAAAATTTTTATTCACGTCAGATGCAAACCTTTGTCGAAGCTAAGGGTGGGACAGTTTCTCTGGCAGTTTATTTTTTTTAATACTATTTGCCATTATGAACTCTCAGTGAGGAGCAAACTCAAAGTTCCACAAGCAATATAGAGCAGTCCTTCGTCTTCTCTAAATACTCAACCAAATAACCAAAAAGCATTACTGCTTGTAATGAACGGGTTCTCTTGTTCTACACTGTCAGGTCACAGTGTCTCTCCCTCCCTCTTTTTCTGAAATACGCATACTCCAGATTCATCCAGCTACCTCTCCTTTCTGAACAGGCTTGATTGGTGTTTTCTCTGGGAACATAAATCTGAAGTGGGAACGGAGATGTGATCAAGAAAGCAATATGTGATGATTTCTCCACTACTCTGGGTTGCAGCCAACTGGTTATGTTATTTTCAAACCATGCAATGCTGGCTCCCAGAGGACTGGGAGAAGCCTGCCTTTGTCACTTTGTTAATTCAAAGTCTGCTGATTTTGCCCCACTGGAATTTGCCCAGGCACCTGTTGCCTGCAGGGGTGAGATAAGGCCTTGGCAAGGGACCAGGAGCTATTCTGGACACCCTGTATAGAACGTACTCATCCCACTTAATCACAGCTAGGGTATAGAGTGAGCACATCAGAAGGCACCAGTGCTTTACCTAAAGCCAAGGGGAAGATCCTACATGCTCAGGCTTTCCTTCTCTGAGCACTGCCCACCTCTGCCCCTGCTCTTGGGATGTCAGCAACCAGCGTGGCTGTCCTTCCTCATTCCTCACAGTGCTCTGCCTTTTCAGGTCTATAGAAAATCACATCTCCCAGCGCCCTTCACCAGCCTCTGTTTTTCTGAGGGTGGCTTCTGTTTTGGCAGTAGTTTTGTCTAGCTGGGGCTTCACAGAGCTTTGCTGCCTTCATCTTTATATGATTATTCATTTACAGCTTGGGCCACATCCAGCATGTACTGAGGCACTAGGTTAACTTAGCACAGGGAGAATGAGGAACCTTACTGGGACCATCTTTGTGCTTCCATTTGAGCTGATCTCCACTATTCTGCTGAAATAGAGACTGGCAGAGATATTTCTTCCCATAAAAGGGGACTCAGCCACACACCTCTAATCTTAGTGGGAGTCAGTTCACAGACTGTTGGACTACAACTGGCCTGATGTAGTAAATACTTGGGTGATTTTGTCCTGGCTTAATTATTCATTGTATAGTCAAATCCATTTCTACAGAACAGTAAATACCCAGAATGAACCAGAGTCTGTTACTTGCTGAGATAAAATATCCTATGTCCTCTACTTGCTTGAAGCCTAAATAACTCATTATTTCCAGCACAGCCCTCACACTGCAAACACTTCCCTTCAGCCTAAGGGGTGGGGATGTCTAGGGTCAGTTCAGCCCCGGGGCCAGTCACTCTGGAGAGCAGCACAGAGACAGGGCAAAACATTGAGATGGCCGCATGTTAGCCATGGAGAAGTCCTCCTAGCCCTCCCACTTTGCAGTATGGCAAAACCAAAGGCTTCCTGCCTGCCTTCTTTCTGCTAGGTGTGGAGAGCTGTTGTGCTGGATGAAGCTGCCCTGCTGTCTGCGCTGTCACAGCACTGGCACTTGGGTGCAGGTTACCTTTTCACACGGATGTTGAGCATGCCGTTGGAAGAATCGATGATTTGCATGGCATTAGCATGAGAAAGGCCAGCACATGACTTCCCATTGATAGATACTAGCACATCATTTTCCCACAGGCCTCCACGGCATGCTTTGCTTCTCTTTCGGATCTGGAAAAGCAGGAGAGAGGACAGAGATGAAGGAAAGAACAGCAGCATTTCAGTTCAGTTGTTTCCTGCTGTCCCTTCTGTTGCTCTGTCCCCAACAGAATAAAATAAGGCCTAAGATTACTTCCTGCCAGGGTGAAGAACTAGTCCTGTTGCATAGCCCTGGCTATGGTCTCTGCATTCCTGTTAATTCCAAGAACTTCTCTGCTGAGCACAGGTGGCCTGGCCTGATCACCAACCTAGTTCGAGTTCTTCAGGGCAGATGAAAGACTCAAGAACATCTGCATGCTTTTCTCCTCTTGCTCCCTATCTCCTAAATTGCTTAGGGAGCTTTTATTTCAGAGAGGGAACAGAAACTCTTTCCAGACTATGCATGTACATGACTGTGTGTCCCTCTGCATGAGCCTACCGTGCTTCCTTGATATGATCCCTGGCTCTCATGCAAAGCCCCTGCAGGTACCATCCACATGGAAGCTGACACTGGGGACAGATAGTGGCTCTGTCGTGAAAGAGGTACTTTCTGCTGTTAAGCATTCCTGTTCCAATGGCTTTGGCCAGTGTATTTCTGGACATCTGCATCAGGCCATATGGTGTCCTATTACACAAGTGTAAACTTGGAATAAATCTTTAGCCTTAACAGGAGTTGTGCTGGATATGCATTGCTATATCTGAGAATGGAGCTGGAGTCTCTAGTTCCAGGCTAGTTCCTGGATCTGGCCTCTCATGGCCAGCTTACACCAAATGTTTCCTCTCCCTTTTGTTCCATCATCCATCAGTTAAGCTTTTTACCAACACAGCCCAGCCTTTCTGTTAGGGCAAGCAAGCAAGGAAACCAAATGCCCATTCAGCCAAAAACCACCGACCTCTCCAGTACAGGCAAGGAATGGAGATAGTCTTGTAGAACAGCTTGGCACCCATAATAGAGTCATTTTGCACATAAAAGAATATTCAGGAAAAAACACTGGGTCAGAGCACATCAGGACCAAGGTAGTAATACACTGGATTTGTAGATACTTCTAGAGTATTTCTTTGAATCTTGAAGTTAAGTGAGAGACACATCAGTGCAGAGGTGTTTAACAGAGGGTGCAGTGAACAAACTGTGGCAGATCCTGCAGAGAGGTAACACAGCAGGGCACCTTCTCCCATATCCTACAGCCTTGTGCTGAAGCAACCAGTCTCAGTTACTTTGCCTGCATTCCTATGGCAGCCTTAGGAAAGAGAAGTGGATGTGGGAGGATTGCTGCCCTGTCATTGTTCTTGCAGGGGCAGTAGAGGAGCAGGGAAGGAGAGAGCTGGAGCACTAAGGAGGCCCCATGTCATGGTTGGCTGGGCTCAGGGCCCAAGACCTCTGCACCCATGGGGTGTGCTTGCACCCAGAACTCGACCCTGCTGGCTCATGTGCAGGCAAGAGCAGCACTCCTCTCAGGTCAGCCTGTCAGCAGGACCAAGAGGTGTTCGGGAAGAAGATGGAAAGAGGAGGGCTATGCTTCAAGTTGTTTTTGTGTTCACTGGCACTTTATCGCTCTGTAGCCTTTCCAGCCTGACCCCAAATTTTGCCTGCATGCTTAAAATAGGGACTGGCTCACCCCAGCTGCCACATCCATCAGCCTCTGTCATTTTAGTCCTTTATCTCCCTCCTTGTTAATATAAGCCTGGAATGAGAATGTGTGGGTCTATAATGAACTACTGCTGAAGAACCACTTTTCTGCTGTTACAGTATAAATGCTGCTTCCTGATACTCCCTCAAGGAACAACTGTTAACTGAGAAGAGATAGCAGACACATTTTCCAATGCTGCCTACTGACACAGCAGGTAAAGAAGAGAGTTAGGAAGTTGAAGAGAGGTTAGAAGGAGTGTCCCCTGGTATTCCCCAAAAGGCCAGCTGCTGCTCCATGGCCAAGTGCTTGGTGCTTAGCACTGGATGGGAACATACTTGCTGAGTATGTCTCCCAGTTATGGAGTGACGGGGCTGGGGGTTAAAGGCTGTCAGCAGGTGCTCAGAGCATTACTCACATCCCATCGTATTCCTCCATGCTCACTGAAACCGACTGGATGTGGGCTGGTGACCAGCCAGAGCAGCAACAGTAAGCTTCCTGCAATCCTCTGGTCCCACAGTATGCAAGACTTTGCAGGCAAGTTTTCAGTATTCCCAGGCAGGAAGGATCAGGCTGTGCTCCCAACACTGCCTGCTGCTGTTCCAGGTACCTTTATATCAGAGCAGGCTGGTGGGACATAAGCAGTCCCATGTGGGCTGAGCATCATGAGCAGGCAAAGCTTTCTCTCTTTCAGCACAGGAAGAGACCTACTGAGTCTGAAAATAGCACATGTTTCTTCTGGCACAGTCTCCCGCAGGTTTATAACCCCCCCCTGGAATTTTATGAATTTGCTTCCCGGGGTCAGAGGGAAACGAACTATCTGCAGCTTCGCTTTTATGCCAAATCCTTACCCCACTGATTTGCTAGGGAGGAAGGCAAAGGGGTTAAAGGCAGAGAGGATTGTGCAGCGAGAGAAGGAAGAAAGCTCGTCAAACAGAAAGGACAGGACTTAATCCACAACCATGACAGCAGGGTGCAGTGCACTGGAGGCTGCAGAGCCTCTGGACAGAGACCAGCACATGCCGGCCAGATTTTATATGACTGCCAGCCCAGTGCTGTGGAGACTGTAATGACAACCCACAGCCTGCATGCCCTGCTTACAGCAAGGGCAGCACTGAGCCTTTGAGGGCCCAAGACAAGGTGGATGCCTAGTGCAAAAGCCAGGCTCACTGCCCATCCTGAAGGTCAGTTTGCCCTCAGGCTCGAGCCACTTGCTCCCCATATCTAAAAGATGCCCTCTCCTGGGCAGCCAGTGAGCCACATGAAGTGTCACTAACAGGGAACTTCTGCTTAGACTGCAGTCAGGTTGGAAGGTGTCACCAGACAGCTGTTCTGAAGATATGGGAAAGGCTGGAAAAAGCTGCATTTCAAAGAGAAAACCTGTCTGCTTCCTGTAGCAGATATCTGGAGAGCTTTCTTGTGCACATGAGAGGCAGCACTGATGGACTCAGACAAGTGGTCAGGGCTGGCCCCAGACCTGGCCCTGAGGTTTTGCACTGTCTGACCTTCCAGCACACACTGGCAAGGACTGATCTCTCCTTCTGTGTGAGGAGCCCCACAAATTCTGTGAGCCTCTTGTTAACTCTCTGTTACGCTTTCCACTCTGTGCCTCAGTAGACACACTCTCCCATGGCATACCTTGACTAATGGTAGGAATGTCCTGTTATGATATCAGATGGATTTAGGAAATCCCAATTTCAGAGTCTTATTGATTTATGCTACTGGAAATACAAATCAGTGTGAAAAACTGGAACAGATTTTCTCAGAAAATTGTCCACCTCCCCGCCCTCTCAGCAGGAGTTGTGTAGTGACAAAAGAGCTCTTGCAGAGAGATTTGGGTGTTTGCAGCATCCAGGTACATGTATATATATATATCTGCATGGGGTTTTTTTCTTACTTTACCTGCTTCCTCTCATTGATCATGTTCAGTCAGACAGAAGGAGAAGGACAGAAACAATTAAGGGGAAAAAAGAGTGAAGGTGACAATAGAGGATGAAAGGAATAAGAAAAGGTATAGAAGGGAAGGCCAGTGCTAAGAGAGGCCGGAGAGGCCAGGGTTGGGATCAGGCTTTAACAGTACAGTACAAGCTTTCCTTGTACAGCCCTGGGGAAACAAAAGGACATGCTGACTATTGGATGTATCTTGGGGAATTCAGTCTAGCTTTCAGGAACAGAATGCAAGAGGAGGGGGTCAGATCCTACTTGGCAGCATCTGTCCTTCAGTAGGGACTATATTTAGATAGTGGTATGTGGGGGCTGAACACACGCTGGGATGCTAAGAATAGAGTAATCCCGATAGTAACTCAGTGGCTTCACATCTTGCTGGAGTACAGCTCGGGGAACCTGTCTTGAAACTTTGCAACCACCCTCCCTGTTGGCCAGCACTGCTTCTTCATGAGGAAATAGGCTGTGGGTAAATAGAAGTGGTTTGCAGTGCCTTTCAGAAAATAACCTGTACTAGGTTCATGTCATCTTTCCCCTTACCTCTCCAAGGCACCTCTCATCTCCGCTCACTGGGGTAGGAAGACAAATTAGATTATCAGTCTTCCCCCAGTCAAAAATCTTTCCAGCGGCAACCTAGCAAAATCAGTTAAAGTCAGAGTTGTATACCAAATACAATTTGTCTTCCAAACACCCTTCCAATCTCTGATTGCATCTCTTAACACATAGCTTCCCCCTTCCACCAGCTACAATGCCATAGGGTCCAACACTCCATGGCAACCCAGCAGTATTTAAATTTCATTCTGAGCCTTATGCAAAATGCAATCCTGTCACACGGTTCACGTGGAGAGTTAAGAACTGCCTTGTTGTGGTATAAAACATTACCAAAAGGGAATGACTCAGACAGGAGCCAACCACCATTTGGGTCTCCTCCTTGTAGAACTTCCTGCTCAGCTGAACCACAAACACAGCAGTTGTTAGATGTAAAAGCAGAAACAAACACCCTCTGTCTCTTCTTCTTTCTTAACATCTGTGTTGACATCTTTTTGGTTACTGGAACAGTTTGTTTTTCCTCCAGCACCAGGGCCTAATTTTTACTTGTGCAAGGAAAAATAACCCTGTGGCTAAAGTGGGTAGATACTAGAGGAGCATTCAAGAGACCTGGATGATTTTTCTCCAAGGATGACCTTGGAGAAAACACCAAGACTGTGAGTCATAAATGGCAGGAGCCTGAAAATCAGGGTGTTTTTCAACGGTCTTTCTTTATCTCAGCTGCCCACCTGAACACTGAATCCACTAAGATACTTCTTCTATGCCTTGCCTATTAAGTAGTAAATAACATCACATCCTCCTAGCAATGCCATATTTTTATTGGAAGCTATTTTACAGGAGAATATTTACTCTAATCCATTATAATTACACTTATTTACTTAGTTCAATAACTTCTTGATGAAACTGTATTCCTTTTTAAGAGGTGACACTGGATGACTTATCTCTTGGTAAAGTAGGTCCAATGTCTCTGCAGGTCTCCTTCACTGGGCATCCATGGGGAAGCTTAATTAGGGAGTCCTTATATAGAGAAAGAGGGGAGAGAACACGTACTTTGTGGGATGAACACAGCAATGGAGAGTGGTGAAAGAAGATATCTTGACTGAGAGGACAGACTTGGATGACTTTAGTGATAAGAGTTGGTAGTGGCAGAGGATGCTGATGCTGGCCAATCAACTAAGTGCATTGCAGACAACTGTAATATGTTACTGCCTCGAGTGTACTGGTGGGGGAGATATTGCTATGAAGTGTGGGAAAGAGAGAACAACTTCTTAGATGCCCTAGACTTCATTCTGATTTATACCAGGAGACACAAGGTGATATAAACCAAACACAAACAATCAGGCGTGGTTGGTTTTCTTTCTCTGTTGGTTTTCTCTCAATGAAACCAGTTGCCTTTAAAAGAACATTTTATTCTGATAATACAAAGGGGGAGAGAGAGAAAGACAACCCCAAACAATCCAGTTCCTTTGCCTAAGCAAGAAGTTTAGCATAGGTCTCATTGCTAGGAGCAAGTTTCTAGGCAGAGGTGGCTGCAGGTAAATAAAAAGAGGCTTTATCTCCATAGCTTTTTGTTACTTGCTGGAAGATTAGCTGGAAAGTGAGATTAGCTGAAAAGAAGTATAATACCAATGACAAAGAATAATGCCACATGTGCTAGAATAGATACTAAAAGTACTTGATGAGTGTTTTACCCTCAACAGAGTAAACAGCAGGATATCAATTTTTTATTATGTGAAGCAAAGATTCAAAAGGAACAGATATATTTGTCTAAAGCAAGAGTACCAGATCTAGCTGCTGTGAGAAAAGGAATCGAGTGTTCAGAAAAAACATGCTTATACATGTCCCATGTAGGTCTTTTTTTCTAGAGACTCAGATATAAAAGATTTTAGAATCAAAACCTAAGGGAATTGGAGCTCCTAAGCAAATCTAACCACCAAAATGTTTCTTTACAGGTACAGAACTGGGCACTGAAATGTGCCAAAAGGAGTGAAAAAGTCTTGAACACAGAGCAGAGTTATCCAGAGACATGACTTGAGTCCTCCAGAATAAGGTGTTCTCACCTTAGCCCTGCGTGCTGTGCTCCAAGGGCAGTGAGTGTATGCAAACTCTGAATAAAAAGCTTTCTCAAAACAGGGACTCTTTTCAGCTGCTGCTAATTGTTGAACAGCAGTAGTCTTAAGAAAAATATGCCTCCACAGTATGTATGCTGAGAGAGGGCAAATTAGAAGATGAACATACATACTATTATTTCAATAGAATGAGGATCACTTATGTTTGCAAAAAAATATTGGACACAGCATTCATAATATTGCAAGTGTGGGTTACTGCACCAAAACACAGCACTCACTAACCCAAAGTGAGCCTCTCAGCAATAGTCTGGGGAGGATAAGCGCTGTTGTTCTGCAGCAGCAAGGACAGGATCAGCCACAGGTACGGATTACAGAAGTACTGCATTCCCCTGAAGGATCCAGGGCACTTTGGTACAGGGACTTTCCTGTGCCTTGGAGCATCTTTGTAGTTATCTTGTAGGTATGAACGTACATCAAAAGCCAGGCTCAGCCTCCACAGATGTATTCAGTAGTTCTAAGCAGGAGCAGGCTGAACAATGCCAGTGAATGAACCTGAGCTCTGGATCACAACTGCCTGTAGCATTAAACTGTTGAAATGACCCTTGGCACATCTTTGGCTCAGACCAGCTAATGCTGTCCAGAACAATTCCCAGGCGTAGTTTGGGAGCTAGAACAGACAATTCCTAGACCCATTGCTTGTGGTCATGCAGGCATCTTATTTGGAAGAACAGAAAGAGTTAATTGCTGGGCTTCAATACACTCTGTAGCACCTGGCAAAAGTGCCAGAGAATGGTCCCAGGTACATTTAATGCATAGCACGTGTGGTTTAACTGCAACCTCTGACAGGTGTCAAGAGATTCTTCCAGCACGCCTGCATCCTTACAGACAAATAGGATGTAAAGATGACACTGGCCAGGCTCTTAACTTCTGCAAAGAAGAGAGGAAGAGCTTTTTTAGCAGGGCCCTTCACACAGAAGCCTTAGACCTCTGATGGAAGCAAAAAGCATGGAGCAGCCCAGCTGTGGTCACATGGCAGAACAGAATCCATTTAGGACAGTAATGTAGGAAAGACCAGAGGCCAACATCACATTTGTCATAGGCATGATTGCCTCATGACCTTTCAAAGGGAGGCAGGAAGCAAAAAAAAGAATAAACACAGAATGAAGTGCTTTGGGCAGTAAGAAAGGAACAGTTAACAAATGGTTAAAGATTATCTGGGAGCAAACATGAAAAATCAAGATTATAAGAGTTACAGGAAAGAATATAACCACCAATGCAGTCCATTCACACAATCTGTTCTCTGTACTTGTTTCAAGAGGGAGTTCCCATGAAAGGCCGCTTCCCTTGAAGGTAGCTCCAAGCCACAGTGAGGCACAAGGAACTGTGAACTAAATCAGTAGCTGATCTAATCAGCAAGGGTCATTTGCATCCATGATAACATGGCTTTCTGTTTAGGCCACCTTCTGATCATTGACCTGGAGGTCCTACCCCTCCATCTTTGCTGAAAAGGAGAAGTAGAACTCCCCTTCCAAACTTTCCACCTTGCTCCCTGCTGTCCCAGCACTGTGCAGAGCTTGCAGCTTCTCCACCAGACAGCAGCCCCGGAGCCCCTCACGTTTTCCTGGCAGGCAGTGACTGCAGGTCCCAGCTGCTCCTTGGAAAGTTCCACCGGCTCTGCAGCATGTGCTCCCTCTCTAGCAGCCAAGGGTAACACCTGCCTCAGTGCCGACAGGCCATAAAACACGGCCAGGAGCACCCCCAACGCAGCTTGAGGCACTCCTTCCACAGTGCTGGCAGGCATATTCAGCCCTCCAAAATCAGCATTAGTGACTGCTATAGAGTAGGCCACCACCCATGCTTTTTTAGATGTGACAGTCAACATTTGTGAAAACATAAATAATGGCCTGCCCACTGAAAAGGGGAGAGGAAGAGAAGGTGCTTGCAAATCAGGAAGTCATGACACCTATTTGAATTAGAGCTGGCACCTCTAGCAGGAATAAGGTCATATGAGCAAAGGTGAATAGGACAGAACAGCCAGACTTCGGGTCACAGGGACCAGTGACATGGCATACAGGCAGCAAGGACATCTGGCAGAGGACACAGTAGAAACAGTGAATTATCAGCAGAGAAATATACAGGAGAAAGCGGGGATATGTGAGAAAGAGGTAAAAAGGAGGTTGTGATGAACTGCTCTTCAACAACAAAACAGTTTTTTGTTTTAGAACCTATATAATCTGTATCACTCCTTCCCCTAACAGTTCACTCCACTGCTGCCAAGTATTGGTACAGAACAGCCGACTGAAAGGAGTCTCTTGAGTTATCACAGCTAATCAATACCATGTTGTTTTCAGAGGCCATATTGTTTACTCCAATTCATAAACTGATTCAAAATGTTTTCAGTTCTTTTTCTAGATTGGAAAGTCTTTGCTGAACATCCCTGGTTAGTTGTTTGTGCACATCTGATTGGTGACAATGATGTCACCTATATTTGAATACTGATGCTGGTATTTGCTCAACATCTATTTGTAGACAGCAATCATATCTTTCAACATTTTGCTACGTGAAAGAAGCCTTCTCTACTCCGTCCTTCTCTACAGTTGCTCTACCTTACATTCATTTTCCTTGAAAGTGGCTGACTCTGTAAGTTTAGTACTTCAGTGAATTCCCCTTTGTGCATTAGACAGCAACATCAATGTCTTCCTATCTCAGTCAGACAAGGCTACCCGAGGCTCATTTGTTTATGTTTATCTTTTATTCAGAGATTCATCATTTTGCTGGCTCATGATTAGTGACGCACTAATATGCCCAAGTCCTTTGCCTCTTCTATGGAAAGACTTTTTCTCTATGTTACAGTTTCCTCTATGTTACTTGTGCTGGAGTTGTAAGTGCCTTCCTTGCTTTGTATTGCAAGTAACTGGGTTTCCCCCTCATTGAATTAATCTTGTTTTGTAGCAGGATCCCTAAAGGCAGGGTTGCATGAACTTGTATCATACTAAAGCTGCCCCGTTTATCTTTGTAAAAATTATTTCCATAGTATAGCTTCATGTTAGGTTTCTACTTTGGTTAATTCTGGGCTTAGTGCTAACAACTTTTCTCAGACTACATTTGTTTTGTTTCAAGTGCATTTGATGCACATATCGTTACTGCAAACAAATCCTCCAGGAACCTGATGGTATTGTTCTCTCTTACTATCTTTTCAGAATAGGTAAACCTTCTTGCCATTTATAGTTACATCTCAGGACCTTGTACTCTTAACCTTTCTGAAATAAAAATCTTACCATCTATGGATCCTTTTTTTTTCTTGTATTTGTGTTTGTTTTCTTTCTTTCCTAATGACTTTTTCTGGTTAAAGATTTCCTGTATTATGTTACCATGTGCACCCCAACTACTGAGCTATACCAAATCAGCTTTATTTTAGTGAGGGGTAGTGTAAAATCCCACTATATTCCATCTGCTTGATTAGGTAAGAGTTAAAAGATTAATTAGGAATCACAATAATCCAGTATGAATCCACAGTAGTTCAACTGATTTCACTTAAAAGAACACTGCTGTAACTAAGAACAAAATGAAAATTACCTTTGCTTTTTGTGTTCTTAGCCTTTATTTCCCCCTTTATTTGTTTCTCTAGTTCTCAATATTCCAATCCTTTCTAATTTCTGCAGAATGATTCATGTCTTCTACTGATGTTTGATCATGCTGTGTATCTGCCTGCTGAGCACAACGCCTGCTTTTCTTTCAGCTTACTTATTACTGAGTTGATATTTTAAAACCCTCATTTAAAAATCATCTTTCTCACTTAGGGCTCCTCAGACACAAATTTTCTTTTGTTTCTTCTTTTGTCTTACCCCTACTCTAACAGTGTCTGTTTTTATGAGACTGAATTGTTAATGGTACCCCTTTCATATACACATCAGTAGCATAGTAGCCTTCAGATTCACATTAGACATTTCTGGCACCTGGACACTGCAAATGATTGTTTGGGTGGAACAAAATAATCAGTACCTGTTCCTGTAGGCAAGTTTAAGATTAAAGGAATAGACATTTTCAGTTATTACAGATCTGGAAATATATAATCAGTTGGTGTTAAGACTAGCATTTCAGTTTTGCCTGTGTTATTTAAAGATGAGCTTCTTCCTCAATATTCACTGGGCAGTGCTGGAAGAAGCAATGTTCTGATCCCAAAGCAAGCACAGCTGGTTTGGCTCCATAAGTTTATTTGAACACAAAGCTAGTTATCATAGAATCATGAAATGGCTTGGGTTGGAGAGATCTTAGAGATCATCTCATTCTAACCCCCTGCCATGGACAGGGATGCTTCCCACTAGACCAGGGTGCTCAGCACCCCATCCATCCTGACCTTGAACACTTCCAGGGACGGGGCCTCCGCAACTTCTCTGAGGAACCTGTTACAGTGCCTCACCAATCTCTGAGTAAAGAATGTCTTCCTAACATCTAACCTAAATCTTTCCTCTTTTATTTTAAAATCATTCCCCCTTGTCTCATCACTGTCTACCCATATAAAAAGTAGCTCTCCCTCTTTTTCATGTCTCCTCTAGGTACTGGAAGGCCGCAATGGGGTCTTTCCAGAGCCTTCTCTTCTCCAGGCTGAACAACCTCAACTCTCTCAGCCTGTCTTCATAGCAGAGATGCTCCATCCTTGAGATTTTTGAGATGCTGCACTGGACCCTAAAAGATCCATGTCTCTCCTGCACTGAGGATCCCAGAGCTATATGCAGTGCTCCAGGTGGGGTCTCATGAAGGAAGAGGGGCAGAATCACCTCCCTCCACCTGCTGATCACTCCTCTTTTGATGGAGCTCAGGTTGCTGTTGGCCTTCTGGGCTGCCAACGCCCACTGTTGGCTCATGTCCAGTTAGTTATGTGTGACCCAAGAGGCTTTCCACAAGGTATATAATTCCAGCATCTTGCTCCAGGTGTGTCCCTGAACCCATAACCCACAGGGAGTTGCTGGAGGACACAGAAGTTCTGTGGCAGCTGGATTCAGCATGTGAAGATACAGCTGCTCTTCTACCACTTTGTGTAAAATGGACTAAGGTATAGAATTGATCCCTTGTGTGGAGAGACAGCTTAAACTACAGCTATGTATTCTTTCAGTCTGTAGAAAAATGGGTTCCCACCCCACTTCCAGCATGTTCAGGTACTTCATTTAGTTGCAGCCAGTTGAATGCTTTGCTAGAAAAGATGGTTTAAAATGCATGTGTTCACTGTACATTTTGAGTAAGCTGCAATTTGAAAAAGCCAATAATTTAAGCCATCATTGTGAACAGCTTATGAGAGAACAACCAACTAGAGGGCCACTAATGTATTTGAAAAAAAACCAAAACCAAAACCAAAACCAACCAACAAACAAACAAACAAAAGCATACAGCAGATACAAAAAAATATCAGGAGAACAAAAAAAAGGTACCAAGAACAGCAATTAGTGACTGATCTTATAATAATTTCCATATAGAAGAACAATAAAATAAAGATGATGATGATGATGATGATGATGATGATGATGATGATGATGATGTAAACTTTAGAAGAAATAAAGGCAAGAAGACTATGTGACTGTGTAAATTGATCATGTAAGATGAGGAACTGTGCAGGGCTTTGTAATATAGCAAGAGCAACTCAAGCAGGAAATCCCACTTTGTGCAACATTTAGTCTTTGGAAGGCCTGGCTGCTTGATGTTATCAAATTTTCATTGGGAAACCATGCAAGACTTAGTGGTATAAGTAGGGTAGTAGCTGTTCTCAAATGACTTTCTGTTTCTGTTTAGGGTAAACCACTAGGACTGTCAGTTCTTAGATACTTCACAGGACGTGCTGATAACTACCTGGGGGAAAGAATTTCCCTCTAATTACTCAAAAATTAGATGCCTTGGTGAAGTTTACAACTTCCTCTGAAATATCTGCAGGAAATACAAAGGAAACAGGAAGCAGGACATAGAGTGACTTTTAGCCTAGCCTAGCAATTCCACCATCTCTATGTAACTACAATGTATATCATTTTTATATAACTTATCTGTTATACTTAATTGATTAATTTCCCAAGTTAGCTTTTTATTGCTTATTCATCCAGAAAGGTATATAGAAACAATCTGACTAAGCATCCAAGGGTAAGCATTTTTCCCTAGCATTACTACTATGACTTTTTTAGTCTAGAACTTTAAATTGTCTAAACTAACAGCACTGGTTCACCATCTGTATCCACTCAGTTATCTCCTGGCACCTATCAGCTATTCATGCCTGTATGTTCCATCACATGACTCCTGGCAGTTTATTCTCTTCTAAGCAGTTTACATTCAGGTATGACCTCACTGGGCTCCTGCTAAGTTTCTACAGATCCTTTCTTTGGAGACAGTTTAAATGGAGTTGCCTTTAAGACAGTGACCTGTGGTCACCTGGATGCCATTTAACTCTGGGCAATAATAAACAAAAATGGTAATTATAAAATCAAAGTCCTGCTTGAAGAATTATGTATACTTTGAGCTTCAAATGGATTTGTATCAGTTATATTTTCCATAATTATTTTTAATGCAATACCCAAGTATTGTAAAACTATATATTTGTATTGCTAGACTTAAAGTACAACACCCAGTTCTGGGTGAGAGCTGCTTCTAGTTAATACCTTCCCGCTACTAATCCTTGAGCAATATTCCGTTCACCTTAAGGTGCAACCTAGCCTGGGTAATGGCTAGTTCTTGATACTGTTCAATCCGGAGTAATCTTTATAGACACTTAGAATCTCCTCCCTCTTCCGTCCCAGTTTTTTGTCTACTGAGGAAAAAACAGGACTCAGAATAATCTTAGACCCTACAGAGTTTATGTGGCCACTGAAAATCCCATTTTCCTAACAACCACTGATGGCAGACACGTGTTTGAAGGATACTGATTCTTTCTTTTCAGCACTTGAATCTCTATGAGTATGTGCAGAAAATGCTTTTCTGGAGAAAAATCGTTTGCTATTTAAGAAACATTCACTTTGGGGCCAAGCTATGGGATTTCAAACAATTTGGCAGAAGTTACAGACAAACATTTTGTGATCTGGGGTGAGCCAAATGACACAGAATGTTTCATTCCAAAATTCTTAAGGAAACAGAAGGAGCTGGGCATAACATTTTTTCATTCCTGCTGCTGGGTGCCTTCCAGGGAGACATCCCAACATACCATTGTGTCAAGGCTAAAGCAGCTGTCAGGACCTTAATAAAGAGGACCATTTTTTCCTAATTTTTAGGCTATTCAATAGTCTTTATGAAAAGACAACAGTAACAGTTGTATATCAAAAGCAGTGCAAATCAAGGTTCATGTTTATTCCTTTTTTATTATTTCATATTCCATCCAAACAACGGTTTTCCTTTATCCTCCAAATGGTACCAATATTTGCTGCTTAGAGCATCAAAAATATTCACTTCAGACAGTATTGAGAAACTTTCACCAACAGAAGAGACACTAAGAAATGTGCATTTATTCTGAAAGCTGGAACATAGTAATTAAGCATTAGGGACAGTTGAATTACAATACGGCTTTGCTGCTTCAATTTAAATTACTTTTTCCTTAGTTGGATGTCTTACACAAGCATTGAAGCTGCCATATTTGAGCCCTCTTCCCTGCACTGTCACTATGGTTATAGCTCTGCCGACAACCAGGGAGAGACAAAGAGATTATAAAGTGTCTGAGCTGTACAGACCTGCACTAGGCAGGTCTTCACCTGACACTTGACTCTACCTCAATAGCCTCTATTTCAGGACACGCATCCCACCCTACACCCTGATTGACCACAGCACCCAAGTTTTCCTCCTAAGATCTGCTGCCATAGTAAGGAGTTCCTGCATTCCTTAACAGTAGTGAAAGATGCCCAGCTCAGTAGGGATATACGAGTTCAGCAGAACAACTTTGTGCTCACAGTTCACATCTCAAGGTCCTACCTTTGACACTTGAAGGGGTCTTTTCTGCTCTGAACCCCCTTGCAGGCGGAAGCCCCAGGGGGCACCTCCAGACAGAGTGATGAGCATTTCTTCTTCAGCTCCCATGACTTCTATGCTTTAGATATTTTGTCTTCCCAACTTCAAAACAGACTCCAGTTCTTAACAGGCAGTATCTTCTATTCCCATCTTCACAATTCACACCACCACTCCAGTCCCCCAAAAGGCCCTCTGTTCACTCTCTCCCTGAAGTTTTGACACACACACACAAGAGAGTTGAGACTGTCAAGCCCAGCCTTCAGTGCTCTTCTGGACTCTCAGCTGCTGCTCTGCCTATGATTAGACATTTGATTCTGCTCTTGGTAAGGGGCCAGAGTTGTCCTACACACGTGTCATGTCAATCTCACCCTCTGTGCCCCCCCCCGCATACACGATGGATCTCTCACAGGAGGGTGGCTGAAAATAGCGCACCTCCTGTCTCTCCAGAGCTTTGTTTGACACTTTTAAAGCTGGAAGCAAAACTTAAAAATTAAAAAGCATTTCAGTAATAATTTTATTTCCACTTCTCATTCCAAATGCAAATCCTAGTGTTATCCTGTACTCAGGATTCATTAGTGTGAGTTTCTGACAAGGACGTGTCACAGGCACAAACTTGCGCAAGATCAGGTGATAGCACCTGACCCTATGAAATTGAACAAAAACAGCTTGCAAGTGATATGCTCTCCACTTGTTTGCTCTATGCATCTAGTGTTACTAACTACACAGTAGCACTATGTGCCTGCCCTGAAAGCCACAGGCAGACTGTAGATGTACTATGCTGACAGGGGGTGACCGAGGGACTGGCTGCCCACGCACAGCCTCTCAGAGACGGGGCTGGATGGTGACGGCCCCCGTGCTGGGCGGCAAGAGCCACGATATACACACTGAGGGTCCGATGGTGAAAAGCCTTTATTCAAAGCAATAGGGGGTTTTTAAGACTTCTGGGGGAAGGCTCAGAAGTGGGATGTGATCGTAGTTGGAGCTTTCTCCCACACTGTGCTCCCTCTGCAGCTTGTTGCTCCCTGACATCCCCTACATCCACTCATAATATTAGACACTGGGACCAGAATAGCTGGGATTAACCACACAGACAGGATTCAAACAGTTCTCTGCAGGGCACTGCTTACATACTCAGTGGCCAAGAGAACAGCTTTGCACTCAGACAATAGAATAGTTTGGCTTGGAAGGAACCTTTAAAGATCATCTAGTCCAACCCCCCTCTAATAAGCAAGGACATTTTCAACTACATCATGTTGCTCAGAGCCCCATCCAGCAGCTTGAGTGTTTCCAGGGATGGGGCATGTGCCACTTCCCTGGGCAACCTGCCCCAGTGTTTCACCACCCTCATTGGAAAAGACTTCTTTCTTATATCTAGTCTAAATCTAACACTCTTTTAGTTTAAAACCATTACCCTTTATCCTATCACTACAAGCCCTACTGAAAAGAAGTCTGTCTCCATCTTTTTTATGAGCCTGCTTTAAGTATTGAAAGGCCACAATAAGGTCTCCTCAGAGCTTTCTTCAGGCTGAACAAGCCCAATTCTCTCAGCCTTTCTTAATAGGAGAGGCCTTCACCCCTCTGATCATTTCATGGCCTTCCTCTGGACCTGCTCCAATGGGTTTATGTGTTTTCTGTGCTGAAGATCCCAGAGCTGGACTCAGGACTCCAGGTGGGGTTTCACTGAAGTTGAGAAGAGTCCTTCAGTGTTTTTTTTTGGACCATGGCAGGCATGGGAGAAGAGACCAGTCTCCACGTCACTACAACCTCCTTTCAGGTAGTTAAGGAAAGCGATGAGGTCCCCCCTGAGTAAACAAACCCAGCACCTTCAGCCATTCATCAGAAGACATGTTTTCTAGTCCTTTCACGAGCCTTGTTGCCATTTGCTGGACACGCTCCACCAGCTCAATGCCCTTTTCAAAGAGAGGGCCCAGAACTGAAGGCACTACTCGAGCTGTGGCCTCACCAGGGCTGAGTACAGGGGGATGATCACTGCCCTAGTCCTGCTGTTACTCGGTAGTGAACAACCTTTGCATCTTGGCGCAGAACTGGCCGTGGTCGCTCCCATGTCGCGGTCTTTCACAGGCCGCTGGTGGGACTCGCGGCCAAGAGCCCCACAGAGTATGCCCTGCTCGCAGCTCGGCGGCCCATGCGGGCTGTGCCGGCCCGGCCTGTGCAGGACGGGCCCCGCAGCTCCTCCCGCCCCGCCGGGGCGTCACCGGCCGCGGCCTCCCGGCGCCTGCGCCGCATCCGGGCCCCGGCGGGCGGAGCGCGGACGTGGCAGCGGCGGGCGGGGAGCGGCGGGGCGGGAGCCGGAAGCGGGCCCGGCAGCGGTGGCGGCAGCGGCGGTGAGTGAGGCCCGAGGGGCTCCGGGGGGTCGGGGGTGCCGGAGCGGCCGTGCGGGGCCCGCTGCGGGTGGGCGGCACCGTGCCCGGCGGCCCTGCCGCGGCCCGAACCTGCGGCGCCGCCGCCGCCGCTTCCTCCCCCGCCGAGGCGCCGAGGCCCGGCGGGCAGTCGCGTCGGGCCCGCCGTGCCCCGCGCCAGGAGCGGCTCCGCAGAGCCCCGGGGCTCCCGGGAACGCGCCGGACGGGAGCGCCCGCACCGCCCGCGGCCCGGCGGGGGCCGGCGGCCTGCGGGGCCGGGCGGCCTCGGCAGGGCCTGCTGTGCTGCTGCTGCACGGGCTGCCCCGAGGGGCCCTCGGCGTCCGGGTGTGGTGCGGCGGCTCCCGGCGCTCCCACCCGGAGAACCGAGCGCTGCTTTTCGGCCCCGGTGCGCCGCGAGGCAGATACCCCTCTGCAGCCTTCTAATCTCCTGTAATCCGCGGAGCCCTCCCCTAGTGTTTGCGCTGTGCTGTTCAGTCTTCCATTCATTCGAGCTTGGTAAAGGATGGTCGTCCCGTGCCGAGACCCGGCGGCTGAGATTAGTTGGATTTGGTTGTGAAACTTCGTGGTGGTCTAAGGAAGGAGGAAAGGAGATGGCATGATCCAAATACAAGTGTAGCCTTGAAAAGGTGGTTATGCAAGATGGGACTCTTGCTTTCCATGCAGATGCTGCTTTAAAGGTGTTTGTTTTCTGTTATTGGAGTTTGCTTTCATTCTTTCTGGGCAATGCTTTTTATGGAGTACAGTGAAGCTTAATTTCCTTGGGTTTAGATTCGGAATGTACTTGAGTATTTTTCAGTGTGTATGGTGTCTTAGCTCTGAGATCTTTGTCAGAGAGACTTTGCAAAACCGTCCAAAATCGGCTGTAGTTGGAGTTCTGTTTAACCTTACTGGCTGATGGAAGTGGTTGATGAAGCATAGGTGAATTGCTTACCCCTAAGTCAGAAGTTATCCACAGGAGTTAATATTTGTACTGTCATGAGAGAATATACAGATTTTTTCAGTTTAGTACTCAACTGATTTGTAGCCATTAATGTGATAATTCCATAAAAATATTTTCAAATCTTTTCCGTTACAGGTTTCTGTAGTCAATTTTACCGAGTGTTGGGGGAAATGTTGAACAGAAATCACTATCTGAGACATAACAGGCAGTTTATTGTTTGTAGTTGTTGTTTACAAGCAGTATAAACCCACACCATTAGAATGGGAAGTGACTGCTGACTTTGTACTAAAGTCTTTACTGGTTATTAATATGAAGTTGTCCTTTTTTTCTTTCCCCATAACTTCTCGTAGAGTAGGTGTTCCAGTTATGGGGTGGATAGAAATATATGTAGCCTAAAACTTTAGAGCCTTCCTCTTTAGAGGAGACTTACGTTCAATCACAAATGTACACTGTGGAAGTGTAAGCATTTCTATCCATTTTTATGTGGAACGGGTTCTTGCTTCTGGAACTACCCTTTTCTGCTTGAAGCTGTACCACTCGGGATTCTTTACTGGTATAGACAGGCTGTAAAGTGGACGCTGGTATAAAGAATATATAATTGCTTCTTAATATGCTGTGACATTTACTTCGGGTTCTAATTTCATGGATGAAAGCTGCGTTATAGTGGTGAACAGACACCTAAAGGATCATTTCTTTAATGAGTTGTTTGGTGCTTTGAATGTTTTCTCCTGCTACTGTAGGACTATATTATCTTCCTGTAACACTTATTATCAAAAGGAGGGTCAAAAATCCAAGGAAGAATTGATGGTTGGCTAAGGAAGGGCAAGGTACAAAGAGTGACTAACAGTGATCAACAACAAGGTCTCCACAGAAGAGAGAAGGTGGATGTTTCTTGTTCTTTAGGCTTGAAAAACTGTATTAGGGTTAAATTGTGAAGATAGAGCTTGTTTTTATATATTCAGCAAGATTCATTATTAACATAGAAAGCACTAAAAGACAGTGTTAACTGGGCAGTATGTATTAGGAGAAGCTAATTCTGGCCTTTTTTTTTTTTCTTGTGAGTGGTAGAAATTGTATAAAGCATACTTGTGTAGGGGAAGTCAGAGCACAGAAATTTTGGATGAAAGATGGTCATTGTTACAATGTACGTGAAGAAATCTTGTTTAGCGTTATAAAGTGCTTTTCAGTCTTATTCTATATAGTCCTATTCTTCTTCCTTCTGGCCTCTTCTCTAAACTTGAAACTGCTCATGTAACTTTCTAATCAATTATACTTGTGCAAAGTTCACAGAATTGAGTCAGATGACTTCACACGTAACATGCACGTGGAGGTAGCTAAGAAAGAGAGAAATCTTTTACTGTGATTTTGTTGGTGTTGTATTTTCAGTGACTTTTGCCTCCTCAGGGTTGCTCTTCAGAAGCAATGCTCATAACTGAGTGTTTTTCAAATCTTTTCCTAGAGCTTTATTACAGCAATAGAGATGTGAATCAATCCCACCAGGAGACTTCAGTCAACAAAGAGTATAAAATGTTATTGAAGTAAAAATATGATGGTGATGGCAAGGGTCGGAAATAGTGGTAGTTTTAAGGTTAGGTCAAGCTGGGGTTTTTTGTATTCCATATTTAACCACTTTCACTCTTGTAACCTATATATTGTGTTGTACCTTGCCTAGGCTGATGAATTGGCCTAACAAAACTGTGTTTAATGTGGCCCTTCTTTAGATGAACACAGAAGTGATCAAACCTTAGATTCATTGTGAAAACTTTGTGTCTTATACCTTTTCGTCAGTAACTCCAAATGCATAGGTGCATTTTGAGAATATGTGCACAGATGAAGAAAGTATTACCTGTGGTGTGACAAGTTGAGAATCTGCCCAGGTAGAAAGACAGAGTACCACATCTTACAACACTGGAGTCGGTTCCAGGATTGCCATTTGGATTGATTTGGACAAATGTAAGGGAGGCATTTGTTAGAATGGCCCACGTGCTTCCAGATTACTTGCCAGTCTGTGATTTCCAGGGTATGAGCTTCTCTTCCAGGATTTTCTATAGAAAAACAAAACAGGAGTTTTTTATATCTGAAAAGAACTAAGTGTTCCATGAGTGCCTGTAGAAGACCTGGTAGTCAAGCTGTCAGTGAAACAAAAGCAAGGACATCTACCTTTTCGAAGATTGTTCTTAGCACCAGAGTCTAGGTCTGTATAAGAATAGCAAAACTTTTCTACTTCTTCCAGAAAGCTGCAGCATGGAAACATTAAAAGCACTGTGGGCAATGTTCCGAATTGGTCTCTGAGAATGCTGATTGTCCCCTTCTGTCCCTTTTTCCAGAAGGGAAAAACTTGATTTCTGTGTTCAGAAATGAAGTAGACATATTTCCTTGAGTTTCAGCATAATAATAGGAGGTCATGCTGTTGTCTTGGGGGGGTGGGGGTGGGGGTGTGAGTTTTTGTTGTTGTTTGTTTGGGGGGGTGTTGTTTGCTTTCTAAAGTATTAGTCTCCCCAGAATGTGAAGCAAACAGGCCTTTTCTTTCTCAGGACCAGTAGAAAAGGCATTAACACCTTTCTGAAGGAAAGTAATTTTATTGTATGCCTTTCCTCTGGAAGTGAACAAGAACTGATGAGATCAAGCTTTTCAGTTTCAAAAGGAAGTTAACAGTGAATACAGACCATAAGAAATGATGAATATGCAGTTTTCAGTCATTTGGGAGATTTGCTTATTGAAACAAGATCATGTGAATCACTAGAGTTTTTTAAAGCAGGCCATAAAATCTGCACTGTGGTCTGATTTGTATGGATACTAAGGAATCTGGAAGCTATTATAAAAATTAAAATATTCCACCCCCCTCCAGTATTCCTGTGTATTTTCTTCCCATCAGTTTGTGGCTGATCAGCACTGGCTGTCTCTCCTGTATAACAGCTTTCTGGTAAAATTGTAGCTATGTAACTGTTTTGACCAAAACTTCCACGGTCAACTGCCTTTATACAGAGGAATAGAAAATGGCATAGAGTGACTGCTCGTGCTTTGCAGGAAAGTTGTTGTTTATGGTAATGACCACTTGTTGCCATAGCATTTTCCCTGTAGTGTCAATCCTGCTTATTTAAGCTTTGTGTGTCGTAGCTGCTGAGTAGTAATATGACGATCAACACCATGTGTTAGTATTATGTTTGGCTTAATTTTGGTAATATGTCACTACATGCAAAGTATTTTTACCCAGTGAAATAGCCTGTTTTCTTAATTTCTCCCTGTCTGGTATATGTCTTATTTCTGTGATTCTCCACATCACCCCTCCCCTCCCTTAATGTCATAAGAAAGAGCATGAAATTTTCCCTTTCTCCATATCTCTTCAAGTGACTAAGTTCTAATTTACAGTTACATGGTTTTTGAGTGGAAACAAAATGAATGTTTGATACAAATAACTTGTACTGGGGAAGAGGGAAGATGGACTCATTCAGTGACAACTGTCTTCCGCCTTCTCAGAGGCAGATACTCTTGGCCCTGCCCTTGTGGTATTTCACATCATTGATGAGCAAGCATGCCACTGGCCTTATGTTTAGAGCAAGTCCAACAACTGAAATTATGATGCAGCCTTGTCCTCAGCTTCAGCACTGGGTTTGTTCTTGAATCTCCCTCCTTGATCCTCTGCCAGTGTAGAGCAAGCATAGACTTGTGCTGTGGTGGAGATTAGCCTGTGCTGGCTGGCCCATGGGATAGACAAAGGTCTGAGGTATGTCAGACCGAGCTTTCAGTTGGGACACTGAGTTAGAACCATCTCCTTTGCGTAGCTGTTTCTTCCATAAAAGTGTTAGAGATTATCTCAAAACTCTTTTTCTCTGTAAGTTGTGCATTAAATCAGCTTACCTCTTGCTTTTGGTATTATTGTGGAGAGAGCAACAAGCTGACAGATATTACCTGCTCAGGCAGGAAATACTGATGTTCACGTGAGGGAGGGGAGGGAAGGCTGAAAAGGAAATAGCAAAAGATTATCGGGTAAGATCACTTACTGAGTGTACACTCACAGCAGTTAAGTCAGAAGTGGTTTGCAAGGGACCTACTTGAGTTCTTGTCCCATCGTGCTTGAGAGAAAGAAAAGCATGAAAGATTGATCTTCTACCCTGTAATAAATTCCTTGTTCAAGCATTCCATGGTCCCCTGTTCAGGGATTTCTATAAGTATGACTTAAGAAGAGTGTCTTGATCTTGTGAGATGCTGGTACTAAATCTGCAGATCCTCGCGGAGGAAGGACCCGTTTGCAGGAGGAATGAGTAGAAGCTGGGTTCCTCATGCACAATCTGGTAAGCAGGGGCAGGAAGAAGAGAAAGCAGCCCTCCTTCCTTGCCAGAAAGACCTGCCCAGATGTTCTAAGATGCGTGGGTAGATCAGACCTCTCTATGCATCCTTCTTTACCTGTACCCCCACCTTTGCAGGAGACATTCTCCTGCTTTTCTATTTATACTGGACAGGAGGTGGCTGAGGTCAGGTCTGTGATTGCAGTGTGGTGACACTGGTTGCAATACTGGGGAGGAAGAGGTAAACCTTCCAGGGAGCTTGGGAAGGGAGCAGGTCCCAAAGTCCAGATTTCCTGGCCCCAGTCAGGTTAGACTGTTTTACAGAACTAAGTCAAGGGTGGTGTGGGAAACCAGAATTTTTGGAGATTACACATGATAAACATGACAGCAAGAGAAGAGTCATGTTTAAAACCACTGCAGGCTGATAAAAAATTCTGTCACACTGCTGTAAGCTGTTGCAAATAATTACTTTTGAGAGCCAATTACCTTTAAATATTTAAATGAGTTCTTTTTCTGAACAAAAGCCCTATCTTTACCTTTATACGACTTGAAGAACAAAATATAAAACTTCATTTATTTCCTTTCATGAAAGTTTAATATCTAATTTCAGAGTAAGTATTAGCAGTTTTAGTATTGACATTTGTCATATTTACTAGCTATAGGAGTTTAAATGTAGTTTTTATGTATTGTGCTACCTTTTTTCAGTAAATAAGTAGATTGGTTTGTTGTGATATATGTATTTTGCTTTTATTATATGTTTGGATCTGAAATAATTTCTTCATGCGGGTTATTCTTACAGACCTGTAGTTCTTTTAGTGCATTTGCTGTAGAACTGTGGTGTCAGTTGCTGAAATAATTCTTTGGCATCATATTTTTGGTAATGTAGAGAACCAACCTTAGCATTATTTGGCATAGGCTAATCAGTGTGTAGGCAAACCAGCTTGGGTATTTGTTAACTGCTTGAGTTGAACTGTACATTCCTTGGAGGGTTTTGCCTCAACTGTCTGGTGGTTGTTGCAGCTGTGTCTCCTCTGTGTTAAGATTTCCTGTGTGTCTTTAACACACAAGTTCATTAGAGGGTTTGGAGAAAAGTAGGAGGACAACATTAGTTTTTAACTTTACTTTGCACTTTTATATAAACTGAAGTTTTTTAGTAAATAATTTAAATGTGCTAAATACGTTTCTTTACATTGTTAGTGTAGACAGTCTTAGCTGAATAGGATAACAGTGACATATGGAGTGTCCAAAGGAGTACAGGGAATGCAAAATATTCCTATGAGGAACACCGGATGAAGGAATCTCCTGGCCATGAAATCATCTCCTTGATTGTCCACAACTTGAGGGCACTGTGGCTTATCTGCCTGCTTGATACTCTGGTATTGTAAGACTTGCCTGCTCGGCTTGGGGGTCTTACAATGACATTTCTGTTTTTCTTTTTATAAAAGCTAGTCAGTCTCTTCATAACAGTTAGTTATGGGGATTGGGAATCTGTCTGTTCGGCAAGATTTCTTGCATAAGTTTGCTACGAAATGTCTCTCCTGTCTCTGACACTGTTTCAGGTCTTATACTTTGGTCTAACTCCTTTAGTGCTGTCTTTGCCTGTGGTGATTTTCCATTTTGAACATCTTTCTTAGGTGAACATTCTGACTGTGGAATATCTTCCTTTTCTGAAATTTATGTACATAACAAGGACTTTAAATCATCTATATTAAAAAAAAAAAGAAAAAGGCTAAAGCCCTCTATGTTGGTCCTGTTCTAGATTCTGTCAAACAGTTACAGCAGCTGCCTTTGTGGATGGTGAAGTATGTGTTGCTTGTAGCAAGGAAATGTGACCACGTAAACTAACATAGAGGTGAAAGCTGGACTTGTTCCATATTATGTTAAGGAATCATTTATCTAGGTCATGAAATCTGTTTTCCATTGGTCTGATACTCTGTGAGGTGGCAGTAGTTCAAAAGGTTTCTCAGGAAGCTTGATAATTATCTGCTGTGGAATAGCAAATGATGGTACTTTTATCTAAGATGATGATCACAAGTCTAACCAGGATGAAGCACAGAATGAGTGAATTAGAAAACACAGTTTCTGAAAACACGGTTTTTAACTAGCTCTTGTAAAGCATGCATCTCACTTGAAAAAATTGCTGTGCAAGAATAAAATTACCATTAATGTTTTACCTTCCCAAGTATCTTAGGAGCTCTCATTTATGTGAAAATAGGGAAGTCAGCCAGTTTGGTTTTATGTCTGCTAAAAGCCATTTTTCCCCCCCTTTTTGCAGGTGAGATTAGTTTGGGGATGTGAATACAATGAGTGTAAACCAGCAAGCTCACACGGGGCCTCCTTACGGGCAACCTCAGCCTGGATATCAGGGATACCAGCAGCCTGCCTACGGAGGACAGTCATTGCCAGGGGTTCCTCAGTTGCAATATGGAGCTTATAATGGTCCGATGCCAGGATATCAACAGCCAGTCCCTCCACAAGGTACTTCTCAGTCAATACTTTAAGATTGATAACCTGTGAATTGTGGTGTGCATGACTTTTTTTTTCTGTATACTTCCTATTTTAAGTCTTTTTTTGTGGTAGCAGTTATCTTTTTTTTTCTATATGTCACTTACATGATGTTAAAAATCATGTTCTCCTGTATTCTGAGGTTATTGTTCTGTCACTTGTCCAGTTTAGTAAGGCTCACTCTTGTTTTAGTAGCTCATAAAATTAACAAGTTGAGAAACAGCCTGCTTTTCTCTGTATGTCCATGCCCCCATGGTACTGAAGCACTTGACTGGAGCAGTCTTCCTGATGAGATTATGAGCAGTTAGGGCTGCAACAGATTTATAATTGAGAGTGCCTTACATTATTACGTAGAAAGATCTGGACTCCATCCTGAAAGATTAAGACATACAACTCCAGGCAGAAAGCGTATTTGGGACTATTTTCCATAATGCCTTTAAACTCAACAGTCAGTTTGTGGACATGTGGCAAGCTTATGTGTTCCAGAATTTTACTGATTCTGCGGGATCATATCCCTTGTTATTTTTGTTTGTTAGAAAGAAAGTAGTTCAACTTTTGTTCTCCTGTTTTCAAAAGAAACGCTGAGTTTAAATTATTAAAGAAATTTTTGAGGTTTTGTTTTCAAGTACCTAAATTGCTTTGGGAAATTAATAGTGACTTTAACATCTGAAATATAGAGGAGAAAATACTATTATTTTGAATGTCTACCTTTTCAAATCATGGGGATGAATTCAGTGTTGCTGAAATAAGTACAACATGAACTTAAAAATGTTTGTTTGGGTTTCAGATGGATATTCTAAGGTAATTAAGACTATGCTGATCATGCTAATGGTCTCCATATCATTCCCCCCTACAAGTACATCTTGAATCTTTTGGAACTTACTGAATTTTAAACCAGACTCAATGAGAAGGAAAGAACAATTGAAGTGCCTGTAGTTCTCTTGAAACTAATGGAAGTGGGAGACTGAAATTTGGGTGCTGAATAATTACACTGTGGGTCTTTAGTTTAGAGTAGAGTAATGAAGTAGAAGAGTTAAGTGTGGTGTGTTAAAGAATGAATTATTCAGTTGCTCCATCTTCCTTTTCTTTCCTTAATCCTCTTCCTCCTATGGTCTCAATAAATCTCTTCCAACAACACTTTTAATCTGAGTTTTGAACTAATTTCACAAAGGGTTTAAATTCTATGAAAGTAGTGAAAATCAGCTCTGAGCAGAGGAAAGAAACTCTGCATCCTGGGAAGGCAGAGCTCTTGAGCACTGAGCGCTCTGTTTGGCTGCTCACTGTAACCATTGACTAACTAGTGTTTCCTGTCCAGTGGAAGGAATGGGGAGAAATTGGACTCGATTTAGTGAGGGAGAGAAAGAGATTCAAGAAGAACCAAAATTACTACAGATTTGGAAAAGTTTCATCAGTGCAGCTATTTATAAAAAAACAGGTTTTGGCTGTTAGCAATGAGAAGAATGTTTGGGGTGTTTGAGAAAAGAAACTGATGAGCATCCTCCAACAGATACTTCAAGAATTTTTAGACTTTACAAGCCTGGAATGCATTTATTTTTAAGGGAATTAAATTTTCTCTTCTGGATTATTTCTGGTTTGCCTTTTTAAATTTTGTAACAGGAAAAATGTGGTTCATGACAGTTCAGTAATGACATACCTAGATACCTCGGTAACATTCACAAAAACTTGTGCAGATTAAAAATAGAGACTTTGTTTGTCCCAGTAACGATTGAAGATGTTGTGCCAATGAGGGCAACAAGGTGGTCTCACTTGGACAACAAAACTGTATTGCACTACTCAAGTAGTGCCTCATGTACTTTATTGATATATCAGGCAAAGGCCAACCATAGTTAGTGTAGATTTTTCTTCCATCTTTTCTTCTGGGACCATCCTTTCTGGAGTTAGCAGACTGTATTAGGGAAATCTCAGTTGTCAGGCTGTGCATTTTGAACCTGTTACTGCCCAGGATTCCTGTCTTTAGAAAGAAGGAATGTAAAAGGAAAACTGCCAATGTTATTCTGTGATCGCAAATTAGTTGTCTTAGGGATTTATTTTGAAAATAACAATAAAATTGCTTGGATGACTGAGTGGAGAAGTGATGGGAACAGATGCCATCCTCAGTCAGGTAGTCTTTTGCATCTGATTTATGTGACAATCCCTAACTCTTAACTAAATGGAATCATGGGAATGCCGTGGCAGTGATGGTTGTCTTTCTTGGGACCAGAAGTGGAGTGCTGTGGTGCTGTCTGAAAATAGCTGCTTCTTGCTGTGAGAGTGTTGAAAGAACCAGGACAATTTTGCTCCAGTCTTTCAGTCAGTCTGTTGGTTTCCTTTTGATGAGGTCACGCAGCTAAAAGTGCAAAGACAATTATCTGAATACCAGGAACAATTAGGCTACAGCTGGATCGTTTTACTTTGTTTATGAAACTGTTAACAGTTGTATTAGTGTACAGACAGGAACTGTGTTGGTAATATGCTATGCATGGTAGAACAGAGGGGGAGTGTAGCTTAAGGAACAATGTGGTAAATGCTGTGAATTTTGGGTATATGATATTTTCTGCACTGTAGACTGTCCTTAGCATTGGAAACACTGTCTCTTGGTGCTTTCTCTCAGGCTTGATTTACTGGTGTATTCTGTCTTTCCAGGTTACTTTCCTTCCTTGGGGTTCCCTTCGAAGGGCTCTCCTGTATCTCTCAACTCTGACACTTCTTCTCTTGCACCTAATTTCATAGGTAAATGGTGTCCTTTCTGTGGGAGTGTTTGTGCTGTCACTTCTTCTGTGCCAAGTTCCCGTTTAATATGGATACTTATCTCAGAGGTGTGGGTACCTGATTATTCAGGCAGAGGTGGGTGGGACACTTCCCAATCTATTTGTAGGCAGCATTCCAGAAGCATAAATAGGATATGAAGAAATAGTCCTGGTAGAAATCCCTTATGCATGCAGATTCATAGATAAACCTGACTCGTGACTAATGTTTTCTGAAGTGTGATTTCAAAAGCTGAATTGTCCCATTCGGGTTCTGTCAGGTAAAATCCTTGGTTTAAAAGAACACAGTCTCCCACTTGAGAGGGAAAGTGAGATTTGAAATGATAACATTGCAAAGAAGTGTTACTGGAAGTCATGAGATTTTTGTAGCTTCCGCTTTCATTTAAGAGAAGAAACAAGTTTTTAGCTTCCTTGGCTATACTTAGAAACCAAATATAAATTAGGAATAATTGCAATTCCCAAAGCTGTGACTTGAATAAGAAAATGTTTTTCAAAACTAGCAATCAAGATATAAGAATTAGAGATGCTGCAAGAAATCATGCTGTATTTTTCCTTCTTTCCAACTAGTGGTATTTTGGAAGAGCTATTTCTAGCGGTATCAATTTGTTCAGAAGATTAGGATGTTGAATTGAAGACCAGATAGTCTTGGGGTTTGAGGAAAATCACAGGAATTTCCCGTTTTGCTGCTCCATTTCGAGATCTGTGATGACAAAGAGCAACATCTCAAAGATGTAGAAAGGGGAACTTGAGTAGTCCTCAAGACTAATGAATCTTAGGCTAATAAACCATTAGATGCCTATACCTGTTCAAGTGACTTTTTTTTTTCAGTGTCTGTTTGAGCAATCTGTGGTAATGGTTACAGAAGTATATTTGTGACAAGATCTAAAAAATGAATACTTCAAAGCTTTTTCTGAAGCAAGCACATACTTGTCAAATGGTATGCCTGCTAAGTTTGAGGGGGAAAGATTTAAATTAATTTATATTTAAGAAAAAGTGTAGGCTCCCTTCAGAAATTGGATTAACTTTGCCTTCAAAGAAAAGAGCTAGTAAGGTTAAATAGTTTACATGTGCTATCAAAGGAAAGATATTGCAAAATAGATGGTAATAAATCAACTGAAAAGGTATCACAAAAGACATTCAGAAATAACATACAAATAGTTAGAGGTCAGGAAGTGCTTAGCCAGAGAAACTGTAAGACAAAGGGGCTGTAATAGTAGTTTAGAAAATACAAGATTGAATAAGAGGAAGGTATATAAAACTACTAAGTGTCTCTAGGAGTAATTAAATCATAAGTTTCAAAATGAAGGACAGGAGAAGGTTTAGTAGTAAAGAAAAGAATCCAAGAAATTATAGGTTACTCATGCAAGGCCTAGTTAATTCCTTCCTCGACTTTAGATCTCTAAGCTTGCTACGAATTGCATGTAGCAGATAAGATGAAAATACAGGAGTTGAAACCTCATGCTTTGGGGTATAAATTATGGTGTAGAATTGAGAAATGGCTCCCCCTATTTCCTGTTTTATAATGGTTCCTCATAAGGAGGCTGCTGAGTCCCTTTTAAACTTGCTGTGCTGGGCACTGTCAGTGACACAACAGGCAGTGTGTGCAGCCCTGGTCTCATGGGGCTGTTTATTTAGTCACCTGTACTTTGTGATACCCCACGCATGAAACGGGTTCCTGTGTGGTTAGCAGGCATGGTCATACAGTTGTTCTAATTATCAACATTGTTAACACAGTATTATTAAAATAGAAGTTTATATTCTCTTTCTTGGAAGTAGAAACTGCAGTTGATCTGCTGGTATTGTATCCAACATTGTGCTGTCTGTGGAAAGACTGATTTCTGAGGCAAATGTGTTTGGGCTGTGACTGAAGCAGCTCAGTCTGAAAGATGGGAAAGTATTTGTGTTAGCCTTCAACCTTGAGAGGCTGTAAAGAACAATCTGTGATGGCTCCCATTATTTTATTTATTAATGCAATTAGTCAAAGGTAATTTTTGAGAACTGAATCTACCTGAATAACCTGCTTACATTACAAGTAGGGAAAAGTGACCTATAATGAACATTAGGTTCCATGTGAATACTTGTCTTGGTCTGGATAAAAGTAATTGGACTTGGAAGGGGAGGAATTCAGAAACTTACGGACAAGATGCTCTTTTGAAGACTCTCCACTGCACATATTTTCTGCTTGATCTGTGGAGACGGTAACTAGTGACACTGACTAAAAATATTTGTGCTTTCATTTTTGCTACTTCTAATATAACTGTATAAATTACTTGTTGCTTGTGGATTATTGATACAATAATTCTGCACTTGGATTTTCATGGTAGTTGGTTCAAGCCCTTGTTTCTGTAGTTTGTGATAGTTTAATTTTTTTTTTTCCTTATGACTGTAGGTTCATTAAGAGCCCCACCAACATCGGGAGCTCCCCCTCCAGCCTCTGGAGCATCTCATCCTTCTGGCCACCCGGCATACAGTCAGTTTGAACATGGAGATGTGCAGAATGGGATTCCAGCCTCAGCAACCCCGATGCAGAGGTACATACAAGAAGAGCAAATTTTAACAAAATCCTGCCCAAGTTGACCTGTGCTAGGTCTAGACCTTTTAGATCTAGAGCAAACTATGTACCTTGGGTTTTTTTTCTGTGACAGATATTAACTTTCTTCATTGCCTTGTTACTGTTTTGAAACAAGATTACATGTTAAAAAATAAGTATCTCTGGAGATTAAAAACTTCTGGAAGGGTATAAGGAGATGTCAGTGACTGATCAAAGCCTCTTCTCCTCCAAAGACTTTTTATGGTAGTCATTTTCCCCTAAAAAAAAAAATTCTGATTCTTGTAATCTGTCTGGTCTTAAAACAGTTGCATCCACACAGACACAGTGTTTGATTTCTTGGCAGTGTGAATTGATCTCTAGAGCATGTTGCTGTCACTGCTGACTAATTTCTCAGTATTGATTCTGTTCCGAGTCCTCTTCTGTCCATTACGGATCCCTGAGTTACATTAACTAAAGCTCTTCACTGTCTTCTCCAGAAAGACACTGCCATTACCTCAGTGGTAGAAGTGGCAACAGTCCTGCAGAGTCCGAATCTTTTGAGCAACAGAGCATTTTTTACATAGCTGTGTAGGCCTTACTGTTGCTCACCCTGTAGACTCCATTGCAGCATTTCTGATTTGTTGTGGTAAATAAAATGGAATTAGCAAAAATATAGAATTTGTATTTTAAGAGCGAATAGATTTTTTTGATGAAAAGGATTCAGATCCTTGCAGGATATGGAATTACTTTTCCAAAACTGAGTTACAGTGCTTCATGTTTATGACTGAGACCCAGCGAGTGTTTATGTGGTAGAACAATTTTAAAAGACACAGAGAATGGTAACGTCTTGTGTAATGAGGAATGAGTTAAGTTTATCATCTTCCTTCCCAGGCCACCTGCTTCCCAGCCATTCCTGCCAGGCTCAGCACCCACGCCTGTCAGCCAGACGTCTGCGTTCCAGCAATATGGGCCCCCCCCAGCCAGCGTGCAGCAGCTCAGCAATCACATGGCAGGGATGACAATTGGCAGTGCTACAGCCTCTGCTCCTCCCCCAGCTGGACTGGGATATGGTAAGGTTTCCTGGCTACAGAAATGTGCTATTGATTTTCACTTTTGCTGGTAATTTCGTAAAAGATTTTTTCTTGTCAATGATTCATTGCCATATGGTTATGGGAATTGTCTGGGTGTTGATATCTGCCATAGTAAACAGTAGTTTTCTTAACTAATAATGTCATAATAGGGGAAAACTGAACTTGAGACCATTGGACGTGAATAACAAAGGAGAGCAAAGGCTATCCCTGAGTAAGCTGTTGGAGAGTCTACATGCCCTGCTACTGCTGTGCAGCAGCTCAGCCAAAACAAAGAAAAAAATCAGAAAAGGCCCCATAAATCACAAAGGACTGATATTACTCTGAAAGACTCTGTAAAGGGTTCTGCTGGAAGTCAAGAAGAAACTTATTTGAACAGTATAAACTGAATTAACACTATAAACTGAATTTAGATATATGTTCTATTGTATTAAACCTACTTTCCTTGCTATAGATTACAATACTTTTTATTTGAAGACTAGAGTTTTGTCTTTAGTGCGTGTAAGGTGGTTTGACTACACTTCTTTTAGATTGTTTTGCAAAGTACTTTTTAACAAGCATCTTATATTTTAAGGCAGAGTTATAGGAAAATAAGAAATAGATAGGGAGATGTGGATTTCTTCAGCCTTTTGGCCATGTGCATTTGTCAAAAATTATCCTCAGAAGTAGTACTGTGGTAAATACAGATGGTGATAGTTTCATGCTGTTAAAACCACAAAGCTCAATACCACTCTTGATCTACAGGCTTCAACTGAGTGAGGAGTTAGAGACAGAGACTTATTTTAGTTCAAGAAATTCATAGATAAACTTTTGGTGGTTCTTGTTTTGTGTATTCCTGGCTTTGCCCCTTTTTTCTGGCCCTGAGTCCTGAAATGTATTCTGATTATGTAAAATAAGCAGATCAGACTTTGAGAGAAAAATGAAAGAATTACTAAGTTTCAGATCCTTAAAGGAGTTTCAGCTCTCAGATCAATCTAGGAGAATGGTCACTTAAAGTTTGTCTCTGCTAGCACTGGAAAATTGATCTGAGGATGAGAAAGTAGTAGACCTATTTAGGTAATCTAGAGCAAATGGGTCTTGCTTGCATCTTAAGGATAGGAGAAAATGGTATTATATCTTCTTTTATTTTTACCAGGTCCCCCAACATCGGTTCCCCCAGTCTCAGGAAGCTTTAGTGCGACAGGATCTGGTCTCTACACACCTTACTCTGCGAGCCAAGGACCCCCTCCTACCAGTGTGTCTCAGGGTCTTCCTTTGGCACAGCCTCCATTTCCTGGTCAGACAGTATCAACCCAGCGCCTACCTACTCAAGTCCCTGGTTTTGCCCCACCTCCCCCTTCTACAGGGGTTGGACCTTCCTCTTACCCTCCCACCACAGGTGCCCCGAGGCCACCTGCCATGCCAGGCCCACCACTGCCTGGGCAGACACTCGCTGGCCCCCCGTCATCCCAGCCCAACCATGTATCCTCACCACCACCTCCATCAGCCATGTCAGGGCTGCATCCTGGGCCTCCCATGAGTGGCCTGCAAGGACCGCCTCCTCCCACTCATCCTCCTCAGCCAGGATACCAAATGCAGCAGAATGGTGAGTGTTCCTAGTGTAGGAATTTTAAGTTACGTGTTCTTTCTGTGCTGCAAACTGAGAACTAAATTTCGAGTTTGTTACCTGTGGGCTCTTGGCTGCACTTCAGCACTTCTCTCATTTCCCTGTGCTCATGTCTAAGATAAACAAGAGCATGTGTCATTAAAAGTTATTTTATCATACAGGTGTTAATCAGATTAATGTAAGTAAAGGAATCCTAGCTTACATGACCAAAACCTGTTTAGTAATTAGTGTCATAATAATACCAGAATTTGTTATCAAAATGATGGACTTTAATTTGATGTCTGCAACCTCATTTGTTCAAAAATAGACATCTGAAAAACCTCATTTTTTATTTTTTAAATGGGTAGTGCTGCACATATACAATGTGTATGAGAGGAGTTGTTGAACACTGAAAAAGCAGTTACTGTGTTTTCTCCTTTAATTCACATAACTGTATTTTGATCCTTGTAGTAACTTGCACATCTTGAGTGTGCTTAGAAGTAAGACCAGGTAAGCTTTCTGAATTATCAACAGTTTTGGCTGGTTTTTAATCAATAACACCTACAGATAGGTAGGATAAAGTAATCCTGTGCAAATGTTAGGATTGAGAATCCCATCCCCCATGCAGTTTTGCACAACTGGCCAGGTAAATTACTTAAAAATATCTATCCAAATTCCTATAAACTGAAAAATACTCATGGGTTAAATCATGCTGTTATTCTGTAAGTGACTGGAATTATCTAAAATAATATGAAATTAATTCAGGTAGTTACAAAAAAAAAATAAAATAAAATCACACATTAACCTATTACTGTAACGTCAGACAAGCCAAAACTGCCCAAGACAGCTCCTTCCCTATCTTTAATTTGAAGAATTAGAGGTTGTCCACTAGCTTATTTGGCCATTATGTGTGTATTGTAATCATATTACTTTAAAAGTACTTACGTTGGTGTGCTGGTTTTGGCTGGGGTAGAGTTAATAGAGTTCAGACTAAAAATGTGTGTTTCTTTAAGTTTAATTTTGAGAACTGTATCCATCAATTTCTTGGATTGTTTGTAGAAATGTACCGGTCTAAGATGAAACACTGATAAATAAGTTTAATCCGAACTGAAAAGCACATAACTTTATTTTTCTTGAGGATTTTTTTTTATAATGATGGGAAAAGTGGGAAGTGCCTAATGAGGAAACACCTAGCACTAAGCCACTCTTTGATTCTGATGTTCCTTTCTTGTTAAGGTTCCTTTGGGCAGGTGAGGGGTCCCCAGCCAAACTATGGAGGAGCCTATCCAGGAACACCAAATTATGGAAGTCCACCTGGACCACCACCTCCACCAAAACGCTTGGATCCAGATTCCATTCCTAGCCCTGTAAGCTTACCTGTTCTTACCAGTGTCACCTCTTCCATAGTGTGTTTGCATAAAACAGAACTGACAAAAAATAAAACTGAAAACAGGTTTCTCCTTCTGAGGAACATCAATCTGTTTTCCTGCTTCCTTTTCTCTTTATAGCCACCTTTTTTTTTTTTTTTTTTTTTTTTAATGAGTAAGCCCACAGCCAGTATTTTTCTTGGTGCCTAAAGAGAGGCACTGCATATGGAAATCACTGCTCTATTTCCTCAGGTCTTTTTCTGTACTGTGTTACCTTCTGAGAATCCTTGAGGGCTTTGATTAAGCTTTTTTCTCCATATCTTGATTCTTGCATTATGACTTTCCAAGGTGAACTAATTTCAGGTTTTACGGTGAGAGTCTGTGAACTGTATGATCCACGTTTAAAATATGGTTAGTAGGAGGTGATTGTAGTGCTTTTCCTATAATCTGACAAAAAGCTGGTTTGTGTTTTTTTGGAGTCATGAAGTCATGATGCTATATCATTCAATTATGGACAGCTTCTCAAATTGGGATTATCTTTCAGAATGGAGGTTCTGAGAAATGATGAGCAGTTATCTGTAAAGCTTGCAGTGATGAGTAGTATTAAGCCTGGCAGTATTATTGCCACTAGTCTACTGTGCTATTCCTTCCGCTGCTTGTGGTGCTGTTCTGTACTTCAAAACTGTGAAAATGATTTAGTCTTGAGTTACATCTTAGATCTCATGTTTTTCAGAAGTTACTTCCACTCAAGAAAGATTATCTGTTTAGACTCCAGGTTTATGTAAAGCTTATTATTGTATATTTAATATTTTTTTTAGAATATGTCTTTAATTGCTTGTCTGCCTTTCCTCTCTTCCACTAAATGGATCTCAAATGGCTTGTGTCAGTTGCCTTCATGTTAGCATGTTCTTAAGGCATAAATCCCCAGTTTCTAACCAAAATGAGCAGATGAGCCCCTGCCTCTGCTAGCAATGTGTTCAGAGCCCAGGCCCAGTATCCTGGCAAGACAGGTTTTGGGGTCATTGTATGCTGCAGAAGCTGATGTATCCTTTTGCATGAACCAATATCCAAATGTATCTAATTCCAATGCTACAGGTTTGGGTAGAGAGAAGTAACACTTACTTTTTGGTTTATTATTCTCTTTCTTTCTTTCTTTTTTTCTTCTTTTTTTTTTTTTTTTTTTTTTTTTTTTTTTTTTTTTTTTTTTTTTTTTTTTTTTTTTTTTTTTTTTTTTTTTTTTTTGTGGCGCTCTTACTTTTTATTAAATAAAAGCAACTTAATGAGCTGCCACCCCAGCAGAAACCCAGGCACAGAATAGACCCAGATGCAATTCCTAGTCCAGTAAGTGCTGTATATATGTCAATTGTAGTCTGTGTGTTGGTGACCATCTGTGCATGCCTGAAACCTGAACTTCACCTCGCTAACCCTCCATCATTAATCCTTTACGCTTTCCTTGCTGTCTTCTGCTTGCCTTATCAAAATGAGTAACATTACACCACATGAGGTTATTAAAATCTTCTGTGATAAATGGCGAGGCAATAGAAAGCAGAGTGTTTTAGAAACAGATCATGGAGAATGTCTCCCCTTCTTTGTCTGATCTTTAGGATATCGCCTTCATCAGATTCCAACTGGCATTTTCAGTGTAAGCCACCAGTATAAATGTGCATACAGTGTTGTCACATACACAGCATGAGCCTGTGTAGCTGTGTTTTCTGCCAGTCTGGATCAGAATTTGATTACTGTTCTTGTTGATACACCAGTATTGGGCCAGTGCTTTGAAGTTCTAAAATTGCAGTTAAACTGTTTTGATGTTAATTCCTGATATAAATCTTCTAGTCACTTAGTATGAGGTGTGGGGAGCTATAAACATTCTCCCATTATCTGTGCTCATACATAACCATTAAATTTTGAATTTGAAAATTTAATGTTTATGTTAGAGAATCTTACATAAAGAAATTAAAAAGCAGCTACCTTTTGGATGAGAAGAAACACAAAGCTTGTTTGGCTTTTTGTCACCCTGTGCCACGTCTTCCTCATTTAGTCAAAGTTCATCATGTAACGGGTACCAGAGGTGAGACCACCAATATCAGTCAGTCTGTAGACTTTTGAAACGAGACTAGATTTATCCTAAAGTAGTCACTGTCTGAATCTATGGGAGGATTTCTGCTGGCAGCTTGGAATCTATAGTGAGAGGATGGAAGTTCTGCCCTGCAAACTTCTGCTTTTCAGAATTTACTGTAGGCAAAGGCATATGTGTTTGGGGGCAAAATAAGATCAGAAGAATGAATGTTAACTTTAGTTCTTTCATTCAGATATCACTATGGAAATACAGTTTAAACTGTGTATAGCTAAATTCTGTGTTCTTAGGCAAAGGTCAGTGGATATTTTAGTAGATTAAAACTGTTTAATAGATTTCCATTATCTTAAGCATATTTGCAATAATGAAGAATTAGAAATATTAAGAAATTTAAGATTTTTACAGGCTTTGAAGTTTAAGTTTAATTCGTTGAAAAGTCTACTGAAACTTCACCTTCCACATCCCCAGAATTCAAATCACAAACCCTTGAGCACCACAAAGTAATGAAGACTTCCACCTGAGCTTTAGGTCAGAGTTACAGTGGTTAGAAATAAATGCATACTATGAAAATAGTGGGAACATAACAGAAAGAAAAAGTCAGGTTACCTATAGACTTCAGCTTGAGGATTACAGAAGCTTCTAATTTTAATTTGATTAGAACCATACAGGGGAATACTACCAAAAATTCCTTTCTTGATCTGAGTTTGGCTTTTATGAGTTCAGATCAGGCCTTAAAACACAAATATGCTGCTACTAAGAATACTTAGGGAAAAATACTATTTGCAGCTTGTAATTTTTTGATAGTCATTAAGTACTGTTTGAAATCAAACTGAGAGGTGACTGCTTGACAAAACTTACTTTCTTTAGACTTCTTATTTTTAGAGATAGTAATGTTTTTCTCCAGTCCCCTTTTCATTGCCTTACAGTACTTTGAAACCAAGCCTCCAAGTATTAACATGGTGTTTTTCAACATAGATTCAAGTGATTGAAGATGACAGAAGTAACCGTGGGTCAGAACCATTTGTCACTGGAGTGAGAGGGCAGGTCCCACCTCTTGTTACTACGAATTTCTTGGTCAAGGATCAAGGTAAATATTTTTCTTTTCCTAAACAAACAAATCACAAACCCTAAAGAGTCAGTGACAGAACTGTCTGTGTCTTTAAAGGAAAAGTTTGAGGAATGATTTCAGTTGCTGAGGATGTGTGTTTTACCAACAAAAGCTTAGTTTCAGGTCCTGTGTTGGTTTGATCTCAATTTAGGTTCTCCTGATTGTTTGGTAGCTAGTAATCAATTTGAAAGTAAAAAATGTTTTCCAAGGCAGATACCTAGGAGCAGCATTAGCAGAGGTATCAGGAAGCAGCAAGTGAAGCCTCTTCTGGAGAGCAGTATAAACAACGCTTCAGAACTGAAATTTACTATCAATATCATTAGAATGGGATGAGGAAACTGTATTTTTTAAAATTAGGTGGAATGTAAATAGAGAAATAAAACTTTTAATCTCCCACAATTTGTTTTTAGTTTGAAAGTTCCAGAAAAAATGCAGAATCTGATTCTATGATCAAGTGTTTTACTCTTCAGCCAAAATTACAAAATCAAACAGTAGAAAAGTTTGAGTAGAGTTTTCTGTCTACAGTATGTTTTAGTCTGCAAAAGAGGGAAACAGGAATGCCTTTTTAGAGGTATAGGCTGATGTGGAGTCAAGTTCATTTGTTTAAAGTTAAGGACTTTTGTTTTATGTAGTTAATCATAAAGAGGTATTTTATTTGGAATTCAGGTTTCCAGAGATTGAAACTGATTGTTTAGATAAGCTCTTAGTATCTGTCTGTGGCTTAACAACACAACTGAAGGTATCTTTGTTTCTGCTCTTGAGTATAAACTTAACTTGTACTGAAATTTGTGGCGATTTTTTGTTCCTCAGGTAATGCAAGCCCCCGCTACATAAGATGTACATCTTACAATATTCCCTGCACCTCTGATATGGCCAAACAGTCCCAAGTTCCCCTTGCTGCCGTGATAAAGCCGCTGGCTGCTCTGCCACCGGAGGAGGTGAGAGCCGTGTGTAGGGTTGTGTGTGCCCTGCGTGTCCTTGGAACTTGCCAGGAGAGGGCTGTTAGATGACAGCACTTAACAGATGTGTTTAGGGGGCACCTTTAGGTAATGAAGACCAGGTAAATCTTGATTGTCCAACACCTGTGTGATAGAGATCTGTAAAGGAGAAGAGTGTTGTGTTTAAAACATTTAATATTTTGATTGCTGTGATAATTTCATCTTCTTTGCAGTAGCTGTCAAGCTACTGCTTGACTAAACCAAAATACTAGGATGGTCACAAAGGCATACGCTACATCTAATTTCACTTTCTTTCTTAGTCTTAAGTATTTAGATGGTTACTAATCACAGGTGTGAAGACTTTTCTAGTATACCAAGTTGTGGAATTAGGGAAGAATGTAGGAAATAGCACTGGTTAAGCTGCCTAGTGTGCATGCGTAGCACTGTGTGGGATGACAGCACAACACTGAATATGGGCCACTGCTGAACTGCACTTGTGCTTCTGCCCTTCCCTCTGCAGCACTTATTTACTTCTAGGTGTAATGTGTGGTTGGTTAGCCTTTTACCCACTCGTATTTGGTTGCTGAGAACGTGAAAGCTTCAGGACTATTACAGAGTTAGACATTTTGTTAAATAGTCTAAATACTGTGGCTACTGTGTAGTGTTGGCCTGCTTGGAGCAGTGCCATAGAGACAAATAGGCTCATTACATTTGGATGCGTACATCTGCGGTGTTGTGTGTGCCCTTAACCCTAAGTTTAGCATCTGCTGAGGAAAGCAATTTTCTCTGTGCTTTTGAGGGTGTTTTTTTCCTATTGCATTTCATTAGTGTTCCTAAACTATGGTTTGAATTTCAAAAACTGGTCTGTGATAAAACTGAGCTGTGGCTGAAGTTTAAAAGGAGACAGTAGGAGAACGTGGTCTTGTCTGAGAAACTTGGAGGCTTGTGGAGCTGCACTTTTTTAGAGAAGCTTTACAAATAACTAGTTGTTCGGTCTTCTGCTGTGTTTAGTCTTTGAACAAACATTTGTGGAATCCAGAAAAAACATGGCTAGGATCAGAAAATTGCTCTGGAGACCAGTCAGCTTCTACTATTTGGAAGTTCTTTATGGTGAGGGCAGACTCCCTGTGGAGGGGCCTTTCCAACAGATGAAGACAGCTTTTCAGAACAATAACACTGTAAATTGAGCTAAAGCTTTACACATCAGTAATGAGAGGATAAATGTCTCATGAAAATAATATCTCATGAAACTATAGCATTCAGGTAAATGTAGAATATGTAAAAATTTAGCACCTGGTTGCCAAATACAGGACCTTTGCCCTATGTTAATGCACTGTTCAGACAACCAAGCTTGAGGCTTTGTATCTCTGTGTCTTCTGGGAGTAAGTGGTTAGTAACAAGTTATGCATAGCACTTCGGGTTTACAGCACCCTTGTAGTTTGCTTGCGGGTCACAGAGGGGAGAGGCTGAGGAAAAAGGCTGATTGTGTTAAAGTACAGTGCCAACATTGCCTACCATTCAGAAAACTTCAAAATTTGTTTCCTCTGAAGGGGTCAACCTGGGCTATAAGAAATGAGAAGCTCTGGCTGCAAAACCATTGTATTGTCAATAAATGATTAATGGGATCGAATGAAAGATGTGACACATCTGTGGCACGAAGAGGAAAGTGACTGGAGCATTTGTTCAACTCCTGCTCAGTGAATATGTTGTCTATTAAACAGGATCAGAGGTTTAGGGTAGCTGAGAGACTTAAGACCAGATACTTTTACTGACAGAAAATTTAAAAAGTAGTAGTTAAACTTCCTTTTGAGCTGGGTTTTTAATTATGAAGGATGCTTTGAACAATGAATGCAACTTGTAACTTTTATGAGTTCTGTCGCAATCACTTTAAAGTGCTTCCAGTTCATTCTGATGTTGAGAAGCTGCAGAAGTTGCCAAGCATCTTACTCTGGTTTGGATGCAAAAAGATTATATTAGCAGTCATAGTTCAAAATGGTATCACTTCATAACAGTTTTGAGGACTTGCTGTATAGAGGGGTCAAGACAAGAAGAACTTGTGGCTATAATGTATTTCATGGTGGAATTCAAAACGAAGTCTTATCAGATGAATTTTTTTAAAGTAGATGTTTTGTGTTCTTGTTTTTTTCTCCTGCTTCCACAGACCCTTCCTTATTTGGTAGACCATGGAGAATCCGGTCCTGTCCGATGTAATAGGTGCAAAGCTTACATGTGCCCTTTTATGCAATTCATTGAGGGTGGAAGGAGGTTCCAGTGTTGCTTCTGCAGCTGTGTCACTGAGGGTAAGATTTCTTCTGGAAATCAGTCCATAGGCTCTGTTGGAAAGGTCTTTGAATAAGATGCAGGCAAATTAATCGTTATCATGTTAGATCATTTATAATGAATGCTGTGCTTTAGTATGTGTCTAGTCTTGTAAAAAAATCATTATAAGGCATATTCAGTGCTCGGTTCTGAAATTATGTTAAAATTAAGTAGCTGCTTATGCATTGCAGTATTGTACAAAGTTTTTAATATGAGATTTTTGTAGCATAATGCCTGGTGGTTTGGAAAACTCTTTGTTGTGTTTTCTTAGGGTATTTCATATGTATGTTTTTCTTTGACAGACTGAGATGTAGATCTAGTCAGAAGCATGAGTTAGGATTTTTTTCCTCACAAAGCCTGTTTAAACAGTGCCTAGAGATGAGATTGTAGATAACTGCTACAGCTGAGTAGGAGTGTTCAGTACAGGCCAGTAAGTTGCTCTTCTAAATTAGTATAAAACGTGCTTCCTTTTAAGCAGAATTCACAATCTGCTGCTCATAGTATGACATCTCTAGGTTTGTTTTGAAGGCACAGTGGAATGTAAAGTACAACAAACCTTATGATGATGTTTTCAGTATTTCATTTGGTAACATTGATGGCTTTTAATTACTGTTCTTACCACCTCAGTTATGCTGTATAACTATTTTTACTAACCAAAATGGGGATTAGAAATGGCCAACTTTAAAAACCAGTTTTGTCTGGTGATTTTCAGCCTGTGTGCATTCCCTGTCCCTGCTCACTCAGCAGATGTATGAATGGCTGCACCTGTAACAACTGAGCAAAGGCAGAAAAGGGAGGGATACTGATAGACTGCTGATGAAAGCAATGCTGTGAAAATACAATGTAGTTGTACCTAAAACTTGAGGACAAATTTTGTTTTCTCTGCAAAAACAATCAGGCAGTTAGTTTGTACCAGGTGTGTACTTGCAGAGAAGAGTGATAGGTTCTTATATATAGTCTTCATGATATTACTTTTTGTTTTGAGCTTTTGAAACTTTGAATGTTTAGAATAATTTAAATGTGGTTGATATGGTCATTATAGATAATCTCATTTTATTCTCCCCTGGAGCTATGTACACAGATACAGCTGGAATACATATTGTCACCCTGGCAGTTCTGCATGACTGTCATGGTAGTTCTTGGGGCACAAGAGAAATGCTTTGTTTCTGCAGCTGACTTTTGTAGGCAAAGGCTGAGTTTTAGTTATTGCCCATTTTATTTTCTGGTGCCTGGTGCCAGCACAGGAGTACTGGGTGCTGGACTTTCTTAATCCGCCCTAAGAAGTACCGTGTCTATTCTGATAAAAGGATTAGGGCAGCCTCTGCACACAACAGTGCCTGGAGGCTTTGTTCTTGTGCAGCATGGGAAGGGAAAGAAGAAAACTAAAATACAGAGCTCCTTATTGTGCTATATGAATTAGTAAGCCTGATCTGAGTCAGTAATGTTGTAGCCTGTAATTTACCTCAAACTCAATTTTAAGTCATTTGTTACTACTTATATGAAGATGGTTATGCTTTTTCTTTGGACTAAATCCTTCAGAATAATCCTTAAAGTGTGTTGTAGTGATGTTTCTGATACGAAATGTAAAAAGAGAATAGAAAGGTGATTCAAGAAAAATACAGCATTGACTATATAGTGTGTCATCTGGTGCATGAGACAAACTGGAATAAGTTTATGTTTTTTTGCTTAAATGATGTTCTTAAATTGCAGTAATATTTTTTAGTAATACTTGTGTGCTAGGCCAGAGCACTAGCTAACTTTCCTGGAGTTTTATTTGAAACAGCTGTTGTCATGTTGGCTCTCTAGTCACAGTGTTTGTCATGGGCATGTCACTGAACTTAATGATTTTTCCTTTCCCAGTGCCACCTCACTACTTCCAGCATTTGGATCATACTGGAAAGCGAGTAGACTTCTATGACCGACCTGAGTTGTCATTGGGGTCTTATGAGTTTCTAGCAACAGTTGACTATTGCAAGGTACAGTAGTATGTGTTTATTACTATATTTATTTTGCTTTTAAATAAAAAGGCTGTTTTCTGAAAAGTAGGAATGACATGAACTGTCTGGGGCTGATTTCTATCTGGCAGAGATAATTGTCAGCATTAATCCAACCAACTGTTTTGTGTAAAATAACATGCTTGTCTGCTTACTTCCCAAAGCAGAGGAAGTCCTGATCACACATGACATAATATAATTTTATTAAAGCTGTCTCTCTCATTTTTGTTTTTCTGGAACCATATGAGCATCTATGGCTGCTGTTACCTTAGGAATTCTCCTGTGCAGTAGTCTTTGGGGGGGAAAGGGGATTGTAGGAGAGATTCAAGACAAGTACAATAGTAATTATGCAATGTGCCACCTGTTGCCTAAGGCAGACCTTACCTACAGAACTTGATTTCAAATAAAGCCATAGTGGTTAAAAGCACAAGAATAGTGTAGAAATGCATACTGTCAGAGGAGGTTTGCCTTTAAATCAAAGATTTAAATAACAAGTAACTTCTAAGGAATAGGAAAAATATGTGCAAGGTATTTATTCAAACAACTTACATTTCTGCTGAAATATATGCTGGGAAAATAGAAGTCTATAAATGTTGCAACTTTATATCGATTGCCTTCTGATGCCTCAGCTTTACTTTGAGTTAAGAGAAAAAAACAATTATCTTCTAACAGCATAAGAAGAATTTTTAATTCAAACAAGATGCTATCTTCCCAGCTTTAAAAATGAAAAGGTTGCAATTCTTGGAGAGGAAGATCTTTTGCTTTATATTGGTGAAATCACCTATAATGAGCCTGGTCAGATTCCAAAGTCTTGAGAACTGGCAGGAATCTTCCCTGTCTGCTTTTGTGATCCAGCCTAGTGATGTAAATGGCTGATTTAGTTATAACTAGCCTGTTCTTCTCTGACCAGTGGTTAAATCAGTTCAGGGCATTTAATACCAGTCCATTTCAAGCACAATGTGATTACATGTCTGTAAGTTGGAAAAGAGTGGGAGGATGATCTGAAGAAACAAGTGCTGCTCATGAGTACATAAGTACATGAAAGCTATTAGAGTTTTGATCAGCATTTGTCTGTTTTAGAGAGATGTTATGTGAGCTATGTTGCATGGCAGTAATGTGATTTCTTCCTCCTCTTCCACAGAATAACAAATTTCCCAGTCCACCTGCTTTCATTTTCATGATTGATGTGTCTTACAATGCTGTGAAGAGTGGCTTAGTGAGGCTAATATGTGAAGAATTAAAGTCACTCCTAGATTACCTGCCTAGGTAGGTATATTGTGAACTACTGCAGCTGTGAAAATGGAGGATACTGTTAATTTTTTTCTTTAAAAAACCATAGAAATTAAAAAATTATTTGATAATCCTGTCAAGCTTTTGTTCAGAAAAGGACCAAACAGAACATTTTTCTTGATATCCTTGTAGGTGAAAGTAAATTTTACTTCCATTAATTTTTCCCGTACTGTGTTGGGTTATGTGTAATGGTTTCCCTGTCTGCTTAGATGTGAAGACAAGTATGTCTCTTGCAGGGAAGGCAACATGGAAGAATCAGCCATTCGAGTAGGCTTTGTCACCTACAACAAGGTGTTACACTTCTATAACGTGAAGAGCTCACTGGCACAGCCACAAATGATGGTTGTCTCAGATGTGGCAGATATGTTTGTGCCACTCCTGGATGGTTTTCTGGTGAACGTGAATGAGTCCAGGACAGTTATTACCAGGTAATATAAATGGATTTATAATGTTTGTAGTAAAATACTTGTTTGGTAGATTCAAATGTTGTGTGCTTAACTGTCGTGTTACTCACCTAGAAGTCTCTCCATGTATTTTAACTTCCTATACTCTTTGAGATTAAGCTGGCAAAGTAGGATGGGAAAATTCATGGGCTGAGGGTGTATTTGGCTCATAGACCAGCATGGCAGAAAATATATATAAGGGAATTTAGTGCAGAAGGGCATTTCTGGGGAGAAGGAAAAACAATCACACACACAAAAACCCCACCCAAAACAAAGCCACAACAAAACACAACTAGAATGATGCAGAGTGAAAGGTGTAAGAATACTGAGTCACTGTCTTTAAGGCAACTGCTTAAATAATTACAAACTGAGAAAACAGTGGTGTCGAGTTTTGGTTCTGTGGAGAAAATAGAGCAAATGGGATAGAGAAGATAAAATCTAGAAGAAAAGAAACTAATTAGTAAAGTTTTTGTAAACTGTTTAACGTGATACTTGAAATGTAATTAAACTGTAGTGTGTAGCTAACTACGTTTTGGGATCTAGACCTGGCACTGCTTGTTTTTAGAGAAGGTTTCCAACCTGTTTTGTAATGCATTAACAAGCCTAAATAGAAAACTGTGGATTAAACCTATTAATCTTTGAACAGTACACAGGATGCTTGGCACACAGAGGCCAATTGTCACTAGTATTTCCTAAGAATATACGTATCTATATATATTGGGATATATTAAAAGAGAAGGAATACAGAGGGCATCAGTTGAGGCTATACAGCAAACACTGAGGTTATGGATGAGAGAAGCCAATGAAGAATAACAAGGGATTTTTTTCATAGTTGAGATGTCAAATACTGTAAAAAATATGTCAATTTACAGACATGTTGGGTACTTCTGTTTAAACCATCTCAGTCTTGTAGATCATCAGCTACAACTGTGTGACTTTTCCAATTAAATAGAATCTTGAATTCATCTTTTTTTTCTTGTTCTTTGATAGTTTGCTGGATCAGATTCCAGAAATGTTTGCAGACACAAGAGAAACAGAAACTGTTTTTGCACCTGTGATTCAAGCAGGGCTGGAGGCACTGAAGGTTAGTAGATGTGTTGTTATGACAAACTGTTTTCAGCCCAAGTACTTTGAAGTTCACATTCTGCTAACACACACTGATAATACACTAATAATACACAGTAATAACACACTAAATCCTAAACCTTTTTGTAGGCTCCTTGCGATAGATGCGTGACATGTAGGGGGTTCTTGGCTCATTCTTCAAGTGCATGTACCTTCAGTTTTATGTAGCTAGCTATATGTTTTCTACCTTATTCTTTTTTAAATATTTTTTCAAAGTACAAGACATGTGGCTTACTCTCAGTTATCTGTTTGGATTTTGCTTTAAACAGTTTATAGAACCTACAGGAAAAAAAACCCCTCCAACCTTAAAACAAAGTGCTGAAGTCTCTTAAGCCTTATGGAAGTGTTCTGTAATTTGGTGTCTTTCTAATCCTGTGCCTGAAATTCTGGTAGAATCTTAAACAAAAAGAGAGAATGTCATTTGTCGAAGTTGTCCACAATAATGTGCTAACCAAGTAAACCTTTCCTGAAGTTCTATTCTAGTACTTAATCCAGATGAACTTCAGCATCTTTAAGTCTGACTTGTACCTACTGATCGAATTGATTATCTGTGTGATTCTGCCCAAAACTGTTGACAGTTTGCTCTATTTGTCTGCCATGTAAGTCATGGAATCATTTTGGTTGGAAAAGAGCTGTAAGATCAAGTCCAGCCATTCACCCAGCACTGCCAAGTCCATCACTAAACCATGCCCCTGAGTGCCACAGCCACGCGTCTTTTAAATACCTACAAGGGGTGGTGACTCCACCACTTCCCTGGGCAGCCTGTTCCAATGCTTGACAGTCCTTCCAGTGAGGAAGTTTTTCCCTGTATCTGATCTAAACCTCCCCTGGTGCAAGCTGAGGCCTATTGAGGCCTCTTGTCCTATTGCTTATTACTGGGGAGAAGAGGCCGACCCCCTGGCTACAGCCTCCTTTCAGGTAGTTGTAGAGAGTGGTGAGGTCTCCTGTGAGCCTCCTTTTCTCTAGGCTAAACAACCCCAGTTCCCTCAGCTGCTCCTCAAGGAAGACTGGTGCTCCAGATCACTCACCAGCTCCATAGCCCTTCTCTGGACATGCTACAGCACTGCAATCTCCTTCTTGTAGTGAGGGGCCCAAAAGGTCAAAGTGCAGCCTTCTCAGTGCTGGGTACAGCGGAATAATCCTTAAAAGTCTCTCTAAAACTTACTTTTCGTGACAATTGTTTAATCAAGAAATAATAAAAATTACTGATTGATTTTTGTACATACTGCATGTATCAGAGAAACATTGGCTAGTGTTGACATAGGGCGTTGGTTTAAAATTAATGATCTGTTGAAGCTCACATTACAAAATTCTTTGCCATTTCTGTGACTTTTTTCCCTATAAACTCAGTAGCTGCAAATCGGGGAAGAAGGCAGTGCAACACATTTGCACAAAACCTTTTGTATCTGGGTCCTGCTTACTGTTCTGTCTCCTTGGAGCAAGTCCTTTTCTCCCTGCCATGGAATTAGCACAAATCCAGTAGAACTGAAACTTGCCTTTCTGTAACTCACCAGTAATCTGTGCTCCCTGTGCTGGACAACAGGGAAGTCACCAAGTGAGAATCAGCCTGTGTGTTTGGACAGAGTCACCCTGACATAAAAGTGTGATGAGGATGCTTGAATGTTTGTTCTTGGATCGCAGTTTCCTTTACAGTTTTTAAAAATGTTTCTAACCTCCATTATTGTACTCACTTTCCTGCAGGCAGCTGAATGTGCTGGCAAACTCTTCATTTTCCACACCTCTCTGCCCATCGCAGAGGCCCCAGGAAAGTTGAAGAACAGGGATGATAGGAAACTGATCAACACAGATAAGGAAAAGGTAATAAAGATTTGCATGATCCTTACATAAGGGGGTACATTACACTCTTTATGGAATAAAATAACTGAAACAACATTTTAAAAATCACAAGGATAGCACAGTAACAGTCCCAGCTAATACCTTTTAACGTTCCCCTTTTATTTTCCATTCCCAAGCCGGCCTGTGGAGACTTGACATCATGAGGACATCTCTGGTCTAGGGACGAGAAGAGTTAGCTCTAGATTATTATACAGGGTAAAATACCAAATCTGGGTTAAAGTAAGTGTGCTGAACTTACAATTAAAGAAAAATGTGTAATAATTTCATAATAATGAACAGTTCTTCAAAGGCATACTCAGGGAGAATTTATATGACCCTAATTTCCCTTAAGAGAGACCCTAAAGTATAAAAGTATATTGACTGGGATTATAAACTGTATCTCACTTTTCTTGCCACAAACTTCTGATCTCATCTCTGATTTTATTTCTTAGACTTTGTTTCAACCACAAACAAGCTTTTACAACAACTTGGCCAAGGACTGTGTGGCCCAGGGCTGCTGTGTGGATCTATTCCTGTTTCCAAACCAGTATTTGGATGTTGCTACCCTGGGTGTAGTACCTTACCAGACAGGAGGCTCCATTTATAAGTATGCGTATTTCCAGGTAGGAGTGACATTGACTCAGACTGGTATTTGATGGAAGTAAGAATTATTGTTTAATTAAGAGTTCTATTTTCATAGCGTGAATTGTACTGAAGAAGTTTTTATTTGGAAATAAATGGCAAATTAAATTTCAAGATGTTCACCAAAATTATTCTGTTAACTTTGTGTCTTTGCACAAACATCTCTGTTAATAACAAAATCCACAACAGGAAGAGCTATGCTGTTACCTTTTAGCACAGTATTTTATTAGCAGGGCACTGAGCCTTGTATGATGGCTGATTTTCACAGTAAGACTGAAGGAGGTAGTATCTGGTTTTAAATTACTTTATGGTTTATGAAGCAGCTCTGATTTATGGGAATATGAAACTTCAATTACTGCTTGTCTTCTAGCTGGAGACAGACCAGGATAGGTTCCTGAATGACTTGAGAAGAGATGTCCAGAAAGAAGTGGGATTTGATGCTGTAATGAGAGTGCGCACAAGCACAGGTGGGTGTTAGCTCGGATGAATCGTAACGAATTGACTGCTTCAAGCGTGTCCTATGGGAAGTAAGAGATTTTTCCCTAATTTAAAATGTATTGAGACTAGGTTATGCAAAAAGCTCTGCTAAAGCTTTGGAGTTCCAAGGCTTTGTTGAAACTGTGGAAAGATCCCTGCTGCAATCTGCCAGGATAACCTTAGTGTCAGTTCCAAAGGCTGGCTGTCTTTTTATTCTGTTGAAAGTTGTAGTTCATGTTGGTTTTTTTCCACTTCTAGGTATTCGAGCAACTGACTTTTTTGGAGCTTTCTATATGAGCAACACAACTGATGTAGAGATGGCAGGTTTGGACTGTGATAAAACAATTACAGTGGAATTCAAGCATGATGACAAATTGAGTGAAGACAGTGGTGCACTTCTTCAGGTGAGGGGGAGTAGGCTTTCTAGGACAAAGAAGTGAGTTGACAGTTGAACTGAGCTATTAGACATTTCTTCAAGGAACTGTTTGTTCTTTCTCTACCTTACTATACCCTTGATCTTTCAGCGTAGTTGCTCTCAGGGTGACCTTGACTACTTCAAATTACAGTCTTATTTTCTAAGACCAGGTCCCTTAATACAACTGCTAAAATTCCTTCTTGTTATTTTTCATTGACCTCAGTTCTTAGCATATGCTTTTAGCTTATTGTGCAAGGCTTTTATATAATTATCCAATTTGTTTATGCATCTGAGTCCTAGATTTTAGTGAAGTATATTCAAGCCCTGCCCTTCTTATCATAGCAGGAACTCATTTTTCTATATCCTGGCATTTTTGTCTCCTACAGTGTGCTCTGTTATATACAAGTTGTGCAGGACAGCGACGACTCCGCATTCACAACCTCTCCTTGAACTGTTGCACACAGCTTGCTGACCTCTATCGAAACTGTGAGACAGACACACTCATCAACTACTTGGCTAAGTATGGTAAGGGTAATTATGGTAACAAGAATTGCAACCTTTAACTCTGGTAAAATGCCTCTTGTCATCCAATGATACCTGTTTACTCTTCTTACTTGAAATGGCAGGTGGGAATCCTGATACTTCAGTCAGTTACAGGAAAGAGCATAGAACTGTGACAATACTGTTGCTGGTTAGGGCGAGAGGTACAGATGGAGGGTGTAGGCTTATTCTTCATACAGAGTCTTGTCTAAATATTTTTAGTAACAGTTTGTATTGACAGTTGTCTGAATTCATCCTTGCATTTATTTTTGGACTGGTTTAGTTTGTTCTTTAACTGTTCCAGAATTATGCTCTGGCAAGAGGAAATGGTGACCTTTGTTCATAGATCTGGGTTAAATATCACACTCTCTTGCACTGTACCCTATTTACACTTTCTAGTTTGCAGTAAAAGCCTAGGAATCCAGCAGGGATTTAGAGCTGTGTATGTTTATTGCCATTAAAATGACAGAAACAGTCCATTTTCAGACCTTTAAAGAAAGATGGCCAGGCTATAAAAAAAGTTTTTACAGAACGCCATGTTTTCAATTATGATGTGTATTTTAAGTACAGGGGAGATAGAGAGTTCAAGAATATGTAATAAAACAGAGTAAATGAGCTTCTTTGGGTCTTCAAACTTGTAGGAAAGGGATGAAGTATTCCTATTGAAGGGGAAGGAATAAACACTTTCATAAACAATTGTTCTTTAGATATACTTTGTGGAAGTAGTGTCAGGTTTTCTGCTGTTCAAGTGCACTCACTTAACAGTAGTCCATCTCCTTCCTCTTTCTGTGCAGCATATCGTGGAGTTCTGAGTAGTCCAGTAAAGACTGTACGAGATGCACTGATCAACCAGTGTGCCCAGATCCTCGCTTGCTATCGAAAGAACTGTGCTAGTCCCTCTTCTGCTGGACAGGTAAACTCTGATACTTTTACTTGAATCTCAGGCTCAGGAATTAAAAGTGATGACATCATCTTCCTACTTAGCCTACTTAAATAAAGTCAATTGCTTTGCTCAGCAGAAATTTGCAAAGAGAAGAGTCAGGAAAGTAGAGGGGCTGCAAATAAAACTATAGCTGAGAATGGCTTCTTGAACATCTCTCTGGAGCCCAGGGAACACTGCCTGCTTCAGGGATAAGGTTTATGTTTCTTTTGCAAGTCCATGATATAATGAGGCTATCAGCTTTCACTCCTCACAGCCATACCACACTTTGTTGGTTCATGCAAGCTTCATTTTGTCAAACATAGGCTTATTCAGCAAGACAGCTGACCAACTTCTGTCTGCTTGTGACTTGTAGCTGATCCTCCCTGAATGCATGAAGCTGCTTCCTGTGTACTTGAATTGTGTGTTGAAGAGTGACGTCCTTCAGCCTGGTCCGGAGGTCACAACGGATGACCGTGCCTACATTCGGCAGTTAGTGACATCCATGGATGTCGCCGAAACAAATGTTTTCTTTTATCCCAGGCTTTTGCCTCTGGTGAGTAATTCAGGATATTCTTACCGCTTAAGACTTGCTGTTGTCTTGACTTGTCTTAAGGACTGGCATTTATTTGCTAGCAAGGGAAAGTGATTTGAGAAATATTTGCATCTATTGGGATATTTCACTTAATTTCACTCATTACTGCATCTCGTGAACTTCCTGGAGGATACTTTTTGAGCTGTGAGCATATGAATAGTGGCAAAGACACTTCTGACCCTTTCATAGACTTTTTTCAAAAGTCCTGAAGCTTCTTACAACTTTTTGTAGTGATTTTCATCATTGAAAGGCAACTCTGCATACCATTCTGACTTTTCAGTAGCATAGTTGCTGGAATAACACTAAAAACTAATTACGTTCCTAGTCTAGGAGGTTATATTGGAATTTCACAGTAATGTCACGGAAGCCTTATGTTCTCATTTGCTGACCAAGAATCTCTCTGTGTCGCATTCAGTAAGAAAACTGAACTAAGGAAGATGATACCTCAATCGCAGCTATTGTAGTCTTAAGAGTCCTAAAAGTGAGAAAATCATTGGGGTCTTAGTGGTGGAAATTTTCAGATGTTCTTGTCTTATAACCTTGATTTTATTTTACTTATTTGAATTTTTATTTCACACTAAAACAGACCAAAGCAGATGTTGACAGTGATTCCTTGCCAGCAGCCATTCGGAACTCAGAGGAGCGTCTCTCCAAGGGTGACATATACCTACTGGAGAACGGGCTGAACATCTTTGTGTGGGTGGGAGTCAGCGTGCAGCAAAGCCTGATCCAGAACCTCTTTGGAGTGTCATCCTTCGGTCAGATTAGCAACACCTTGGTGAGCTGGATGGCAGTGTGGGAGCTCCTGTCTCTGATAGTCACCCAAAACTTCAAACAATGAGAAAGCCAGTTGAGAAAATAGTGTTACGTTTTTCATACTGGGAACGGAAGAAGCACAGATATGTGATACTAGTGGAAATGTCCCTAGTCTGGGCATGTTGGGCATGCTTTTGCCTAGGTTTATTTGGCAAGCTACATCACTAACAGTGAAAAGAACAGTTGATATCTAAATGGAACAAATAACTGACCTTTAATTCTGACATCTTGTTATATTCTTTTAAGTAGTTGAGGTCAAAGAAATTGTATGTTAATGGGGGTAGATATGTCCATACCCTTATATAATATGACAAAACTGCTGAGTTTTATTTAGGGTTGCTCTACTTCACATGACTAATGGGGATTGGATATCTTTCATTCCAGAGTGCCCTGCCTATCTTGGAAAACCCCTTTTCAAAGAAAGTACGATCTATTGTTGACATGCTTCAAAGACAGAGGTCCCGCTACATGAAGGTAAAAATGGTGTCCCCCATTCACAGCTTTAAATCCCTTTCCCTTTTTGTAGAGCAGGTGATACCTGGTAATGCTGCAGTGCTGAATTTATTCTTCCCAATCTCATAAATGTGATTCAAAGTTTTCAAGAATCTGAAAAAAAATTTCACTACTTTTGGAGTTTTGTGTTTACCATAGTTCTAAAACTAATTTTTTTCAGACCTATACTACTTTACAAACCGCATATGTGGTATTTTTCTTTTATTTAGAAGGGATTGAGACTTAACCCAGATGATTTACAGAAGTCGAAGCACATAACCAGATTAACAGCATATATGGCTTATCTGTCTTTGGGTTTTTGAGCCATTTGGCTTTTTGCCCTTTTTTCCCCAAGAAGACTAATTCTGCTGTCTACTCACTGTTGGTTTTGTTCTTGTTTTGTTTTGTTTGTTTTGTAGTTGATAATTGTGAAGCAAGAAGATAAGCTGGAAATGCTGTTCAAACACTTTCTAGTGGAGGACAAGAGCCTGAGTGGGGGGGCTTCATATGTGGACTTCCTGTGTCACATGCACAAGGAGATTCGGCAGCTACTGAGCTAGAGGAGTGAGTGGTGCTGGAACTCAGCAGTGACATTTCAGTCTCCACTAATGACCTGATCAGAAGGCTCAGCGCCCTCAAAAAGGACAACATAGAAATCTGTACAATTCCATAATTTTTAATACATGTTGCATAAGCAGAAATCCTTTCAACCTTTCCCAATCCTGTATGAGAGATGAAATATTTTCCTGGTGAGGGCTAAAAAAAAAAGATAAAAAGGCCTTTGATACCAGGTCTTTTATTTGCATCTAAATTGTTTCCTGTGCTTGGCAGGAGTTCACCCCCCACCCCATGCTCGCTAATCCTGTTGTAATGAATGTAGGTTTTTTTCAGTTCACTGTACATGATTCAACTTTGGGTGAAAAAGCGATAACTCTTCAAAATTCCTGGTAGCTGCTGTGCGTTCGTGTGGGTGTGTGCACTTGCTCCAAGTGTGAAGGTGATGCACAGGTGGGGAGGACGGGAGGCAGGTCAGGTGATGGAAGCTGGAGCAGCCAAACCTTTTTTGTCTTCTCTAAAGAGGGAAACATGATGTGTCAGAGCACAGATGTATCATGCGGCTGTCTGAACCAGAAAGCCATGAAAAATGAAATGAGTGCTAAGTGAGGAAGCAGCAGGACAAATTTCTCTCCACAATCTTCCCTGTACTATAAGTTGCTGTGCAGATCTGTAATGGAGTAATTAATAGTTCAGTGGGCAAAAATCAACAGCTTCTAAACGGTGTAGGAGTAGAGATGGTACTTCCTGTTGGCGTGTGGTGACTCCCTTCCTTCTCATTGCACGGCTCTGTATTGTCCTACTCAATCCATGTTCCATGGCCTCTCCTGCAGAGCTTACCTGTCTGTCAGATGGTGGTGGGAACAAAATCCTCTTAATCTTATGCAGAAAATGTTTTTAACAAGGTGATGGTGGGCTGTGTAGGAACTGGATTATAAGGAAGCGGCCATTTTCAACCATATTATTGTGAATCATAGCAAACAAGCAGGAGTTTGATTTATACTGATGTGAATTTTTGAGATTGCTTTGTACCCTGGAATACAAGGAAGAAGATACAAAAGCTTAAGATTTAGACTGTACTGTAGTAGGTATCACAAGTACGTGATTTCGGTCGTTGAAAGCATCTGGGCCATAGTGAGGAATTTCATTACTGGATGTTTATACCCTCCCCTGTTCTACCTACTGATCAGCTTGCACAAAACCTTTTTATAAGCCTATTTGTTAAACTAAAATACCTCAGAGAGATGAATCCATCCACTTTGGCTGCTCTGCTGCTCCATTTTGCAAGGGTGGATGAGAAGACTCCTGTGAAGAGGGAGCTAGTGTAATCAAATTCAGAATTCTAAGGGCTTCGTTGATTCACTTTTGAAAGGGGGCTTGTATATTTTAGCTTGAACACTTAACAAGTGTTCTTCCAGTACCCAGGAGTTTAAGCTACCAATAGCACTAAAAGTGGAAGGAAGAATGTGGATGGATTAGAGAATATGTTATCTGGGCTTGATATTTCATAGGAAAGTCCTTGTTAAAATCAGAAAAATATCTGGCTGTGGTTTTAGTTCCATATCCTGTAGCATGTATATAAATCCATTTTTCTTCTAATGCTGCTAGTTTGTCTTCCCTCCCATCACTACACAGAAAGGGGAATATGAAAATTGTAATGGAGAAACTCTTTCAAGATGTAGTTGACAGAACCTTCAGCATTTTTGTATGAGTGTGGCCAACTTTTTACTCCATGTACTGCCTCCAACCAAAAAATCTAGAGGATTTTTAATCAGAGGGGAAAAAAAGAACTTCCCAGAAATATAAGGCGCAGCAACCACAGACTTCCACAAATACTAATTTCTAGTATTAATATTGGGGGGTGTGGGGGTGGAAATGAAATCATGAATGAACCTTTCATTTTCTTCACTTGTTTTTCCAATGCATCTTTTAATTTGTAAAGAAATAAAAATATATTAAGATGTATTTTATGTCATTGTTAGTAAATAAACACTGCTTATTTTTCCAAACCCTGTATTTTGCGGGAGGGGGGAAATGGGAAGGGATGAAGTCTTAACTCATTGCTCCTTTACAATCCAATCTTCTGCTAGTCAAATTCAGTCTCTTTTTTTCATTGTTGTTATTCACATTGAATGATAAGAAATTCAACAAGAATCAACAGACAAAAGATACTATTCAGTCTCAGTATTTGCTTAAGTGATTGGTTTTTGACTTTTTGCCCCCTCTGAACTTCCATTTTGCAAAGAGATTTCCCTTTTTGCTAACATAGCTTGAGTCATTGATTGGGGTGGGGTTTTTTGGTCTACTTTGGCAAGTATTGCCCTTACCTTGTGCAATGTCAACTTAAAGACTTCTGTATTCTTAACTTTTCAGAGAAATAGAGCTCCTATTTCAGAGTTAAGAAAGCAGAGAAGCTGGGTAGATTGGTTGGGGGGTTATGTTTTGTTTGGGGGGGGAGGGGTGCTAATTGCAAAAATAAAGTTTAGAGTGAATTGGCAGTGTAACTTGACTGTAGCCTTGAACATTGATATTGTATAATTTCCTGATAACCTTAGAACAATATGTATGAAAGCACATGACAATCATTGCTAAATACCCAACAATACTAAGTTTGCTGTAGAATATTTTGAGATTACTCTCCTGCAGAATGTATATAAAATCCAGGATCTGCCATTGAACTGATATTGAGATAATGGGCCTTGAGGATCTTGTACATAAATCATATGGAGTAAATTGTGCAGCTCCTCTTTTGATGCTTGTGGGAATTGCCTTGCAGAGCCCATATCTGTTACACTCTGTTGGGAGCTCAGTGCAGGACCCTGAGGTGTGCTGCTGGAGCAGGCCCGAGCAGTGTTCACACCTAACTTTTCAAAGGAAAGGAAAAAGATTCCTGCTTTAACTTGTTCCTTACACAGATAAAGAAGACTTCTTTGCCTTGTGTCCATACTAACTGATCTCCTGTATTATAACCGATAATTCTTAAATATTGTTATTATATTAAGTTAGGTCTTAAAGAATTGAGTCTTTTAGCAATTGTGTAACTGAGTAATTGAGTGGTAATTCTAGCATACTTCTGTTGGATTTACGTAGTGTAGCCTGAACCAATTTCCCATTTATAGAAGAATTTAATAAACCACAGGAGTTACTTAAGGTTGGTACAGAAAAGCAGCTTTCAAGGAAGCTTTAAAACTAACTGTAGATATTAAAAAAAAACAAACAAAAGATTTTTGTTACTAAAAGGTGTTTTCTGTTCCCTCCCTTTATGGTCTTCAGCAGGAGTTAATCTGGGTGCTCTTTCTTGCAACACCTAAACGCCTGCATGGTCGAGGAGCCACCTCTGCAGATGCCTTCAGCCGAGGCTTGCTATGCCTCAGTGGAACAGCTCGGGCTTTTCCCTGTCAGCTGCAGGTACTGCTGGGGCAGGTGTGTGCACAGACGGATGCAGGAGCGGTAGAGAGGATTTACAGCCCCTTCAGCCACAGGACAGTGGGGTTGGAAGGGACCTACGAATGGGTCACCTCGTCCGGGCCTGCAGCCAGGCTGCACGAACGATGACAGACCCGTGTTAGGTGTCGCTGTCCCTAGGGGCTTTCGCTATTCCTCGAGGGTCCGAGGGGGCAGAGCGGGAAGGCGGCGCCGCTCCCGCCCCGGCCCCTCCGCGCCCCGTGACGGCACCGCCGGGGGCGGGGCCGGCGCCGCTTCCTGGGGCGGCGGGAACGGCCCGGGGAACGAGCATGGGGGGCGCGGGGCCGCGGCGGGGGCCCACGGGCCTGTGGGTGACGCTGGCCCTGGCCTGGGGCGCGGGGGCCGCGCTGGCCGCGGAGGGGCCGCCGGCGGGAGCGGCCGCGCCCGCGGAGCGGTGCGGGGCGGAGGGGTGGGCGCAGGACGCCGTCCCGCCGGGCGCGGCCTTCGTCGCAGCCGCGTCCTACCGCGGGCCCGGCAACAACGACACGCGGAGCAACAAGGCGCTGCCCATCCTGCTCTGGTGGAGCGGGAGCCTCTTCCCGCACTTCCCCGGCGACACGGAGCGCATCGACTGCCCGCGCGGCTCCTGCCTGGTCACCCGCAGCAGGCGGGTCGCCCGGCACCGCCGCACCAAGGCGCTCATCTTCTACGGCACCGACTTCAGGGCCTACGAGGCGCCGCTGCCCCGCCTGCCCCACCAGACCTGGGCGCTGTTCCACGAGGAGTCCCCCATGAACAACTACCTGCTCTCGCACCCGCCCGGCATCCGGCTCTTCAACTACACGGCCACCTTTCGCCGCGAGTCCGACTACCCGCTGACGCTGCAGTGGCTGCCCGGCGCGGGGTACCTGCGGGGCCCGGCCGTGCCGCTGGCCGAGAAGGACGCGTGGCGGCGGAGGGGCTACGCGCCCGTGCTGTACATGCAGTCCCACTGCGATGTGCCCTCGGACAGGGACCGCTACGTGCGGGAGCTCATGAAGTACATCCAGGTACATCCACAGGGGAAGCTGTGGCGTGGTGCTGGGAGCACCTGGCGGCGCCCCTCCCCGCCTCTTTTTAACGGGGTTTGTTTGTCCTTGTTTTTAGCCAAGACACGAGTCATAACGGGATGCATGCTGACTACAAGCTGGACAGAAAAACTAGTTGTATTCCTTCCCAAACCGTGATCTAGACAACACCGCATGCCAGTAGGTAGGCCTGATGTAGCTGTTAGTTGTGGAATTGGCCAGACTCGGGATCAGGCGCAAGCTGGGCAAAGCCTGAATAAGCTCAGTCTGCTGGACCAAGTGCTAGAAGTTACTAAAATCTCTGGACTTTGAAGTTAGCGTACAGGAAGGCTGTCCATTTACAAACCTTGCTCCTGTTTGAAAGTACAAGAAGGCAATAAAAAGGCAGGTTGCTGTGTTTTGAGAATCTGCTCCGTATCTGTGTTGTGGCAGAACCATGTTGTTTCTTTGGTGGTTTATACTGCTATGGCACAGCTGATGGTGAGTAGCTTCATAAAGTAAAATAATGTAATTTCTTTAAAGCAGAAAAAAGTTCAGGTTTTTTTTTCTTTGAAAAATTCTGAAGGATAGGAGAGTGATAAAAAACATCTGTTTTTCGTCTTTGCCAGAAACATCTTTTTCCTAGTCATTTCTGTTGTTTCTGTTGGCCACGATTCAGTTATTGTGCAAGTTCATCATGTACACAGTAGTGAAACAGAGACAAAAGAATTTTTAAAATATGACTATATTGTCAAAGTTTGATGCAGGGTCCAGTTCAAGGATATTGTCTTTTATTTTTAGACAGTATTCTTTTAGCTCTCTGCACCAATTTTTCTCAGTCTAAGAAAGGGAAAAATTTTGTCAGCCTGCTGAGTACGGTGGGAATTACGTGCGATAACTGTTTGGAAAAGTACTGGGTCTCTGTTAAGTAGAATGATGGCTTTTAAATTAATGTAGAGAGAGTCAAATGCTGTTCCTTACTTGTCAGTTTCTGATTTATCTGATAGTAAATACATTTTTGAGTGGCACTGCACTAAAGATGCTTTTGAAACTCAGCATTTGGTTTCCCCCAAAGCTGGTAGAAGAGAGGCTCTAGGAATAGTCACGAGGGAAAGAACGGAGAGTGAAAGTGAAGCTAAGCTAAGGTAGCTAGGAACTGATCCAACTTAGGAATTTTACGTGAACTACAAGCTCTGAAAACAAGTTCCAGGTGAAGGGATCACTTTGTAAAGACGCTGGTTGTTATTTCAGGTTGACTCCTATGGGAAATGCCTGCATAACCGTGAGCTTCCCAGTGAACGACTGAGAGACACTTCTACAGCCACGACAGAAGATTCTGAGTTTATGAGTTTTATCGCCAGGTACAAGTTTCATCTGGCCTTGGAGAATGCCATATGTGATGACTACATGACAGAGAAGCTGTGGCGTCCCATGCACCTGGGGGCTGTCCCAGTGTACCGAGGCTCCCCAGCTGTGCGGGACTGGATGCCAAACAACCTCTCCATCATTCTTATAGATGACTTTGACAGCCCCCAAGAGCTGGCAAAGTATCTTGATTTCCTGGACAAGAATGGAGAGGAATATTTGAAGTATCTAGAATATAAAAACGTTGGTGGAATCAAAAACCAGTTCTTGCTAGAGAGCTTGGAGAGGCGGGAGTGGGGTGTGAATGACATGACTCTGCCCAATTACCTGAATGGCTTCGAGTGTTTCATCTGTGACAGGGAGAACATCCGGGTCAAAGAGGAGCAGGAACACAAAAAGTCCCATGGGAAAATTCCAGCTCCCAGACCTCACATAGCTCAGTTCAAGCACATGGGATGTCCTGTGCCAACCCCTGGGTTTGGAAGTGTTGAAGACCTCGCTGAAGGAGACAGGTAATGTACCAATATTATGCTTTTTGAAGGGAAAAAAGCTTCAAATAATAGTAGCTGTAACTTTTAATAATCCTTTATACTTAAAGGAGCTCATAATACAACTTTAGTTACATTTTATAATATGTCTTGTGGGTGTTGCGGTAGTTCTGCTAATATTGTGTGACACTGAGGCTGGACAAGAGGCTTGGATGGTGGTATTGGGGGTTGACAGAGAAGCCTGAGACACCCATAATGTTCTGTTAAAATGCTCTGTGACCTCGGGCAATGTGGTTATCCTCTGTCACTCTTAGCCACTTCGTTTGGGGGAGGGATGTTTTCAGTACAGTGATGGTACAGCACTTGTCAGCCCTATACTCACTACAAAGTACTGGGTTGAGAATGGGGTTGTCACTGTTCAGTGCAGGCCTGGTTGGCTCGCACTGACTTTGGATCAGATATTAGGCTTGCCCCAGAATACAAGACTTAGTGTTGTTTTGTGTGACAAAACTCTTGGCTAGTGTTGAAGGATGCCATCCCCTTTGTTTAGGAGAGGGATTGCACAGAACAGAGATTAGGTTGAGTATCTTGTCCCGGGGATTGCACACAGGGATGGCTGGTGTTGCTGGAATCTCCTATAGCCCACACTATGAGCTGCCCTCAAAGTCTGTCAGCAGGGAACTAAGTACACCAACCCTCGCGCAACCACTTTTGACAGGCAGAATAGAGTGTTGATGGCATGATCTAGTCTATTTATACATGCATTGGTACAAAAGAAGTTAGTACTTGGGTGTTCCCGAACCTTTGGGCTTTTCCACTGACAGGGTTTTGAAGTTGCAGTTTATAGAAGGAAGGGTTCTTGCAGCTCGTAAACTATGTGTGGACTTTGTGAAGTGTGCATTACAGTATAACAGGTTTGGATTCCCTGGGTTTATCGCTTTTCTTTGCATTACCTGCACCTGTTTCTGTCTTTTTAGGCAATTACTCAAGTGCATGCAATTCACTCTGTATAAGCCATCAGACAGCCATCATAAAGATAAACCTTCAGCCATAGCAGATCTTGTCTAGGTTAATAGCCATCACCAAAGATTTCAATGTTCTGATAGCAGTCTCACTGAGTATTCCATTACTGAAATTTTTAAAATATTGGGAAAATCTTATGCATTTCCAGAAGGAAGTTGTCAATGTACTTTATTCTAGTTTATATCGCTTTACAACGTTGTTAAAAGTTTTCTACAGTAAGGGATTGAGTGCTTAGAAGTGTTAAAATTAGTGTTAGGAGTGCAAGATTTCTTTTGTTAGAAGAAGCAGTGTGTTGAAAATGTAAAATCCATAATTTCAAGTATGCTAACCCAGAACTAAGTTTTGTATGGATATGAATCTCTAAAAATGTTTTTATTACATTACCCATTCACCAGAAAAAGTATGAAGAATTTTTTAACTATGGGGAATTACTTAATTCTGTGTTGGGATGCTTTCAAAAATGACCAACTGAAATTAAAACAGGAAAATAAGCGTGGGGTTATACAGGTGTTTTAGGAAATGCCTGTTTCACAAAGTATCTGGCGTTTATCATCAAAAAGCATTTTTCACATTACAACTAATTTTCATATTGTCTAACTGAAAAGTTATGCTTATAAGTAAAAGGGGTTCATAATCCTTTGTTTTCTGTTGGTTGACAGATTTACTGGAGCTCTTTTATAGTAATGCCTTTTCTCAGTCTCGGTTTTTCTCCTTGCAGCATCCCACTCTGTAAACGCATTCCTGACTTTTCCATAGGTTTTCTCTTGCTTGGGCATCAGGTGGCAGTAGAGAAGCACGTGTAAAGGCACATATGGCGTGGCTGCCGCTTGCAGGCTCAGGTGCTTCCATCGTTCCGTGCAGGGGTCATCAGCAGGGAGTGCTGAACAACTGGTCTGTAACCCAAGCTACAGTTGCATCCATGGAAGCTTCAATGTCTCATTGACCCAGAGGATGTTACTCTTCCCCTGTTTGTAGCCATGTCTGGAAAAATTGTTCCAGGGAAGCTTTTATATTGGCTGCTATCTGCTTTAGAAAGATGTGCATCCATACCTTCTGAGGCATGATCAGGGGCATCTCCAGCGAAATACAGTGGTTTCTATCTGATAAGCATCTGAGCTTTCACTGGTTTTATCTGCAAAATGAAATATGGTTACTTAGAATTCTAAGTGGTGACTAACATAAAATTGCCACCAAAGCATTTGTTTAACATGCCCGTATTTTGCCAGGGTTTGATAGTAATATTATTCGACAGTGTGATCAGTTTACATGATTTCCTACTGAGCCAGTCAATCGAGTGTTTTGTTACTTTAGAAAACATTACTGTGTAAAAAGGACACAGGCCTAGTGGAGATACAAACGATAGACTGTGTGCAACATTCAAGGTCTGACTATAAACACACGCTGTGACTTGGGGTTCCGGAGCCTTCTGGAACTCTGAGAACAATAAAGGCAATTGGAGTTTATATTAGAACAAGTACCCAGTGACAATGCAGCTCATCTGCATCTCTGTAACTCTTGTTCCCAGATGTCGTTAGCTTTTAGGGTTGACAGATTAGCTAAATTGACAGAACTCTTCTCCCTCTGTAGGTATATGTAGCTGCAGCACACTTACACCTTTTAGCTGGAGGTGTGGAGTCGTGGCTTCTAAATCCCTGTGGTTGCAGCCTCACTTGTATTTGGACACCCAGGCTTCACACCCAAGTGAGCTTACGAAGAAAGGCAGTAGAACAACCGTTTGTGTTAGTCAGTCACTACAATCTGTTGAATTCTTTGTACAGAAAACAGTGGGTTGCAGTGCTACTGGTGAGTGGAACTTCTAGGTAGTGGAAATCAGAATCTCTAGTTATTCTTGGACTCCCACCTTTGTGAGAGAAATGTTTGATTTGTTTCGTTGATAAGGATTCGTTTTCTGAAAGTGGGATGTTTGAGGGGTAACTTGAAGAAGACTAAGTGACAATTCCTTTCCAGTTACCTAAAATTATCATCTGTGGTGGCATAAGGAAAGAGAAGCCACTGTGCCGCTGATAAAGGAATGTTGTAAAACCATCATGGTTTTGTTGGTTCCTTTTTATGTCAATGCCATAGTTTATTTATGACAAGAAAAATCAGCTTAACAGTGTATGAGATTTGCCATTTGTGCACGTGAGAAGTCACTTGCAGTGGAATCCAGTAATCATCCAGGATTAAAGATAGATCTTGTATCTCATGGTAATGATGTTTCAGGTGTATGTAGTTGGTAGTCTGTGGAGATTTCTGCAATCCTGCTCATCCTGAGGTACCAATTTTTCCCAATTTACAGAATCAGAGTGAAATTATTTTCTTTTAAACCCCCAATAATAGCAATTTCAAAAGAAAAATACCAAAGTGTTATTTAATATTTTTGATGGAAGTCCTCACTCAGATACTAGAATTCTTTTTAGTGTTGTTTCTGTACAATTCATCAGGAAAACATTTTCTTTTTTTCTGTTACTTATTGCCACTTAGTCTTGGATCTAGTACTTAATGCACATTGACATGTGCCCTTATTCTGTGCTGTAAAAAACAAGTAACTCATATTGGCAGTCCTTGAACAAAGGTTAATGGATTTAGCAATGTGATCTCATAGTATGTCCAAGTGCTGCGTTTTAGAAAGGACCCTTTTGGCAGATACTGATTTTTTGAAGCAGAAATAAGCCCCTGTCTATGATCCTTCAGATTGGAATCTATGTTAAAAGCTTTATTTTGAGGTTTATGTTGGTATACACTGCAGGGATGTACCACCACAGATGGTGCTGTTGACCAAGCTAATTCCCGTGGCGTACAGGGCATGTCCACAGGGACAGCGGCTGTGATGTGTGGTGCGATTCTTTCGGTCTGCCTGGAGAGGTGGGTGAGATTTGCTTCTGGGCAGAACACTCACACTGGGTTCAACGTGTGGGGTACAGAGTGAATGCAGGAGGCACTGCTTTTACTTCTGTGATTTGAAGGGAGAAGAAGCAAAAAGCTCCGTATATAAGTTGACAGGTATTGGGTAACTCATGGACGTATAAAGACGTATAAAGAGCATCATGTTTGTTCCTTCTTTCCAAAATTTGTGATAGGCTCATGTGGCTAGATAGCAGAAATAATGGAGAAGAAATAAATAGTTGCCATTCCTTGGCGAAGTCTCTTTGCCCCAAGTAAGCACTCAAATACTCCTACTTTTCAAAGTAACTGAATAGCTATGGACAGGTCACTTGCTCTCTGACTAATTCTCCTCTTTTGCTAACTTACCAGGTGATGTGTACAATGGGATGAGAAACTAAATTATTTAATTCTCAGCTTTCAACAAATCAGTTCACACCACAAAGTGTATTAGCTGGTATTGCGTAGAATTAAGTGAGAGAATTAGTCCACATCATCATGAATGGGAAGGGAATTGCTGAAACTTGCAGTGATATAATTTGTGCTACAAAAAGTTTGCGACTGTATGCACTGAGAAAGAGACGGCCTGTACTTGACCATCTAGTCTGGAGATAAAGAATAGAATCAGGATTGAGGAATGTAATGATTTTTGTCACTGCCATGTATAACCTGAGTTTGTTAAAGGGTTTGTCGGAATAAAAATTGATTCTTAGGGCTAACTCTTATACACATAAGGGCCATGGAAGGCTACTCTCAAAATTATCTAAGGACTCTGTGATAGATTTTATTTTAATAGAAGTTTTAATTCTCTACAATTAACAATTTAGTCTCTTTGGTAAACACTCTAGTCATATGCTGATACTTCTAGAATGTTTTAAAACTCATAGTGAACTTGTATTTTCCATAGAGAATTTTCATGGCAAGTTTCATTAAATGACTTGGAGCACAATAACAATATTGTTTGTTATGACCATCCCTGGGCCTGTTTTTCTCTTAGGTGAAAGAAAAACAATGGTTTTGTGATATTACAGCTGCACACTCATTTGTTTTTGTTAATGGTTTGTGGTGGTGTCTCTTTTTTTGTTTCAGCTGGAAAGAAATGTGGCTGCAGGATTATTGGCAAAGCCTTGATCAGGGTGAGGCCCTCACAGCTATGATTCATCGCAATGAGTCACATCAGGGAAGATTTTGGGACTACATGCATGAGATTTTTCTCAAGAGGACAAGGCAACACTGACCCATCTTTGTAAGAGCTTGATTTGAAAATTGGATTGGAGGTTGAGACTGAATTCTTACCTTGCTTCAAAAGTTTGCCTTGAAATACAAAAAAACCTCTCTCACAGAGACAATTTTTTCTCGTGCAAGAAGTGAGTGAGTTTCTGTTATGATTGGATTCCAGCAGTGGAGATGTTAGCAACTGCTTTGATTTGAATTTCAGCTCTGTGGTGTGAAGCTACTCCTGACTTGCAGGTGTCAACATGTGGGGCAAAAGACGAATTTATTCTCCTTTTGCATTTGGTATATTTACATTGTGGCTTAGGTGACTTCAGAGGAACACTTCTTCAGATTCTTGCTCAAGTGCTCTAAGTTATTTCAGGGATTTTTTTTACGTCTCCAGAATATTAATTGTTTTTATATGTATTTTATCAGTCACATATTCTCTTTATTAAGATGTACTTTTAGCTGCTATTAACAAATGGCTCTTCCAATGAAGGAGTTACAACAGACAAATCTGTGGAGAGCAATTGTGCCTTACAAAATTGCAGCAATAAAGTCTCTTTGCCCCAAGTAAGCACGACTCAAATACTCCTACTTTTCAAGGGAACTGAATAGCTATGAACAGGTCACTTGCTCTCTGACTAATTCTCCTCTTTTGCTAACTTACCAGGTGATGTGTACAGTGGGATGAGAAACCAAATTATTTAATTCTCAGCTTTCAACAAATCAGTTCACACCACAAAGTGTATTAGCTGGTATTGTGTAGAACTAAGTAAAATTGGTATGCCTTGGTTCCTTTAATTTTTCATCAAATCTGAAATCTATAACCTCAACTTTTTGTTATCTCCTTAATGCTAGCAATTCAGAGGCCTTGGATTTGTTCTTTTTGAGTACATGCAGCTTTCTGCAAAGACAAATACATTTTAACAATGGTGCCTTTCCAGTGGTCTCTGCAGTTTGGAAACAAGCCTTGAAGTCTTTCTGAACTGAAATGGATGATGAGAACCAGGTGCACTGAGATGGTTTTGTATCTCTATAAAATCTTAACACGTTACAGTCCTGGTCTGTGACTGGAGTTCACAAGTGATGACATGTGGATAGATCTTCCTTGCTGTGTAGCCTGTATCACTTACAGATATAAATAACCACCACTGTCCCCTGCCATGTTGGGTATCTTCCTGAAATAATTGATCTTGCAGTGAAGGGAAACGAATTCCCTTAGTGCCACAGGTTTAAAAGCATAGGCAAATACGGCCACGCTGCAGTCACGTCTAATGGTACAATGCTGTTTTCTTTCTCCGTTTCTCCTCCCCCTGCAGAAGTTAACTCCTAACTAAATAGCCAGAGTTTATCCATGCCTAAGACAGAATGTTTGTAATGAAAGTCTACAGTCTGGGCTAATCTGATTTTGCAAGGCAGTTTATGCATCGCTGTGGGAAGTCTGATGCCTCTTAGTAAAACTTAGAAACAGGAGTGAATCTACATTCTGTCCCTAATTATTTCACTGTCTATTGCTTAGTGCTGTATGGATCACTTAATATATATTTTCCTCTCAAATTCCCTTCATCATGTTATAGATATGGTATTATAGGTATATCAGGATATGTAATGATCACCTAAATATTTGTCTCTCAGGTGACAGAACAAAATTGCCATGTTAAAATCGGGGCACTCAACAGCAAAGACTCAAGGCCCATAACTATCACTGGATTCTTGCAAATGTAGAAAATGCATACAATGAGTGATCTCACCTGATAGTTTTTAGGAAACAACTGTTATTTTATCTCTCTTCTCTAATAATATTATCAAATGGTTCTTCAGATAAAATGCATTTATCAATTTTATATTCCTTTTTTTTTTTAAGTTACTAGGGAGACACGAATACCTAAGTGAATATATCTGAGTTAATTGTTAAAGTGAATTACTCAAATTAGGTTAAAATTAAAGATATGTGTATTCAGGATTGAAGTGGCCACAATATGCTTGAGAAATAAATTAAGATAAATAAGAATAAAACAAATTAAGGCTGCTTTAGTTCTGAATATCAACTTCTACTAAACAGTTTAGTGATATTTAAGTAAATTGTTTGAATTAATGCCTTCAGTTACTTCATTTCATGTTTTTCTATAGAAAATCACTCAGTCTTTGACTGCATGGTTCTCTTAATTAGCTATATCTCAAAAAACTTTTCATTCAAGTGTTTGGTGGGATGGGACAAGAGATTCTGATCTTGGTTTTTATACTAAACATAAAAACCAAGAAGCAGGTACTAGCACTTTACCATTTTATCTTGTACTTTAAGTAGATTTTCTAGAAGTGTAGCATTTGTAATAATTTCCAGGTATTTATTATAATTTATTTGCTTTTGCAAAAATTAGACGTGCTACTTTTAATTATCCTTGCAGGAGTAACAGGAGGAAGTATCAGTATAAGCATGTGTATCATAGCACCTACTTAGTTCCTGATGATTGGTGTCCAAAGCCTCACTTTGCCGTCCTGTCCTGCTCAGCAACATGAGCTAGTTTCCAAACAATAGCATCGAAGATGTGGTGGTACAAGCTGAAGAGTAGGTAGCAAACTAGGTGAAAACTTCTTTGGGCCTTGACTCATTCATGTGCTAATTCACAACCAAGTATTCCTTCACCACAGTTTATTTTCTCCGTATATTATAATCACCAGACAACAAGGCTTTTTTGTTACTCCTACGGAGTTTATTTGTTTGTTGTTTTGCTCTGTGTCTGTACTACAGAAGGCTGTTGCATTGAGCTTTATGATGGTTGTCAAGCAGGAGTATTTCTGATTGTCATGTATCTTCTTAACATGGGTATGAAAGTAGTACAGATCTGAAGGTAACTTTAGCACAGATATTCTGGAGGTTTTGTCTGAGTTTTTCAAAATACAACTTTCAGTTTGTAGTCACATGGCAGTTTTGATTGTTTTCTCTTCTGTGTTCATAGTGTCTTCCTAGGTTTAGCTGTTTTTTTACAGTCTTACAGGTGGTGAACTTGTCAAAAGGTAATGAGTAACAGCTACCCTTCTTAGCAGTTGTGATGCTCACCCAAGCCCTGTGTATCTTTTGTATCTGAGAGGTTTTTTCTGTTGTAACAGATCATACCAGCTTTATTGTCTCCTGTATGGCACAGTACGTCCATGATTTATAAACAGTGTCTGTTGCTTCTCTTAATATATTAAATGTGTTTCATTTTTTGTACATGACGTGCAAGAATTAGGGCTGAAATAGTTATTCTAGTGCATAGTATGAATAGCTTGTGTAGCTGCCAGGCAAACTGTGCAGGGGCAGGGGAGGTGGGAATCCTCCCAGCCTGGCTGAAGAGTTGTGGTTGCAGTTCTGTTCGAGCCTGCTGGCCGACCTTCACAACATCTACTTCTCTGCACAGCAAGGACTGCAAAATGTTGAATAAGGTGGTTCTACCACCATGGTCTTAGCTTTCATCTCTCTCCTGTTATTTGGAGGAGGCAGGAGGAGAAGCTGGTCGCATACCCTTGAAGAGTTTGCAATCAATTTACTTAATAATGCATTTGAAAGGCTTGCTATATAGTGCCAACAATTACTGCCAGTCTTAGCCAAAGTAAATTCAATTTACAATCCTAGTTGTCTTTCTACTAATGCAAGTGAATGCAGACAAGGAGGAAGGTCACTGCAGCAATAACTAATATTTTGGGAAAAGGTTCCTGAATTCTGTTTTTGATTGTTAACTGGATTTCTCACTTCACTGCTTTAAATCCAACACAGTTAAATGGTGGCTGAATGTAATTGCTCATGTTGTGAGGCTACATGACACTCAGACATGATAGATGTGATAGATGTATTTGACGTCTATATTAATCATATTCTTGCAGTAGAGGTACCCATATTCATAAAAACGCACGACTGAGACTAATCAGGAATTTTAACAAAGATACTAAATATTGAGGAAGATTAAGAGATTGCTCCTGTAAACCCTTTGGTAGGCTTCTGCAAACTCGGGAGAGTGGATTCACTGCTTGTCATGCATTTTGCCTGTTTACCGTGTGACTACAGGGAGGCTTTCGAAGCTCTCAGGATAGCTTTATTCATTAGCATTAATGTTCTAAAAATAGATATCTCCTTATTACTGCTCACATGAAACATTAGTACATTCTATTGATGCTGTGTCTCAGAATTGACTTGACAAGCTAGGATAAGTTTGTGGCCTCTGAGAGGTGAGAGAGGAGAAATGTCTGACAGAAGGTTAAAAATGTAGCAGTCCAGTGCATTGCATTGGACAAGCTACAGCTCTCATTCTCCTGCCAAAACTGTGATACCTGGTGCTGCCTGTTTTTTCAGTAAGAAGCTGGGTACTTTTTATACAGAAGTAGTAGTCTGTGTTTTCTGTCCTTTAGCAAGGACTTCAATGTGTAGGAAGCATATAACCACTGAAGTATAGTGATTTGATTCCTAATATTGATGATTTCCAGAACTCATAAAGAATTGCATTTTCTTATTTCAGCAGTAGTTTTTGAACTGAAAGATCTCTAGGTCCCCTGTGATGGTAAGTAGAATGAGAACAAACAACAGTGGATGTATATGTTTAGACGGAAAGGAGAATGAACTGCTTTCTCTGGAAATGATCTGCAAAATGCAGCAGCTGGAGAATCACAGCAGAAATGCCCCTCTTGTACCTTGGCAGAGGGTAGTTTTAACCAATGTGGAAGAACAAGTAACTCCTAAAGGACTGGGAACAGGATAAATTGAATTGAAAGTCAGTCATCAGGGACATCAGTGTTTTAACAAGCTTTGCTGTGTTAGACAAGCAGCCATCTGCCTCTCTTCCTGACCTGCCATGCACACTCTTCAGCCATTGTCCCAAAAGAGCCACTCCCTTAATCATTAGTTGTCATCCCTTCGGTTATATTTAATTAAGATTATTGATGGATCTCCAGGCACCTTCTGAGAAGTATTAATTGGAAACATACAGGGTGGCAGGTTCCTTCATTCTGCCCGGAGACCTCTACTGACAGGTTGATATTAATCAGAGACAAAATCCTTTTAGTGATATGACCAACTGAGCCCAAGCCTCTGTCAGGCTTTAACAAACTGTGCTTTTCTTAATGATTCATTGTCTCAGAGCTGGCAGTGAGAGATATATGGCCCTGCAGAGGGATTAGGAAGGGTGGAGAATGGAGCCGCAGGATTTGTTCCAGAGCTCTGACACCACTGGCATATTAATTTGTATGCTGTGATATACATTCTGTCCTGCAGAAAATACCCATTTAATGCACAAGTGTCTCAACTACAGATGTTTCTGGGGATCTTGGAATGGATCAGAGAAGATCATGATACTTCGTGGCATCTCTGAGCAAATAAGGAGGCATCAGGCAATTTGCTGTGGAAATGGCTGGATTTCCTAGATCTTGAGTGTTAGGGATTAGTGATGGCAGCTCAGAACTACAGAGGTTGTCAGGACAGTGCAGGGCAGCTGCAGCTGATCTGATTGAGAGCTTGGGATAAGGTAGGCCAGTGTTGGAGTTGGGGCGGGGCATGATGTGTCAGAAAAGAAATTGCATCTGTCATGGTGCTAGTGAATGCATTTGTGCTAATAAGAACATTAAGTGCTAATACTGGCCAAACATGATAACTCAGCAGACAGAAGTTAAATCTAAACCACCTGGAATCTCACCAAACTGTTTTGTTTCACTACTAAAGTGGAGGTGCTTTAAATTTCAAGGCATTTCCAATTAAATTGGGTTAAGAAGGTCAGGGTGAGACAGTTGAGAATAAATTGTGGTAAGTGAGGACATTATGAAGTGATATGAGAAGAACTGGTGCATTCAGGGTAAATTTGTGTGAATGTACTGGAATTTACCTGGAGGCTGGATCCAGGCAGTTCAAAAAGACATGGAAATCAGCTCTATTCTTTTTTCCCAGTACAACTGATTTGTTAGCCTCATCTCCTAATTGTTTTTAGGCAGTGTCTGGAGACTTTACATAGCTAAACCAGAAAGTGAAGGATAGATAAATGGTGTAATTTCTCACCTCTTAAAGGTATTTAAGATAACAATCTCATTTTAAGGGTGTATTTTATTACAGTATTGTTAGCATTGTATTTAATTGTGGCATAGCATTTGCTGTAGCATCATACCTGGCTCTTACTCAGTTGTGATATAGATTCCTTTCAAATCTAACACTAAGAGTTTAATCCCTGTGGTTTATTTTGATTTTGACTAGCTGAAATGCAGGCAAGGATTCACCTTTAACAATGCTGATCTAAGGTAACAAGTTGTACATGCAGTTAGACTTTCACATGTTTTTTATAGTTTTACATTCAGGGTTCACAGTGAAAAATCTGTGGGGTTCACTGATGAGAGAATTTGGTTTCTTACTGTCCCTCCTAAAGTCAGCACTTCTGTCCTTGCCAGTAGTGTCTCAGTGCTATCAGCTAAACAAAATACAGGCTAGAGAGAGACTTGGCTATTAACACACCACTTCCGTAGTTCCACATTCTCCCTTAACATAAATGTTCTATATTAAAAAATCATGTTTAATAATAATATTGTGTCTTGCTTCAGACATCTCTGCATGTTGTGTGTAGACACCATCACGTACCTTATTCTGCCTGCTCGGGAGTTTCTTAGGCTTTGATCCCAGACTGAATGCCAAAAAAAAAAAATGGAAATTCTAATGCAGACAGCAGTAACTTACAGGAAGCTATTACAATTCTCCTTGTGTAGCTTGCCTTTCTATTTCTTAACCTCCCCTCCTCCCCTGCCTCATTTTTCTTGGAATTACTTCAATGAGAGATCAGCTTTAGAAGGTGAATGTCCCTGAAGGTGCTGCCACCATTAGCTAATGTAATTTGGAAAAAGGGAGGCTGATTTACAGGGAGTGCAGTTCAGCTTCTCTTACGTCCTAGTATTTGTGTCTTTCCTTGTTACTGTTCTCATGAATGTGTAGTTGGGAATTGCAGGAGGCAAATGCAGCAGGGAAAAGTGGATATCAGTAAGGGTAACTAGAAGAGGAAAAAAAAAGAGTAGCTGAACCTCACATGAACTGGAATACTGAAATATACTTCATGTTCCTGTCTTGGATTTGCAAGATCTCCAGTGTTCAGAGTTGCAGGATGGAAGCCTCTAGCCTAACTTGAAGGTGTCAGCTTGTTTTGCTTCTTCTCTACTGGTAGTCCAGCTCAAAGGATAGTTTATTTCCTATCTTTTCAGAAAAAATGGAACTAGAAAAACACCCTGCTTACCAAAATGTTTCAGAACTTCCAGATAAAGTGTTTGAATTTGGACCTTAGATGGAAATTTACTTCTAAAGAGGGTCAAAAGAAATCTTTTTTTTTACACGAAAATGTCTTCTCGTACTCTTTATATTGGACTTTAAGAATATACTGTTTTACAAATAACACAAAAATAATTATAGAATTAGACATACCAGAATATATTGTCTGCAGATGCAGTAAATTCTAGTAACCATATTGAGAATATTCTGATATTGAACTGGTGATACTAGCTCAAGTTAACAGAATTTCTAATGTCTTGTTAACTTCCTTGAATAGGCAGAGGCAAGGGGAGTGGTTTTTATGTCTATAGCTAGGAAGTTGAATATATTTTAATCCAAATCAATGTCCTGTGGGAAAAAAAAAAAATTATTTCTAGCATCTTTGCTTTGCCCTTCTCTATATGCTGTATGTAGTCAGAGAACTCAAAGCTGTGGAAGGAAACTGATCCTTCATATATCCTCCAGTGCAAAAGGGAGATTGTTGGTGCCTGAAGAGCCCTGATACAGTGGTAAAATGGCTTATTCAGGAACTACTTTATTACAAGGATCTGATTACTTTATGTCTCCAGTGTTTGATGTCTAACTTCTCAGTTTTCTGCATCTACCTTGTCCCTCCTGCCATGCTTAGACCTGTTTGTGTCCCAGCCCTTGAAATGTTCCTGTGCCTTCTGTATTGCCTGCCTTTTTCAGCGGGGGACATAAGCGCTCCAGAACCTGCCAGATGAGTTGAGGGCTTCCAAAACTACCCTAAGAAGAAACTTTTTGAAACGGGAATTTTCCACCACTGACTATTAGGCTGTGGGAACGATGCCACCATTTTGGAAGTAGCAATTGCATTATCTTCTTGGAAGGAACAGCAGGAGCAATACATATCCAGCTGTAATGTAATGGAGACAGGCTGAGAGTTAAGTGATGCAAGTTTGAAGCACCAAGAAAAGTTTCCATACAGTTGCAAAAGAATTTGAGAAAAGATGCCTGAGAGGGGGCTTCATCAGAGTGGGTAAGTATCTAAGGGGGAGGGGTGCCAAGAGGATGGAGCCAGGCTCTTCTTGGCGGTGCCAAGCAATAGGACAAGAGGTAATGGGTAGAAACTGATGCACAGGAAGTTCCACCTGAATACGAGGAAGAACTTTGCTGGGTGGGTGACCTTGCACTGGAACAGGTTGTTCATAGAGGTTGTGGAGTCTCCCTGAACCATCTGTACTCAGTCCTGTGCCCTAGGACAGCCCTGCTGGAGCAGGGAGGTTGGATCAGACGACCTACGGTTGTCCTTTTCAACCTCATTCTGTGATTCCTTAAGTTCCATTTGAATTATTTTTAAAAATCATAATTTTTTCTGCTCTGGTTGAAGAGCGGTGTGATTTTGCTCCTTCCTTGGTTAGGTTTGCCACAGAAAAAAGTTTCGGCGTGTGGACCGCTGCAGCTGTCACTGAGTCGTTCCGCCTAACGCGGAAACCGTGGGGAAGTTATTTAATTTTCACGGAATGCCCTTTGCCTGGATGAAGAGGATAGGGGTGTGAAATGGAGGGTGCACCGGGAAGGGGCGGGTTTCCCGTGCCGCGGAAGGGACAGCAGGGCCCGCCCCCCGGGGCGGCCGCGCAGGCGCCGCGGGCCGGGCGGGACATGGCGGGCCCCGCGTACTCCGGCTGGGTCACCCGCTGGGTGAGCGGCCAGTGGCGACTGAAGAAGCGGCCCCCGGTCATCCGCCCGGTCCGCCCGCTGGCGCTCGCCGATAAGGTGGCGAACCGCAGGGAGAATGCGGGAGGTGAGTTCCCGGGAAGCTGTGGCGGGGAAGGTCGTGCTGCTGGCACCCTGTGCTCTGCCGGCTGCAGAGGGGAGAGGCTGGTTTGGCCATGGAATTAGCGCACGGGCTCAGTGGGAAGGATTGTTTCCTCACACTGCAACCCAAAGTCCGCTGCTTGTGCTGTTCCGTGTGGGAGTCACGCACATAAAACACTTTGTTGCCTCTCAGCATAGCCTGTACCTTAAGAATTCAGTCGGATGCAGCGGGGCTAATCTTCGTGCTGGTGACAACTCTGCCCAAAGCAGAGATCTCTAGTGCTGCATTTTCTCACCTGCCTCGACCCCATCTTAAACTTCTCTCTGGAGATTCGTGCGATGTGGAGGTTGTTAGAATAAACCCCCAAAGACCTGAGACTTTGGTTGTGTCTTTCCCTTCTAGAGGCGACGTGCATTACGGAGATGTCGGTAATGATGGCCTGCTGGAAACAGAATGACTTCAACGACGCCGCTTGTGCCGAGGAGATCCGGGTGTTCTATGACTGTGTGGCAAAGGCAGAAGTAATTAAAGCCTCTTTTGTGTTCCTACAGTAGTAGGGAAGGAGGAAGCCCTCAGTAATTTTTTGTGTGCCAGCAGTAATAATGTTCTCTGAACAATTTCATTGGTGCGGTAACTCATCTGAGCAATGAAACTGGTGAAGGGTCTGGAGCACAAGTCCTGTGAGATGCGGTTGAGGGAGCTGAGGTTGCATGCCACATGTGGATTATATTGTAATTTGGGAGATGTGCAGTACAGGCAAGTTTCTGCAGCTGCTGATTCATACAGTTAAGAAATAGCTGATCCAGTACCTGTGTTATCTAGACAGTGGGGGAAAGCGGTGAGTCAGGATTCCCAAATTCCAGTGTCATAAGTCTGTAAATAGTTTTGTGCTTGCAGGAGTGAGGATGGAGACAAATTGGTAGAGAAATAACCAATGTTTTCAGTAATCCTCATAATAAACAATTTTCAGAATATATGAGCTCGTTACAGCAGTTCTCAGTTCTCTGAAAATTAGGAGCTCTTTTAGGTTGTTTCTGACTTTGAAGGCTAGACATCTTGAAAACTGACTTTTACATTGTTTGGAAATTAGATGTTTATAATTATATAATAGTTTATATTAATATAATAATACTATTATAAGTATATAATAGTATTATATAACTAATAACTATATATATTATATATTAATAACTATATAAGCTAAGGGTTTGGGGGTTTTTTTGTCTTTCAGAAACAGCGCAGGAGTCAAACCGAGGATACCCTGTCATCCAGGGGAAACTTACCTTCAAGCAAAGCGAACAAGCTCCTGAGGAGGTTTCCTCAGATCAGACACTATACATAATGTGCTGTACTAAAGGGACTGTGGACAAGCAATTAAAGTTGGAGTCTTTGGCAAAAAAGAGAAAAGGCAACTGGAGTGAGTGTTTGATGTCAAGTGGTCTCTGTCAAGCACTGCTCTGTCACTCTTGACCCTTCTTTTGATTCCAGAGCAAAAAACACCAATCTTGAATATCAGCTGATTATGTTCATGAGATTCCTGGGTCTTACAGTGTTAGGATTTCTGCAGTGTGTTGTTCAGCTAGCCAGAACTAGCCTACTTGGGTCCTCACTGTTAAATCTTTCAGAAATGCATTTAAATGCATTTCCTAACAATTAGGAGGTGACTTTTCCTGACATGTAAGCTTCCTACCTGGCTTTGGAGCTGCTATCAAGAAGTGGTCAGGTTCAAACACTAAGCCAAGTGAAAGTTGCTAATAATCTCATGGCTCTTACTCCCGCAGGAGTGGATATACAGTTTGGTTTCCCTTGAAATTTTTAAAATTCCTGCTGCTGTACAAAAAAGTACCTTGTTAATACAGAGGTAAGTATCAGATATAACCTTAACGTACAGGCTTGTGATTTAGGACCTCTGATTTGCAGGTGGCACAGGTATGGGGCCACATCAGTTTAATTATTTTGTCTGGACTACAATAAAATAATACAAGACTGGTGTTTGACTTGGGCAACTCATAATCCACAACAGAATGTTTCACTGGTTTTTGGTAAAAAAAAAAAAAAAACAACAAAAGAGGGAGAGAAAGTTCAAGCATGAACTGGTAACTGAAATCATGTAATGAATTATTAGTTTCAGTGTGTGTTTTTTTTTTCTACTACAGTACCACAAAACTTCAGGACCAGTACCTATGTTGAGAAAAATACAGTGTCTTGGAAAACTACTGTTATAACCATTTATATCAGTAATTCTTTCAGGCATGTAGAAAAAGCAGAGGGAGAAGGGAGTCAGGCACACAGACTATGTGATTACCCACAGGTGACTGGAAAGTTTGCTGGAACTGGAGCTGACTTCTCTGGAGCCCCAGGTGGATACCTGTTTTATCCCATAAATTTTGGTCAGGTGAATGTTTTCAAGTCGTTGAGGAAATTTTCATCTAACCATAACTTATAATGCCTCATGAGTGGGTTATTCACAGGGTAGCTTGTTCTGTTGTTGGTATTTATGGCATAGTTGGGTCTTTCAGAGAACTTGGGATCAGTAAGAACATAATGTCCACATCTAAGTTTGGGAAAACACTTTGGTTCTATGACATTCTGCATTTTCAGTCCAAAAGACACTGAAAGGAAATGCTACTTGCTGTTCCTTTGTTTCTGAAGGAGACAAGCTAGATTGGGAGTGAGGAACTGATTCACCTCTATTGATGATGATTTTTCTTTCTTTATATTAAAACTTTGAATGCAAAAGTAGTTTTGCTCCTCTTAAGATAGCACCTGTGCTGAATGTACCAAATTCTACTGTCTGTGAAGAACTGTCTTATATAAGAGGCTGTAACAGAGAAGCCAATACCTTTTTCTGGTTTTACTTCTGAAATTTTGCACAGCTCTCACTAATCTGAACAGCTATTTTTGGATCATACTGCTTCACAGTGAGCTTCACAAATTCAGTGAAGGGTTTGGGTTTCTGTCTGACCTTTTACATGTCTATTATAGTCTTGACATTACTATGCTAAGGTTTTCCAGTCCTCATTTATTTAGAGGAGGAAAGAAGGAAACAGAATGCTTCAGAAGGAAATCAAGTGCGCCCAGGCTTTACATTGCTTCCTTTAAAAATACTGTAGCAATTCTTTTGCCTCAGGATCCCATGCTGTAACTAAAACCCCTCCAGTTACTGATTGTCCTTGGCAATTTCACCTGCTGCCAATTTTTTGTATCTCACTGTTGAACTTATAGTGGGTGTTTAAATGCATTCTGTGACATATTGATATCAGGGATCACTCCACTAATAGTTCATGTGTGTAACTGTAGGGAATGGCACTGTTCTTTCTGAGCTCCATGATGCTGTTGCTGGGGAATAAAACTGGGTTCTGGTACTGAGCCCACTGGTTAAGAACATTGCTGCAGAGACCTGTATGTGATTGCGTGGTGGGGAAAGAATTAAACAAAAGCTGACTAGCTGTTCTACCCTCCTAAGTCGGATTTACAGGATTTAAGCAAATCTGCTGGAATTCCTTGATCTTATTCCTGTTCCTTACAGCTTGAGTATTATACTAGCCCTGGGTATGATTGCTGTTAACTACTCCTCTTTTTAGGCTTTCACCGAAGATCTCTGTGGAGGAAGCATTAATATTTCAGCTGGTCTTGATGAATAGTAGTCCTGCCAGTTCAGGAGAAGTGGGTTGAATTTCAGAGAGCCAAAAACATTTTAGAAGATGGTACTACTTGTTTCAAAATGTCAATACAGAATAATCTGGAAAAATCAAAACAGAAAGACTCTGTAGAAAATCATAGGCTTATTAGAATAGAACTGTGGTTATATCAGGGTGAGAAGGTGATTAGTGTTAAATAGTGGGCTTAGATATTTACAACTACTTCAAATTTGCCCATACAAGAAAGTTCAGTATCTATTTTACCTTATCTCTAGGATACATTAGTGATCTAAGCTGACATAGTTATATTGGTATAATTTCCTTCTTTGTCTTCCTCTACCTTGGAGAGGGCCACGTAGCCCTGAGAAGCTTTTGAGAATCCTGAGATCCACCTCTCTCAAGAAAATGTCATTACATGTGCCCTAAAACCAGGGGAGTCTTGGCAAGAAGGGAGTAGTTCCCACAGAGGAGACAACTGCAAACCCCCTATATCTGTCCACAGTTCGTCATTCTTCCAAAAAACTGAATGCAGACTTGGTCTTCTATTGCTTTCATTGCACTGGTCTGTGTTTCCTTTAAAATTGCATTACCTAGGAAAACCTTGCCTTGAGAGGGAAGCAACTTAAAAGCTGCTGTGAGAGATATCCAGTGCAGGCTTTTGCCAGAGGTTTTGAGCTTATGTGTCAGAGGTCTAAACAGGGAGTGTCTTACGGGAGGGAGTTCTGAAGCAGTATCAATAACTTCTATTCCTGACTAAGGAACAAATTTCTCTGAATGCTAGTAGATTTTCTGTTTGTGTCTCCAGTATATAATTTCCTTGTGTTTTCACTGGAGTAAGTGGTTCTAAATACCAACGCATTCCTGTATTTTTATTTTGTGCCTTTTTACTAGTGCTGCCCGAGAGTTACAGCGTGATGTTGCATCTAAGCTATTTCCATCCTCTGTTGCCCTGATCGTCTGCCTCCCTCCCTCCCTACGAGGATATAGGAGATTTGCTCCTAATTAACTGAGTGCAATTCTTGGCCAAATGCACTCCAGAAAGAGCTCCTTCCTCCCACTCAGCAACTCCTGTAAGAGATCCAGCATGTAGTGAAATTTCCTTGCCTTTGATGACTGACTGAGGATGAGGCAACACAAAACTGTCAAGTGAATGAGTAATGGGCAGTAAGTGAAGGAGCAAAAAAGGAGGCTTTTTGTCTAGCCATTAGATTTTTAGCAGCCCATTCCTTGTTTTTATGCTGAAGGTGTCTTTGGAAGTGCTACTTAGCAGCCTTGGCCAAAAGTGAGCTCATTTCTTAAGGTGACCTTCATGTTTCATGCTGCAGAATACCAGGAGTTAATCCTTCCAAAATCAGAATGTAAGTATAGGAAATGCTCATTAGACTGAGCTGAGAAGCAGCACAGGGAATGTTAAAAAAAAAAAAAAAAATCTGAGATTGAACAGCTTCAAATGGACCAATTCCCTTAGATTTAATAGTGTTAAAAAGTTGTTGTAGCCCCAAACCCGAATGCATATGGAAGAGCAGTAATTTGAAAACACTACCCCCCCCCCCCTACACACACACATGGGATTTTTCATGGTAATACAATAATGATCAACCCTCTGGAAAGCATCCTAGCCAACTGAGGGAAAATAAAGCCCAAGGTCAAGGAGAAGCTTGATAGAAACGATTTCTGGAGGCTATACCCATGGGGCAAGATGTAAGCTGAACATTGCGAATGCACCGTGGAGAGGGTGTGCCACCGGTGGGTTTTCCGAGGGAAGATCTGGAAGCTGCTTAACGTAAAGTTTTTTTGGGTCCCATTTACCTGGGCTCATATATGAGGAGAGCCGACCTCGGGAAGCTGCAAGCAGGTAATCGAGGAGGCAGCGGTGGGGGGGATAAAGTCCAGATTCCTTCCAAGAAGTCTAATCTCTGGCAAGTGTGCGCGCACACGCCGTTTCCTTCCCCGGTTGTTGCCGGGGGCTTTGCAGTAGGACACAGCCCCAGCTCCGTCCGTGCTGCAGCCTCTGTGCCGCGGGGAGAGGAGGAAGAGGCAGCTGCGGGAAGGGGGGATCGCGGGAGAGCAGCGGGCGGCGGCCCGGGCGCTGGGGAGGCGGAGGCTGGCGCTGGGAGAAGCGCGTACCTGGAGGCCGGGGGAGGCTGGGCAGAGGAGGGGACAGCGAGGAGCGGAGCGGGCTGAGGGTGCGCCCCGCCGCCTGCGCTCCCTCCTCCCGCTTTCCCATGCGCTAGGTAAATTCTGGGGCATGCTGTCCTCCCTCGTTTCTCTCCCGTCTTTCCCCCCTTTCCTGAAGAGAGGACTCGAGGAGAAGAGATGGGGAAAGGAAGGGGAAAGTGAAATTCGAAGATGCTGCTGGGAACTTTGATCCCTTCCCTTACATCGCTTTCCCTGCGTAGAAATGGAAAAGGCATCCTGCTCGCCCGGGTGCAGAGCGGCTAGCGTGGGAAAGCAGAGCCCGCCAGCTAAACGAGAATGTGATGCTTGAGGAACCTTCTGCCCGCTTTGTATAGGAGGGATGGAAATCTCCAAAATACTCGGGCTCATTGTAGAGCTCTCGAGTCTGCTATCCTGTCTCAGATGTGTGGAGGTACGAAATGGTTAGTTTTCTATCTGCTTGTAAGAAGTCACATGTCTCTTTTAATATCCTCACTGTAAGTGGATCTTGTTTTACTTGAATATGTTTTCTAGGCAGCTGTGGTCTCCGGGAAGGGCTGGGGGTTTGGGGAGGAATTTGTTTTTACTGAGCATGTGAAATTCAGAGAAAGAAATAGAGCAAGAAAGCAGGATGCACAAGGGCTTGCAGATGCTTTGGCTTGGGTTTCCTATGTTTCTCAGGCTCTGCAGTGACCCTGGCAGGAGAGATCCTTTGTTTCTGTTCTTTGCTGTTTGCCCCTCTTGCTGTTGTGGACAGATGATTTATAGCCACACGGACCTGGGGCAATGCCTGCAGCACAGGCTGTTTGCACTTAATTTTGTTAGTAATGGTCAGAGTTGGGATATTTTGGAAGCTGCTACAGGGATTGGCAGCAACTAATATTTCATTGGAAGAGCAGTGTATTACTTGGACTGCAGTACTTTTGTTTATGGTCCGGCTCCAAGAAGAGTGGGTTCAGACTCATGTATATCCTGTTATTAGTCTGACCCATCCCTCTATCACCTGCAGGTTTACATGTCTGTGCACGTTTACATTGAAAACTAGGAGCTAAGGGACCTGGTTTGTGGCTCAGTCACCTGTTTGGTGCAGTCACAAAAGTGCAGCTTAGCTCACTTTCCTCTCTCTGCAAAGAGCTTTGAGATCCTCAGATAAGTCCTTCAGCATTGTCGGTTCACAAACCATTATGTGGGCTTGCAGCAGCCTGGTGCGTGCATGTAGATGGACTTTTGGATGAAAAGGGTTTTTCAGTTAAATGCTGGTTTATCTCTGCATCCCCTTGTGCATATGCACCTGAGACTTGATCTGCTGTTTCTGAACCATGTCAGGAATTCATCTTCCGTGTGCAGTTTCACGTTCCGACTTCTGGAGGGTGATGCTTGGCCATGGTTGTCAACACCTGCTGGACGATGTTCCTAAGTTTGATTTGAAAATTTCATCTGACATGAGTAGGTGTTGTTCATGTCAGGTTTCTGTGGGAATTACTTCTGTTTATTTCAGAAGTGGATTTGGTTTCATTCCAAATTTAAGAGAGGCAAAAATACTGCATTTTGAAGAAAACCACAACTGTTACCAATAGTTATTATTCTTTAGCTGCATACCTCTGCTCTTTGAATTACAAGTTTTTGTTCATATAAAAGTATTAGAAATGTTCATTAAAAATATTTAGAAACTAATTAAACTACAAGGAGCTAGCAGAAACATACAGTTTCTTCTTTTCCCTCTGTATCTGTAAAAATCTTGCATTTGCTTGCACACCTTGTAGTGGTGTTGAGTGGAGATCCCTATCTCTCAGCCAAAAGTGAAGTTATAACCACAAAAAACACTGCCTATAAGAGGAAATGCAGTTTTGGGTCCAGACAGGATGCTAAAATTTTGAGTACTTTGTTTCATAATATTTGTTTTTAGGTATTTAACACTGTTTGGATAATACTATAAGCCATATCTTATTTTCAAGTATTAAAAAGAAAATCCTCAAAAAGCCTTGGTGGATTTTCTTCTTTAAATGTTTCCAACTTTGTACATAGATGTTTATTACCATTTTAACGGGTATCCTGGGGGCATCTTCCTATCACATAGATATATTTCTGCTACTGTGTCCATAGATGATTTGTCCTGTTAATGGAGAGAGAATGAGTGTCTATTCATTATTTTTCTTACTGATAATAATGATTTTCTTCTAGCTTTCCTTTCCACAGGCATCTCAGACTTCCAAGTATAATGGAAAAGAAACAAGCAGAGCCCTGTAAAGTAGTGCTAGGGTAAATCTCTGCAGGCCTGTAATTATTTCTTTTGCTGTTAATGGACAGAGCTATGATTAGATTTGAAGAGGAGCAGTGGGGAAAGCAAGGAAGAGACTGGTTACTAGGGTGTGTTTGCCTAAAGCTGCAAAAAGCTCAGCTGCTTTTAGGACATGCTTATGTTTATTTCATCGGATAATCATCTCTGCTTTTGCTCTGCTTCTTTTCCCAGGCTTTCCTGGGATCCCAGCCCAACCAAAACCATTTGCAGAGTGCAGGTAAGAACAAGAAGTTATTAATTCAGTCATTGGGCAGATTCTTTCCTGCAGTGGTGATCTGAGACCATAGACATGATGAACCACTGCTACTTGGCCTTCTTCCTTTTTTTCCATCATTTCTTCAATGTTTTCTGTTGCCTCAGTGTCTGTTTCTCTCTTTCACCAACATGGCCAGATCACTTTTGTGTCTTCACGTCTAATGCTCTTGCAGTTCACTGCACCTCCCACATGTTCTTTTCTTTTCATCTGTTTCTCTGAAGGCCTCGGTCTTTTTTGCATATTCACCTTTCCTCTGCTCTAATAACTACTGAATTCTCGTATATCCCCCCTCTGAGGGTCCCAGTTGATGCAAAGCATATGGTGTGTTTTCCAGACACCTACCTGCAACTGCTTCTCATTTTGTACCTTGCATTTAACCTTCAGCTGTCACTTCCCACCTCTTCTTATTGTGCTTGGCAGTGGCTAGAAGGCAAATGACATGATGCAAACTTTCTTTCTCCCCTTGCTCTTTGCCCCATGTGTTCTTGCTGCAGAAGGGTTTTCTGAAAGTGTTATCTTCTTTTTGTTTATTCAGTGAATAGAGCTATAACTGTTGTTCCTTTCTCAATCTACTCTTCCCTTATTATGGGCTGTGAAAAGTCCACCCCACACAGAACCTGGGTCTGTTTTCCTTCTTTTAATTTCAGGGTCATGAAAGGAGAGATTTCTTATTTTGTTAAAGAGCATATTAAATTAATTATTTGGAATTTTTACATTAGATATTTCACATGGCCACTGGAACATTGGCACCCACACCTTCCCCCCAGAATAAGTTCCCTTTCCCTTCCTGTATGTTGGCCAAGTTCAGATAAGCCAGTTTGTGATACTGATGTGTATAGAGAACATACATAAAATGAAATACAGTGGCATTTCCCACCGTCCTGCTTTATAGAATGAAATTATAGCTAATTTTAAACTCTTCTCAGTTTCACCCAATTTGGACAGGCAATTAATGTTCTAGAGAGCCTAGGATCAAATTTGAAAGTATCTTATTCGGGTGTCAAAGCAAGTGGGGAAGAAAGTGGTGGAGTGTGCCATGCTCATGCGGTGCTCCAAAGGGAGTACATGTATTGGATGTACAGTAATGGGAACCAGTTCAAATTGTCCATGCTTGGGCCCAGATTAAACACTTTTCAAAGGTCTGTCTGAGCAGTTCTTTACTTCAGATCAAATTGTGGTTCACACAGTGAGTATTATAAACATTCTTTGAGCAGTTGTCTTGAAGGATGATAGGACTGAAATCAAGCAAGCAGCAATGAACTGCAGACCTGGGAGGTGTTTCAGATAACCAGCTGGTACCCCCTACGTTGAACATCAGTGTGTGGTGCCTTCAGTGATGCTAACAGCTCCCTTCCTGTGTGCAGCATCCAGTGGCTGTGCTGTCGGACCCCTGGGGTATTACAATGGCTCGCTGGCGGTCACTGAGGCCGGGGCAGAGTGCCTCAACTGGGCAGAGTTCCCCGATTATGTCCAGCAGTATCCAGACCGTGGCCTGGGGGACCACAACCACTGCAGGAACCCGGATGGGGGAACGACCCCCTGGTGCTTCTACCGGCTCTCGTCGGGGGCCATCGGCTGGTCCAACTGTGACTGTAACCAAGGTAAGGGCTGCGAGTCTCTGCCTGTGGCCAGGCTGCGCTGCTCAGGGGCTCGGGCCAGAAACCTGTGCTGCACAGACTTGCAAGTGGCAGGTGGAACACCCTGTGAAAGAAGCACAGTACAGTAACTGTTCCGAATTGTTGAAATAATTAGTACTAGAGGCCAGCCTGTGTGGGAGAAGAACGTCTGTATATAGTAGGGGGTGGATTTAAGCTGGCTATAGCTGTAATGCCTTGCATAGATGTTTTATTCTCATACAAGGAGACTTTTTTTTTTTAACTGCTAACTTATGCCACTTTGAAAACAGTTTAAGTTATGTGGAAAACAACCCACTCCTGCTCCTTAAGTGTCTGTATCAGAACATTCCTCATGTAAAGTGTAGCAGTTCAAATACAACAAGAAAAAATCTGTGGGTAGGTTTGTAAATCTTCTGTGGCAAGGTAGGTCATAGGCTTGTGTTAAACTTAGTGCTGACACAAAGACTGCTGCTTACTTTGAGTCAAGCAAGAGAGCTGCACTGGCTGCCATGCAGCATTCTTGAAAATGTACTCCTGTTCTCTGACCTTCCTTGCCTTTCCTACATTTTGCAGAACAGTTGAAGCCCCAGTTTAATAAATTAATTGACAAAGTCTTTTCCCTTGTCAGTGGATGTGCTTTTAAAGATGGCTTCATTAAAGGGAAGGATTCAAGTGTAGTGGTGCTGTGTGCCTGCACTGAGGTATTACAGACAGAAGGTGTGTCCTTCTCCAAGTACATAACTGAGCGAGATGTGCTGTCTAAACAGTGGCAGATATTTGTGTTGAAGGCATTTACATTGGCACTTGCTTTTCTTAGAGAAATTAAAGAGGATTCAGCTGCTGTTACTGAACATCTTGCTGTAGCAACAGTGACTCATATAGGTGAAGTGGTTGATGGAAATCAGTGGTGTCAGAAGTAATTAGAGAGCCTGTCATTTCCATACACCTTTTCAAGGTAGCATGTAAAATCACCCCTGTTTCTCAGAAGGAGAATCCAGGAGCTGTGGCAGAAACCACGTGTCCTGCTGATATTACCATGGCTTAGAAAAGAACCATAGCACCAGCCTAGCACCAGCCATGCTCCTGAGCAGCCACTGCAGGAACTGGGAAGCTGCCACATCCCACACTCGTTCATACAAGTCACTTTAGTGCCAGCACAATCAAAACAGGGATGAGAGCAGCCAAGTGCAGTTCAGCACAACTACATGCAAGTCCAAGACTTGCTGGTCTGAAATTTCTATCAGCAGATAGCAGCTGGGTTTTTTTTTTGTTTTTATCTCTTTTGGAAGGTGCTGTGCGGTTGGCTGAAGACAGTAGTGTGGAGCTGTACTTCAGTGGACTCTGGGGTACCATCTGTGCTGACCACTGGACTGACTGGGATGCCAGTGTTGTCTGCAGGCAACTGGGTCTCAGGTGGGAACTTCTAGTCTGGTTGTGAGAGTTACACGCTCGTGCGGCTTTTGAAAGAAAAGCATCTGTGGTTGCAGTCCTTGTGGCACAACGCGTTGGCTGGGAAAAAGCAGTTTGTTTTGTGGGTTAATTTCCCACTTTCCAGGGTCCTTTCCTACTGTTTTCTTTCTGTGGCTGTGCTCAAACCAATCAGCATTTGCAAGAATTTTTTAAAACAATATTTTCTGCTTCATGCTCCAGACTGTGATGAGTGAGCTGTGAGATTGCACCCCCTTTTTACTATCACCAGCTGGACTTGTGGTAGTGATCTAACAGAAATTTTAAGAGTATGAACCCTCTTTGGGTGTCTGGGATTTGGACTTCCCAGTTCAAACCTCCAAAAAGCAAGGAGATAATGCCCACGTAGAAAGAGGAAGGTGAATCAGATATTTGGATGTCTGAGTCTGCTGATGGGTTTGTTTGTTGCTCTCAGATGAGGGTGCCATTTCTGTCTGCACCAACTCCTCTGCAGTAAGTAGGCACACAAAAGGGTTAGGTGGTGGGAAGTTCTGTGCTTGTTTATGCTTTCCCATTAGACTGTAAGTGGCCCTCCCTTTATGCCATTCCAATCAACTGGGCACACTGGGAAGTGAAATGTCGCAACTAGACTAGAGAGTCACAACACTGAGGGAATTTGTAAGTCAAGCTGTGCTACAGCATCTCATGGCTCTGTTTCATTCTCTGTACCAGTGAGATTGGCACAGCTGGGAAGAAGAGTCATCCTGGACCGTGGCCTGTTCCTCTGCATCTGCAGTCAGCAAACTGCCATGGGGATGAAAAAGCCCTGCTGCAGTGTGGCTATCGGGAAGCTGTGTCAGGAGCTTGTAAGCAGGGGAGTGCCATGGTAACTTGTGTTCCTCCAGAAGGTAAATATTCAGGGGAGGTTTGCTTCCTGGTTCTTCCATCAGTGTTGCTGATAAGATGTAAAATCTAAGGTCATGAAGATATGGAGAGAAAATAATTGGAAAATGTTCTTCTTTCCCCTGCTATGTGGGTGGTTTTCTTCCTTCCAGTGGAAAATTATCTATCCCTTTCCAATCCCAAATACTCAGAATGGGATATGTCTACAGTCACCGAGAGATGACTGTTATGTATGACCACATCCCCTTTTTATCAAGCCAGGTTTTGTCTGCAGGCAGCAAACTCCCAGTCACCACAGCAGCTTGTTAGAGCCATCCCTGGACCAGCAATACCCCCTACTGTGGGCTGCAATCACAGCAGCTTACGGGGGGGTCTAGGAAGGTGGATGCGGTAAGAGAGCATCCCAAGAGCTCCTCTGGCCAATGAAAGATTCTACACCCTGAACTGCTGAATGTGTGTTGTCTCTGTCTTGTTCTGTTGTGCTCTCTTTCCCTTTCTTGCAGCACAGGTGTAGGTGCCCCACTGCGTATTGTTGGAGGGAAGGAGAGCTTTGAAGGGCGAGTGGAGGTTTACCACGATGGCAAGTGGGGCACCATCTGTGACGACCAGTGGGACGACCGGGATGCTGAAGTAGTCTGTAGACAGCTGGGACTCAGGTAATTTCCCTGCTTTATGTTATGGAGTAACAATAGAAGTAAGCAGAATGAAGAACATGAGAAATGTCCCTTCATTATATGAGCAGCCCTTTCTATTGGAGATATAGAGAAACTCTGGGAAAGATAATTCTGGAGTAATCATCCTATAAAGGGATTTTGTACTTCATTCCTGTCAGTTTTATGGATTTATACTGTGAAAAAAAAGTCGGTGGATCCCTGTCTAAGGATTATTTTGTTGACTTCTGTTCATTATTTTTGCAGACATACCCTAATGCAAATCTTGTTGGCCTCAGTGATAACTTTTCATGGTGATTTTCATATGTGGACTGCAGTTGTTTACTTGGTTAAGCTTAAACACCTCCAGTTTCACTGACTGCCCTTTTCCTCTCAAACAGAAAAGCAAGAGAGAGCATCTCGTTCTTCTGCGTGCCGTTCCGTGCTTGGGAGCTGTTGTATCCTGAGCATTCTTGAAAACCACATCAGTACAGGATGATTTAAAATAGATGATTCAAGTTTGAGACCCCTCAGACTTTGGGAGTTTCTCCTGTTACTGAGATTGTAACAGACTAATGTTGTGTCATTTTCCTCAGAACTCCCCATGTGTCTGAACTGTTCAGGCTGCAGGCACATTTGTATTCCTCGTTGGAAGGGCTTGCTACAAACTTCCCAATAACATATTTCGGTTAACAGATGGCAAGTCCACTGTGTCAGAAACAGGAATGGTCTATGGGAGGACAGTGATCTAGCACAGGAGAGTCCCTGTGCAAGGCAGAATCTGAGGGCACAAGACTGTGACCTTCCTTACTGAGCATACGTGTCTGTAATGTTTGCAGTGGGACCCCAAAGGCCTTGTCATGGGCTCACTATGGTCAGGGATCTGGCCCAATCCTGCTGGATGAAGTGCAGTGCTCAGGCAATGAACTCTCCCTTGACCAGTGCAAGAAGAGCGAGTGGGGACAGCAAAACTGTGACCACATTGAAGACGCTGGGGTCTCCTGTGACCCTTTCACAGGTACAGATCTACAGCTCTGCCAGTCAGATGTGGTTGGTTGGTTGTACCCCCATATTATGGGGCTGGCTCAGCAGGTAAACCCCTGGTTCAGGGTTCTGCAGAACTTCTATGCATCGCTCTCACAAAGGCTGCCAGATGTGGAGGCAGAGAACAGCAGCAAATGGGAATGGACCAGGGCCAGACTTTGGGGTGTTCCCATTATTTTGTTCAGTTGGTATGGAAAAGCTGAGGTGAATCCTCCCCTGATAGACGGGCATGTTTATGAACAATGAACGTTTGTTTTTTTGAGTACCCACAGATATCTGTGTCTCTGGTTTCTTTCGCTCATGAGCTGCACAGAGACTTAGCAATGGTGCAGAGGCTTTCCCCCCCTGCAGAGTGCTGACCTTTCCCTCTCTCCCCCTTGCAGAGGGCACTGTCAGGCTGGCTGGTGGACGCAGCCCCAACGAAGGCAGGGTAGAAGTTTATTACAATGGAGACTGGGGCACAGTATGTGATGATGGCTGGACAGACCTCGGTGCCCAGGTGGTGTGCAGGCAGCTGGGCTTCAGGTAGGACTGAAAGTGTGTGTAGTGTCTCTGCTTCCTGCTTTCAAGGATTAAATTCCATCACCCTTCACTGGGATAGGCTGGACCATAATCCTTCAATGCTGTCTTTACTAGAAGTTTCATTACCATTATACAGCTTATTTCAGGAAAGACCAATAGGTATCTGCATCTTTTCCAAGGGGAAAAAAGAAATCTTTATTATCTCTCACCTCAACCTGTTTTGAAAGCAGATAACCAGCTTGATACTTGCAAATGTACCCCTCAGCAAAGTCAGAAAGTTCTCTTTAACACTCCTTAAATTTGCAGGTGCATCAGCTCAGCACTGCCACCCCCTCTGCTCTGTCAGTGAAATAATATCACCCATCTGCTCCATCAGCCAAATGTATCACTTGCTTCAGTAGCTGAACAAAGACCATCTTGGCAAAAAAAGAGTAGTAATAGGGATTTTCTTTCAGCCCATTGCTTCACTGTTGTCCCTTCAGGTATGGGTTTGGGGAAGATATCAGGATACTGTAGTCTCGGAGCCAGTAAAGTGGGGGTTTGTGGATTTTTTAATATGATTAAGGTCTCCTTGTAAAATTTCAACTTAATAGACTGGAAAAAGATTAAATTCTTCCCTCTGAGTTCAGCTGCATACTGTGTTTGTCATCTCTTAACAGTTTGCAGGTTTCTGCATTTCAATTCAAGGTAGCTGGTTCCTATAAAAAGAAGTAGAATTACTTAAATATTGATATTTTTGATGTGTGCTCTGCTAGCCCCTCCCTAGATTGATGTACCTGCTGTCATGTCTGCAAAGCAGCCTCTGTTGGCCCTCTGTACTACTATGAATGTGCCTTTGATCAGACACTAGAAAATGGACTGGTCTGAGCAGGCCTTCCTGAAAACTGAAGCTGGTGAGAGGTGCAGGTGCTTGGTTGCCATCCTGTCTGTCACTGAGGGGTTCAGGTCAGGAGGCTCCAATATCACAGTTTAACTCTGCAGGAGAGTTTCCATTTGGGTCTGAGCTTGGGTCCCTCTGTGGCATTTAGAGTTTTAATGAATCTTGTGTTATGTTCTATTTCCTTCCTCTAGCGGTCCTGCTGCCCTGGCTTCTGAAGGGGACTATGCTGCTGGCCAAGGCTTTATCTTACTGGATGATGTGGCATGTGTGGGGACAGAGCTGTCCCTCCTGGACTGTCCCCACAGCAACTGGGGGCAGCATGACTGCTCACATGCCGAAGATCTGGGAGTCCGCTGTTCCCCAGAAAGCAACACAGTCATGGACGGCAGTCTGGGTAACTCACCTTGCTCTTGCCCTGGATGGTGGGAAGGTGTCTGTTCACTTGGAGGCTCTGGCAGATGTGGGAATTTTCCCTGTGCAATTACAACAAGGGGTCTGCTTTTCGAGGAGGAATGAGCCCTGGCAGTCTTGGGGCAGAGCCACAAAGCTGTGGCTCCACCAGACCTACGGCCAGACCAGCAGATAAATGGAAACTGGAGAGAGTTGTGTTGGCAGCCTATGAAATAAACCTGAGGGGCTGAGGGACAGTGGATGCCTTTGTGTGCAGGGACCACTCGGTCAAGGGACCCCTTTAAGTAGACCCTTTAGGAAACTGGTGTAGTTACAATGGTGTCACAGCTTGCCAAGACAAGAGGACTTCAGATGCAAGAGACTGTTGTGTAAAAATTTGCACTTCCTTGTGTGGATGGAACACTTTTAATTCAAATTATGAGGGTATTTCAAGTTAGCATAATGTCATGCCTGATACTCTCCTTTTCTTTACTACAGGAGACTTTCCAGTTTGTCAGACATTTGTTATTGAAATAATAATCCAACATTTTTGTTTTTCCTGGATGTAGAACTCTTCTCTTGCTTAGAGTACTGTAATAGTTTTATAATTTAATAGATTTCTTTCCCAGGCATGTTTAAGCTTGTCTACTCTTGGCTCAGGAGTTAATAACTTTCCTTCTGTTCTTGTTTTCCTCTTTACTCAGCTTTCAGAATATGATCCACTGATGATTTCCAGTATATATTAAATAAATTATTATATATATAGTCTTCTGATTCAGCGCAGAGGTAAAATGTCTTCATACAGACATACTTCTTTATTCTTTTTCCTTTTTTTTTCCCTTATCTTTTTGTTTTAAGCTTACTGATGTCTGGGATTCATCTTTTTCTGTAGAACCCAAGTTTTGGACACCTGACACTTCTGGTGGTTTTGCTTGCAGCAACCCTCATGTTTTTTCCTTCAGGGCCTCCTGTACGGCTGGTGGATGGAGAGAGCACCAAGGAGGGACGGGTTGAGGTGTTACTGAATGGGCAGTGGGGCAGTGTCTGTGATGATGACTGGACGGACAGAGATGCCACAGTGGTTTGCAGGCAACTGGGATTCAGGTAAGAGCTGTGGTAAATGAATCCTACAGATAGAAACAGCTCTCAGGGGGAGCACTTCTTTCTGGACTTTTTCTCGGGGCTTAGATTCTTATTTTTGGCATATGCTTGAGGGAGTAGGCTCCTGTTCTTACTGTACTGCTGTCTGTGAGTGCAGTGATACACAAATATTATTCCTCTTAAAATGTGCTGGTGCATCAGGTTCACTTGCCTCCTGCTTACTGCAGATTAGCCACCCTCTCTCTTAATTGCAGTGGTACAGCAAAAGCCAGAGCAATGGCTTATTTTGGCGAAGGCCATGGGCCCATCCATCTGAACAACGTAGAATGCAGTGGCACGGAGCACACCCTGGGGCAGTGTGCCAGGTCTGACACCAGGATTCACAGCTGCTGGCACAGTGAGGATGCTGGTGTGATCTGTGACTACGTGGAAGAGAAGGTCCAAGATATCAGAAGAACAGGTGACATGTCCATTTCTTTTATGCAAGAACCTGGTGCTCCCATTGTCCCCTGTCGTTCTTGTCTTTTGCTGAAACTGCACCTAAAAAATAAGCATGTCCTGTCCTGCATCTCCTACTTTTTCCCTATTTTCATTGTCTCTTCTTAGGAGCACAGGGTGCTCCAGACTAGTCTGAGGAGTTCCACCCATGTCAGGCCTTTGAGCCTGCAGAACTTTCCCACCCTTCCTTAGAACCCTGCAATCACGAGCAAGCTTTGGTGTTGAGAGTACTGAGGAGATATATATATATATATATAGGTATAGGTCCCATTCCTGACTGTAGAGACTGCAGGTAAGCACCTCCACTGAAACTGAGGAAACCTATAGGACCAAATCTTCTATGAATTCCATATGCACAACACAGTGCAGTCGATTACCTTGAGGATTAATGCCCTCAGGGAAGGTGAATGGTATTTGGCTCTGTGACAGCAATGCTGATACTTAAGCTGAAGGTCCCTACACAACTACTCTAACTTCACTGTGCAGGTCCAGAGTCTGGTGTGTGTGGGATGCGCCTTCTCCACCGTCGCAAGAAAAGGATCATAGGTGGAAACAAGTCTCTCAGGTACTACCCTGTAATTGCTGGGAGAGCCAGGCTGATTCTGGCTTTTTATCAGGCTCTGGAAATAGCCTGTCAAATGTTGAGTACATTAATGCATTTTCACTGGTGATTTTTGAACTTGATTTGAACCAGTGGGCTTATCTAGGGAAGAATGCACACCAGCTGAGCCCAGATGGGGCAGTGGATGGGAAGAAAGGAAAACGGCTCCCATGTGTGTGACATCTGTTATTTCTCTCTTTCTTCTTCAGAGGCAGTTGGCCATGGCAGGCCTCACTACGGCTGAAGGGTTTTCGGCGAGATACTCGTCTGCTGTGTGGAGCAACACTGATCAGCAGCTGCTGGGTGGTGACTGCAGCCCACTGCTTCAAGAGGTGTGTTTGGGAGTGGAGAGCCCCAAGGGATACTCAGTGATGAACAAGATAACCTCATAGGAGGTTATCCTCCCAGCCCAGTGGAACTACATGAGCAGAGTTTCTAAACCAAGACCTTCAGGTTATGATCTGTGTGATTTTGGAGTACTTATGGGGATGACTCAACACTGACTTGCTTTATCCTTTGCTGCTTACACCTGGCCTTTTAGCTTTGAGGCTTCACAACTTAAAGGGAACCAGCATTTTGCCATTCTTAAGTGCTTTAAAGAACTGTGAAAGATTAGTTCGCAAGCCTGTTGTAACTATTATAGCCATCTTGATAGGAAAAAAAGTCCTGTGCCTGGTAGGCTTGGGACACCCATTGACTGCAACATCTGGCATGATCAGATCTGCTAAGAGGTCCCACAGTCCTGCAGCTGGCACTGGTTTATCAGTGTGGTGTGAGGAGGTGGTTCAGTCTCATAGCAGCTGAGACTTGTATGAGTCTGCTTCCATCTTAGCAGGAGATCCTGAGTCTCTTTTCCTCCAGGTTTGGTGTTGATGTGCGGCACTACCTGCTGCGGGTGGGCGATTACCACACGGGCGTGAAGGATGAGTTTGAGAGGGAGCTGCCTGTGGAACGGATTGTCCTGCACAGGAACTACTGGGCTGGCAGCAATGACAATGACATAGCCCTGGTCCGAGTGCGAGGCAGAGAAGGGCACTGTCTCTCCTTCAATCGCCATGTTCTGCCCGTCTGCCTGCCCGACAGGAAAGAGAGGTCTGACATCAACAGGCAAGCCTGCATCATCTCCGGCTGGGGAGACACAGGTGAGTGGTGGTGCTTTGGGGGGCAAGAAAGGGGGAGGAGTCTGGGTTCAGAAGCTTATATGGGCCATTAATCATTAATTTATGTCGGCTCAAGGCTGTGTTCTCACTGCTTCCATTGTCTGTGCCAGTGTGTGGTGTTTAGGAGTTGGGAGGTGAGACGGTTTTTGTGCCATTGTGTCTTCTGATTTTGAGGCTTCTTGAGTCTGCTCATGGTGGAAGCTTTGGTTTCCATAGCATCACTCTGAAGCTGTGGCAGAGACCAATGCTGCCATCTGGCCACAGTCTTCTTTTTCTTCCCATTTCTGCACATGTTTTTGTCTACAGCAGACCCCTTAGGGAGCAGCCTGTGCAGAGCTGCTATATCAAGCCTGTGGGAAACCCTCCTGTTTCTGTGATCTGCCTTCTTTGTGATACTGTAGTAGTGAAGTGGGGGCTTGGAAGTGAGGTGGAAGGAATCTCTCTCAGACTCAATCTCCCTCAATATTCCTGCAGGGACAGATGAGCTCTGAGGCTGGTTTCTGCACTGGATTCAAAACAGCTTATACCTGTCTGCTGAGCACATTGCTATGAAGCTTCCTAGGTAAAAGAGACCTGGGAGGCCTTTCTGGGGCTGCTGTGACTGGAGCAAAGCAATATGTTTATCAAGACTTGCTGTCAAAAGCCCCAGGATCTGGTCTCTTGATTTTTGACTTGCCCACGTTTACCAGCGTTTTCTCTAGCTATTACCCCAACTGTTTAACTGCAAGTACACATTTGCCTTTGGAGCCAATTGTGCCAGTCGCACATGTCACTTTGGGATGTCTGGCGAGGATCAAGGAGCAACTTAGCCATGTAGCTAACTTAAGCTGTGCTGGGGCTTAGTGGCTAGAATCCCTCCCACGCACAACACCCAGCCTTCCAAGCGAGAGGAGCAGTTACCTACTGCCTTGTGAACTTACATAAACCTTGAGCACAGAAAGGTCATGCTCTAATATAGCACATGAGCCTTATGTTCTGAGCAACCTTGGGGTAATAAAAGAGATTTGATCAAATAGAGACAAATCTGGTCAAAGATGAAGTGAGCTCCCTTTGAATAATATTTGAATGCCTCTGAAACATCTTCTAAAACTTCTCTGAGAATTGAGCACTTAACAGTTATTACTGCATTTATTCACTTGAGAAAACACTGTCCTTGTTTTACTGAGGAGGAAGTGGAGGTTCTGAGAGATGAAATAAATTGAATGAGGTTCAAGTTACTTGTTGGCAGAACCAGTAGTAAGACTCATCCTTTGATCTAACCTTTTTCTCCAAACCTCTTCCCCATATCTTTGATCTTACAGCTCTTTTTTTGTGGTCTGGCTTGGCATCACTGTTTTCTGTAGTTCTGGCGGTTCAGAGATGCTGAGCTCAGCCTATTTCTGTGCTGCGGACTTGACGTGAAGTGTGCAAGTGTCTGTTTCTGTTGGGAGCACCGTTGCTCCAGGTCACTGCTGTAGTCTGCACGTGAATCAGCCTGGCTGGTCTGTTCTGTTCCAGGAAAGTCCTATTCAAGAACCCTGCTGCAGGGGGTGGTGCCTCTTCTCCCCCGGGAAGACTGTGAGGTCCGCTACGGGCAGAAGTTCACTAACCGCATGATTTGTGCCGGGAACCTCTCTGAAGATAAACGGGTGGACAGCTGTCAAGGGGACAGTGGAGGGCCACTCATGTGTCAAAGGTCGAATGGGCGCTGGATCATTTTGGGCATCACTTCTTGGGGGTATGGCTGTGGTCGGAAGGATTCACCCGGTGTGTACACAAAGGTCAGCAAATTCGTACCCTGGATCAAGAGAGTGACCAAGCTAAAATGAAAATGACTGGGCTCTAGGAACTTCAGCATATGGTCCTATTGCCCTGCAGCAGCAGAAGGCTGCGGCTTCTGGTCTGTGACTGATGGAGATTTATTTTGTCATCGGACACTGGCAAAGGACTTTAATGTAGAACTGGAAGAAAAACAGTTATGACTGATGCTTTAAAGTCTTTGATTTCACTTTAGTCTGTAATCTGTAAGCAGAGAAAGCAGGTGCACACTGGTAACAATGATAAGTATATGTTGCCCTAAGTATCCGAGTCCTCTAATGCAGTCACACTTGTTCCTTTTTCCCTGGCACATAGAAATGGTAGAAGCAGAGAGATACCTGCTGCTGAAAATCAATTTCTATTTGTATGTTTGGACAATTGAAAAATGCTGCTAGGAGAAGTGAGATGCTTGGAAGATGGCACCAGGTGCTGGCATAGTGGAAATCTTCAGATATTTTTTCAAAACAGCTCTCTTCAATTCCAGGAATCAGAAGATTTGAGCTGAGCTGGGCTTTTTTTCTTCTCTGTTATGTCTCTAGGGGGAACCTTTTCTCTTCTGAATAATATGTCTGCTTCCATATGATCCCTTTCAAGTGTCTGCCCCTGCTAAGAGATACTTATCCTTTCTGCTGTAATCTTCTGTCACACATTTCTAGCTGCCAGATGCTTTGGTTTTATTGCTGCTTTCTCACTATAGTGGTTCTTTGTGTGTGTTTGTTTTCTTGCTTCCTTAAAGTAGCATCTCCTAGTTGTTGGTGTGGGAGTAAATCTTCATTTTTAAGAGACAGTAGCTTTCTTGCCCTTATGATTACTGTGAAGAACTTAAAAATATGACCTCAAGTGGCTGAATAGACATGTTATTTTTCTTTAAATCCAAATGTAATGTTAATCTCAAACATTCAGGTGTTGAATCATGATTTAACAGCACTGTGGGGACTTCCTCTTGATAGCTTATTCACCACAGTTATTAGCTGCCCTTTACTTGTGCTGTTAGTCTTTAATATCTCTGCGTTCACAGTTCTCCCATGAAACATGGAATTACTCCTGGGGTATAGATACACCTCAGGCAAATTACTTCTTGTGCAAAACAGTGTGTATGCTGCAAAGCAGCTTCCTGCTTTCCTGAAGTGTGTCTTATTCTTGAAACCTCTGGGCTATTCTTTCTTTTTTTCTCTTCTTTGTACTATTTCTCTTTTCATTCCTCTCAGTGGGAGTAAACTGGCTTAACTCGAGGGTATGCAAGCACTGCCATCAAGCTGTAGTTCTCAGCCTGAACAGAAATAATGCTGAGAGAAAGCAGGGATTATTGAATACTTCAATTTCTTCCTTCCATCTCATCCAAACAAATGAACAGAGTTCCCTCTTATGCCTTAAGCAATTTTTAAAGGTAATTTATTATTCTTGAGTAGGTAAAAAAATACAAAACTAGACAGAAGGGCTAAGTGCATTAACAGCTGTGCAGTGCACACTGTCTTCTCACTGTGTATAGATAAGCCAGAGAGAAGACAGGTCTGCTCAGGAGCAGAAAGCTTTGATCTGTAACGAATGACCCGAACGTGGAGTAATAAAGATGGGACACGTGGAACTTGTGCCAGATGTGCATGTTTTGGGTTGGCTCATGCATTGTAGGGTAAGCAGTGACTGGGTCTGGCACTGACTTGCTGCCTGGAAGGTCTGCACTCAAGGCACTGAGGTGCTCAGTGTCTAGGCATTACAAAGGCAAGAACAGGGGGCAGAGCACAGCCTGTGGATTAGCGATGTCGTGTTACAGGGCATGTGGTGACAGAGTTCTAGAAATCACCTTGGATTCAATAAGTAGTGATTGCCTAAAGCTTGGTCTTCTGTAAAATAGCTGACCTGGCTAGGTGGCTGATTTTTTTTGGTGAATGCTAAACTAAACAGTTCCATTTACCCTCTCCAGAGGTTATAGAAGAGTTGGGTTACCAACTGGACTCTTTACAGATCCTGCTCAGAAATTTTATTTTAACAAAGAATTGTAGAAATCTTTAAAACACGCAATGTCAGAACCCCTGCAAACTGGCCTTGGAGACAAACCTGATCTGTTTGTAATCCTTCTTGAGGTGCAGAGTGTCCTCAGGGCAGCTTGTGCTGGTAACCCTGTCTGAAGTGCCAGGCTTGATCCCTTGGCAGGGCTGTGCTGGCTCCACGCCGGCTGTGTTGTCCTATGGCTGCTGGCAGAGAGTCTCTAAGATGCAAGCTGCAGACTGCTCCTTATCTCCCAGGAATTAAAATGGCAGGAGGACTGAGGGCAATTATGTCACAGCCCTCTGGTCTTGTGGGGGATTGAATGCCAAGTTCCACACTGGCAGCAACAGTACCTGTCTGGGAAACATGGAGGGATTTGGCTTCTGCCTTCAGCCTCCTCTGTAGCATGAGCCAGCATGCTACAGCAGCTCAAATGGAGTTTCTGTGCCTTGGGTGCTGTCACATTTCTAGTTTAACTTGGTTTGATCTTTCAGTTTATACCCATGACCCCAACAAGCACAGAAACACCCAAAGGACTGAAACTGTGAGGTTATTTCCTTAAGCCTACTTAGCAGATGGCCATTCAGGAGTTGCAATAAATTACCATGTAACACAAGTGAGACACAGGCCTTGCATTGTCTTCCGAAATTCCCATGTTCTAGTCCAAAATATTTCTTTCTTCAAGATCTTGTCACCATGAAAGCTTTGAGAATCCTTGTAATTAATATACCCTGAGTCCTGCATGAGCCAGGAGGAGAGAAGGAAGTATCCAGTCTTTCCACTTCTTTTAGACCCTACTGGTGCTGTAGATGTGCCTGCCAATACTCTCCTCCATTTTCCTGGCCTGTTTCAGAGCACCACTATTGCTCTTTGCTGTTTAACCTGGGACTGTGGTCCAAACTAAACTTCTGTGCTGTGCCACTAAAGCTTAGTGGAACTGCCTGGTTGGATGAGCAGCACTTGGCCACCACAGGACTTTATTTTGTAATGTTGACCAACAGCAGATGTTCCAAAAGATAGTACATGAGTTTGTACTGAACAAGTTTTAATAACCTTTCCTTTTGGGGAATTTCGTTCTTGACCCATTTAAATTAATTACTTGCATTACTATTATTATTATTATTAAAAATAGAAGTACAAGTACTTGGTCTTCTAGATGTGCTTGAAACACTATGAACTATCCTTTTGTAATTCCTTTTTTTTCAAAGTATAAAAGAGTTTACATCCCTAACTTTTAAAAAACTGTTTAATGTAACCAGCCTTCATCTTCCATATGAATGTTTAAATTTTTAATTTTGTATTTAATCCAACTAAGCTCTCAATATTTTCTGGCAATGAAAACCAATGCAATTTTATTCTCCATAGCACATAATTTCTTTTTATGGTTCCTGAATTAATTGCCTTTTGTTTTTATTGAATCCCATTTGTCCTTGTGTTCTCAGCCATGAGACAAACTAAGGAGCCTGGTTTTATACTCTCTGTTGTTCATTACTCTAGAGATAGTTCTTTTTCTCAGACTGTGGCTTCCTTGTCTCTCTTCAACCCAAACTGTCTAGGTGTCTCATAACATGTTGAACTATCTTTCTATGTCTTCTCTTTCTGCTAGATCTTTAAACTTTGGTAACCAGAACTGAATGCAGTTTGCCAGGGGAGGCTGTGTCACCTGCTGATTATTTGAGTGTGATTTTCTATAGTAGGCAATGCTGTAAGTGGTTTCAGTGCTGTATGTCTGGAGCCAGCCCTAAACTTGCTAGCATGGTCTTGCTACAAGAGGATGAAAACCCAGTGGGGTTGGTTCTCCCCTTGTCTCAGGCAGGTGCAGCAGTTGCACTGAGCTCACAGCAGTTGCTGTAGGTATGTCTGGGGACCTCTGGGCAGGGAGCACCTGTAGAGCTTTGCCTTGGCTGACACTGTAGGGCTGGTACAGTTCACCTTTACAGCATCACTCTGTTGGATAAGGCTGATGCAGATACACTATTTCCAGGAGCTGAGGGATCAGTCAGTGTTGCTGGTGGCTGCACTGTGCCATGTGGATGCTGTGAGAGTTTCCCATAGGAGTGTGGCACATGCTGGTTATGTGAGAAAGGGAACATCACTATGACTGGCCAGGAGGAGAAATGTGGTTGTGATAAGGGCCTAAGGAGCAGCTATTAGTGCTCCAGGTATTCCTCTTTGAGGGAAAACCCCAGTGCTCCAGAGGCTAGCCCAGTTCTGGTGTCTTCCTGACCTGCAATGCCTGCACTGATGACCATCCATGCTTTGGCCAGCTGAAGCTGGATTAAAGATTTATCCCTTTCCTGTGGCTGAACACTGTTCTGATGATTTCTATTTCTATGTTCTGTCTGTAATTAATCAGGCAGCCGTTATTAACCCGGACAAGACGTTGATTACCCTTTTAATCCATGTACACTTGTAGCAGAGAATAACAGATCAGTTTTTCAAAGACATTAGTGGAGGCATTGGTGAGGAAACAGGAATGTGGATATTTGCTGTCTCAGGGGTAAGAGAGGTAGGTCTGCCTTTTGTGTGTCTTCTTTTTTTTTTTCTGAAGCCAATGTCCTGAAGTTTCTTCACCCCAAGAGAGCTGCAGTGATTCGTCAAGCACTTGAAGACAGATTTTTTTATGTGTATATTCAGCAATCAGATGGAAACTTTTGAGAGATGAACTGCACTGTGGTATTTAACACTATCCCTATAGACTTGCTGAGAGTTCCTTGCAGATGGAGGGACCAGAATCACCTCTGGTGGTAACCAACTGCTCCTTGTAGAATGAGGCACTGTGACCTGGACCAGTGCATGTCTCCTGGGCTGTGTTTTTACTTGTTTGGGAAAATATTTAATTTTCCACATCAAGAAGAAAAACTAATTTGTGTAATAGCCCACTCAGTCCTATTAAAATACCTTTCTACTGACCAGGGCCTGAGTACCTCTGAAATCAGTCAAGTGCCAAAACTGTCATGTCCCTTGGATCAACACCAATGGCTCACAAGGTATGCTAATAAATGGATTATACCGTGACTGTGTGGGGCTGTCTTATTTTTAATAAAGGAACCTGTTCCAAGGGTAGGTTTTAGGATTCTTTTCAGCACTGAATTAAAGTAATTAAATTTCTCTAATAATTATATTTTTAGAGAAACTTCAACATGCTAAAGCATGTTGCAAAGTCAGCATCGCATTAGCTGCCATTACAATGAAATGCAACAGTTCTTCAGAGGCCACATTTGAACAGGTAAGGAGCAGGTCAACTCAAAGCACTTAACAGCCTCTAATATTTCAGCTAAATTGTTGTTTTAGGTGATCTTTCCATACAAACTTGTTCAGTGTGGCTTAGTCTCCTTTCAGTCCAGGATTCATGTGTCACCACTCCAAGAGCCAAAGCCAGTCTCTGGAAAAGTGGAAATGGGAGAAGGGAAATGCAGTTTGAACGCACCATTGGTTCAAGAACACTGTTGTACTCTACCCCCGCTGCCCCAGTGCTGAAACTTGAATTTTTGTACAAAAAGGCTTTTTTCAAACATAGTCCAGCTCCTTGCAAGGTCTGCCCTGACTTCCCCAAGTTATTAGGGTGGGCTTGGTGTAGATGATGCCTGCAGACCCAGGTATTACAGTGTGCAACTTTTTGCGTGTGCTGACTCCAGCCTGCGGTTGGGAACTGACACGCACTCACTGGAGATAGAACTGCTTGTGGTTAACAGTTTGTTTGCTTCATGTCTGCCTTTGGGGTTTTCTAACCCACCTACATTTCCTCTCTTGCTTGTGCAAAAGTGGGAAGCTGAGTTGCAGGCATTTTAGTTGGCCCTCCATGTGTCAGTGGGCACTGGTTCATCACATCGGTTCTGCAGTGCTCTTCCCTCTGCCAGGGAAAGAAAGAACCTTGAAGCTGAGCTGTGGTTGAGGTTACCAGTCTGTCAAATGTTGTTTTGTATTAAAGCACTTGACTGCTGCCTTCATGTGGTGAAAAGGCTTGGGAGGAGTGTTTGGCATGAGCTTACTCTTTTCAGATTGCCAGCTGTAGGATAGCTTTGGATTTTGACACTGAAATACGGATCAGGAGAAAACTGGGCTTTACTTTATTCTTTACTTTACTAGGATAGCTACAGTATTCACAGGGAGACAGGAAAGAGGGCATTCAGGTATCACTGCTGACATTAAAAAATTCTCACTTGGGTATGATTTCCCCTTTCTAACGGAGGAAGACAGGATACTGCTCAAACTGCCTTGGGTTGCTGGGCTGGGTCCTGTGCCACTCTTAAACTGGTTTGTCTAGTAGGGGTACCTAGCATTGGTAGGAGGTTTCAATGGAATTCTGTTCACATTGCAAAAGTGAAAAGAGGAAGTAGAGACAGCAAAATGGATCTTTAAGTATGTGGATGATCCAGCTGGACTCATGTATGTTTAGAAAAAAACCTTGGAATTAAGGTGTGCTGATGGAGGACAGGCATAGGACTGACAAATTCAAACAAATTGGTGAAACACATTCTGCCAGAAAGAAAAGGTACCCTACTCTTTGCAGATTTACAAAATTGGCCTGTCACTTGAAAAGAAGAAACAATTGCCTTAGATCAGCTTTACCAAAAGGAAGCTGTGAAGCTGTGTGGCTCTGATATTAGCTAAGAAAGAGGCCTTGTTCCTCCTATCCCTTTATATCTGCACTGGCCTTCATTGCAGACATCAGGGCATCTGCAGCTCCAGGGGCTGAGCTGGGAACAGATGGAACTCAGTGCTGGAGTCAGGTTCAGTTGCTACCCAACAGAAGAAGCAAGCGGACAGGAATTAAAATTTCAGCAAATTAATCCTGTTGGGAGGTGTTTGCTGAGCATGTTTTGATTTCCAGCCTCTGCCAGCCCTGGGGCTCAGGAGCCAGCAGCAGGTGTGTGTCAGAGGTTTCCATGAGAAGAGGTCATGCAGTGCTGTGCTGTCCTGCTGGCCCATGTGCTGTCACTGTGAAGATAGGAGGTGTGGGGGAGATTTAGTGTGACACTATAAATGGACAGCTCAGCTGAAACCACTTTAAAAGTTTATACTTCTCTGTTACTTTCTTCTTGGAAACAGAACAAAACCACTTCAAATAACAACAAAACCCTGTTCTTTGCAATTTAACTAATCTGCTCTGCTTAAAACTGAACTATATACAAAGAAGAAAATGTGCTCTTAAATGTTAGTTCCTTACTCTTTTTCCCCCTCCCCACTCACATGTACAGGCTTGCTGGAGATAAAGTAGGATTACAACCTCCAGTTGTGAGATGGAGACCTGTTAACAAGGCACAAGTGTACTATTCAGGCCACTGAACACTGTGGTTTTATAGAACCAGTAACCAAACACACTGGAGGAAACCTCCTTTGCCCCAGGTTTACCATTTCATTATCTCTAGGAAGACTAAGAAGCAGATTCTGTAATTCAGCACAACTCTACTGAGGTCTCAGCAGAAACCCTTTTAACTCCCCACATATTTAAGCCACAGCTAGGTTGATTAAGACTTGAGAAATCTTTATTGTTCTGCAAGGCTTGTCTTCACAGTTACACAGGTTTAACAATTTGGTTAAACTGATGCAACTTTGTGGCTGACACTTAGGGGTGATGCATTGTTTGAATCAGATGCCTGTTTAGATGAGTTGGGACTGTGCATACACAAGATACCTGAAGAGCATGCCACTACTCACTAAATTCCTACTACTGTTATATTTAACCATCCTAAAAAAAGTATGGGTTGCTAGATTCAAAACTAAGTGTGTGATGGCAGAATTACACAAATTTACTTTTCTTCCCTCCAGAAGACACAGGAAATTACCTTGGGAAATGCATTTAAGTTTTGGATGGTAAGTTTTACAGAATCTTGTCACAGCGTTTTGCAAGGACATGGCTAAAAATGAAGATCTGCCTTAAAAAGCTGGTAGCCTTTTGAGGCAGTGCACTAAACAATGACCTGTCAGTGCTTGCTAAGGGTTGGTCACCTGCCTAGAGAGGAGAGATGACAATAGAATCACCTGATTTAATGTGGCAATCCCTTAAGGCTCCTAAAGGAGGCGGATCCTGTTCACAGAGCTTGCATCCTGAATACATCAGGGATATGAGTGAGATCTGCAGCTAAAATGAGCGAACGCTCTTTATAAGCATTCAGATAATTATAAGGATTGACTGATTTGTTTCGTAGAGCACCCTGCAATAGATCCTACTTGCTCTAGTAAGTAGTTCTAGGGGAAAAAACAAATCTTTTCTTCCTCATTTATTACAGAAACAGAAAAGTGACTGAGAAGTGTTGTCTCTGTAGCAGCCCAGGTAATTTTCAGTCACCCTGACATGCATAATATTTCTCTTAGTGTCTCCTCCTTCTTACACAAGAGGCCATAAATATACATAACTGGAAAAGTGCTGACCCTTACTCACACTCATGAGCACAAAACTTGTCAAGGTGTGTTTTCTTAAATGGAGTATTGCTGTGTAGTTGTAGCAACCATGCTTTTTGTAAGAGAACCTTGTGTTGGACTGACAATTCAATCGATGACTGAACCTCCCACTGAGATCTGACAGGAGGTAACACTAATTCAATTTTTAAAATAAAACCCTTCACATCCCTAACTGCATGGTTAGATTATTTTTCTGCAGAAAGGCTGTGGAGAATACATACTATTTTGCTGTCCGTGATATTGTACGCTGTTGTTCTTGCATTTTAGTATAGAATAGAATAGAACTAACTGGGTTGGAAGGGACCTCCGAGATCATGAAGTCCAACCCTTGATCCAACCCCACTGTGATTACCAGATCATGGCACTCAGTGCCACATGCAGCCTCGTCTTAAAAACCTCCAGAGACGGTGAATCCACCACCTCTCTGGGCAGGCCATTCCAATGCCTGATCACTCTCTCTGTAAAGAACTTCTTTCTAATATCCAACCTAAACCTCCCCTGACAGAGCTTAAGCCCATGCCCTCTTGTCCTACTATCACTTTTTCTAAGCAACCTTTTATCCTTATATTTAAGTGATAATGTACCTAATATTTATGTTTTGAAATACTTTAGAGCTGAGAAGCAGCTTTAGTGAAATTTTGCTACGGCCAGTTTCATCTGAAGGAAGAGGTTCTATAGCAGGGAGAAACCTTCAGCTTCTGAGACTGTGACAAGCATGTAAATACAGCTGAGCATTACTTCAGCTTGCATATATTGCAGAGCTGTGTATGTTGGTCTTGCCATGAGTGAATGGGCTTCCTACGTCTCCCTACCAGTGATCTTTTACCTACCAGTTGACTGTACCCTCAACAGCAAATACAGAAACCTGTCTTCTTGCAGCAAAGGTGTGTTGAGAGTCAGCTACTGCGGCACTTGCACCTTTTTTTTTTTTTTTTAATTACCATTTTCTAAAACTGTAGATTGATAGAGAAGGAATGTCATATTTAGCAATTTTCCTTGATTATTTTTTGGCTAACTGAAAATGTGTTTTGCTTAATGCCTGCATTAAAAGAGGCTTCTGAGAATACTTAGGAAGCTTTCAAGTGTATAACATTGCTAGTTAGGGCAATATGCTCTCTAGACAAACTGAGTTATCAGTTGCTGAGTTATCAGTTGCTGAGTTTCCATAAATGATGTATCTGACCTGCTCTCTAGACAAAGGATGTATTATAGTGCTTTCACAATCTTTTCACCTTAGCTGAGGAAATTTAAAAATGTGATACTGACTGAAAAAAAGAGGTCTTGCAGTGTAACAGTAGTTTTCTTTCCCCTTTGCAAAATGGAGAACATTTTTTTTCCAGTTCCCTTTAGCTTGGTGCTTCTATCTGTGAACATATAGTGCATATTAGACCCTGCCAGACTGTCAGCTTTGGTAATGGCAGAAGAAAGAGGGATGTGTGAAAAAGAAAACAAATGCTACTGCAGGTTAGTGTGAAAGGAAGAGGAAAATATACTTGAAACCTGTGAAATCCAAGATGCCAGACAACATATGCTCAGGAATCCTTGCAGGCAATATTATCTGTAAATGCCATTTTATGCTTTCTGAAGAGTAGTAGTTACATTCATACATGAAGTCTCAGCCACAACTGTTGTCTTTATAACAATAAGAGCTGTTGCAAAGTGTCCCCCTGCTGTCTCCGTTTTCCATGTATGCATGTATGTACCTGTCACTTATCTCACGGTAATTCCCTTTTGAATAAGGCCTTAATCAGGCATGTATTCATATTCTCTAAAATTCCAAAGACAGAACCTTGGACACCATCAGTTCCATGTCTCCCATGGAAAGCATTAGTCAAAGACTGGAAAATGCTCGATCCAAATGGAGGAAATTTGTTTTCCAGAGCATGTGATTCCTCAGGGCAGCTTTGCTTTCAGCTTCCTAGTATGCACTGTCTGGAAAAGCCCTGTGCAATCTGCACAGCCATTTGCCTGGTTAGGAGCAGAGCAAGGGGCAATGAGCTGTGTGCTGTCCCTTCTTCTTTGCTAAAGCAGTATTTGCTCCATCTGTTTACAGGCCCAGTGTTGTGAAATAATACTGGTTGGTTGTTTCATATCTGTTACTAACAGTGATCAGTGTATCATGAAACAGTGACCTTTCAGGAGGAATAGGGGTTCAAAATGTAAGAATTAACTGCAGTTTGCCATAGTGTCATAGTGCCAGAGTACAAGAAACTATTATTCTGTACATCTAATATATTACTTAGACACAAAGCCATATGTGTGCTTTAAAAATCTGCCTTCCCATGTCATTTCTGGGTGCATTATTGCATGCAAAGAGACAATGAAATCTTTGTCGAGTCAGAATGGAACCGAACAGCTGGGTCCCACTGCACCAGCAGCAAAAACCTCTAGAGTGCTGTATTTTGTTATTGAGTCTGTGTTAGATTCAAGCCACAGCAAGGATGTGTTTTTCTTTCAGAAATAAAACCACGCTGGATATAACTTGAAGAGTAGCTCGCGACTCACCCATGGAAAGCAGACACTTCTGGGGTGCAGTGACTCCCTCTTTGATTTTTAGTCCCCAGTGAGAGCTTAAGACAGGAAACAAATGTAAATGTTGCAATTCTGCTTCAGGGTATGTGCGAGCACTCACATGTGTCTCTCTCATATGGAATGCTGCATTCTGAAAATTGTCTATTATGGAGGCAGAGAAATTCTGAACAGCAATTTCCTTTCTCTGAAATAAGAGAGAAAGGGAAAAAAAAGGGAGAAACCATCTTAGTGACAACCTTCTCATCTGTGCAGGATTTCCTACTGAATTCCTTTCTTCCCAGCAGAATGCTGCTGAAATTGTCAGATAGTATTTTTCATGGTCTCTTCAGCAGTAACTGTAGTTTTTGTCTGTTGGAAGATCCACAAAGGAAAATACATGCCTGTCTCATGCTATAAGTTGGCTGGAAAAAAAATGGATGAGTGCTTGTGAACTCCTGTGTCTTTCCAAGACATATCCCTGAGGACAAGGAGAAGTGAGTAATCACACCTGCACTCCCTCATGTTGGCCAGGGGAACAACATACCCAGACCTGCTCTGCACAAGCCAGAAGACATTTTTTTACAGTGTCTTGAGATGCACTTTTAGATAGAAGTGCAAATGTTCACTCTCCTTTACTTGCCTCATTACTTCCATCACCTCACCCATGCTTTCAGCCTGTGATGCTTGAGAAAGTGAAAGCAAGATTTCTTTGGAAATCTCCACAACTTGTGGCATCCCAAAGCTGGAAGAAGAAGGAATGAGAGTGAAGTTTGTTACAATTTAATGCAATCAAACATAATGTGCTGAAGCCCCCTTTTAATTTGAAGCATATCACATTAGTACATTTCTCTGATATTCCTCCTCTCCTCTGACCTTTCTGGACATAATGGGTATTCTCTGTTGGATTTTGGTAAAATTCAACAGTGCTGTGTTGCACGTAATGCTGACAAAAGATATTGGTGAGCAGCACCAGGCTTACGGCATCACTGTGTTTCCCTGCCCATTTCTGTCATTTCAAGTGCCACAACATCTAGGTCAGGTGCTGAATAATCTCACCTGTAGTTACCTCTTCATTCCTTGGATGCAATGCATTTAATTTCTTATTCTAGTTTTTGGTGTTTGTGGGTTTTTTGTTGTTTGTTTGTTTGTGTTTTTTTTTTCTTCTGTTTTTTGTTTTTTTTCTATCTCCTTTTTCCCCCGTCAAAATACACTCCAAAATTTCAGGTGTATTTTTTTATTCTTTGAAATTCCTACAATCTGCTAAATATTTTTTCCTTGCCAGGGAAACACTTTTACTGTGCTGAAACCTTAATTTTGTGAAACACTCCATGAAGTATTATGATACCTTCATGTATCTTTGCTCTCCCACGTGGCAGATTCTCTGCAATGCCCTTGACCCAGAGTGCTGTTGATGTAACCTGACAGAACTCCCATGACCAGGCAGGTGTGCCTGTCTCTCGAATTACTGCTGGTGCGGTGCACTGACAGGTCATTCGGCAGTACAGACCCAGTCAGGCATCAGCACAGGACAACTTTACTGCAGGATTAGCCAGAATGGGGCAGAGCTCGGCACAGTGTGCTATGGCACACTGCCCTGTACCTGGCCTGCATGGTGTCCCACCTCCCTATGAGTGCACCTATGGAACGTTGGCCTTGGTGTGTTGTGATAGAAAACATGACCAGCCATTTTCATCTCTTTGCTTTCTTTCAGTATTCAGCCCTGCAGACTCTTTCTTTACTGGTAGGAAAGCCTTTCCTTTTTTCTGGCCCCTTCCAGAACTTACATCACATAAGGCGGCACTGAAGGGTCTGACATTCCAACCAGTAAACCTACCTCTTACAGTCAAAGGACACTGCAGTGATGCACCTTCGTGTTTCAAATCTTACACTAGTAATCATTGCCTTTGTGAGAACAAGCCATGCAGGAAGTTTCCTTTAAGATCCAAGGGGCATTTCTTAGGACCCCTCATGATGACCCATCAATTAATGTAATTGTTTTTGGACCAAGTACTATAAAATGAGGCAGATGGTGAGTATTCCCAGATGCAGCTCAGTCTCTCTCAGCTCTAGGGTTACCATTTCTAAGCGTGTCATTCTTGTTTCCCTGTCATTCATTTTTTTTCTTTCTGTACAAACACGGGGAGGGAGGTGCAGGTCCAGCTGTTTGGCTGATGTGTACTCAAAGAGAAAACTTACCCTTTGGTATTTTACCAGTCAACTCTCAAAATGAATCAATGAACTAGACCTCCAAAAAAAAACAGAATTAGAGGAAACAAAATTACAAATAACCTCATCATCGCGGACTTCAAAGGGGGCAGGACCTGAAAACCTCACCTAACCTGTGCAACTCCTCCTGGAACTGGCACGGGAGTTACTTTTTTTGAATTCTGGAGTTGTTCAGGCCCTGCAGCTCCCCTGACATCTCCTTCCCTTCTGCCGCTGGGAGAGCGAGGGGCTTTCTCGGCCTGGGCAAGGCGGTCCCTGCACTTAAGACTGGTATTTCTGAAGAGGACTTACTCGAGTCACTTTCCCTTCATTTCCTTTGTCTTCTTCCCTTGGTCTTCTCTCCTGCTTTTTTACCCCCTTCTAACAGAAAACATTACCGAGAACTTAGATATTCCTTTCCTTCCCAGTCAGATGGTCCTAGCTGGGTGATTTCCACCTCACACAGCCGACCAGCGGCGCGTCCCGGGGGCAGCCCCCGCCGCTGTTTCGGCGCCGCTCGCGCCCCCCCGCTGCCTCCGGCGGTGCAGGCACAGCGTGGTTTATTGCAGCCCCCCGGGCGGCTCTCTGGGTGCTCCCGCTCCCGGCCGTTCCCATTCCCGGGGCCGGGCACTCCCTCAGCCCGTCCCGCCCGGCGCTCCCGGCGTGCGGCGCGCGGCGGAAGCGGTCAGCGCGGGTGCGGAAGCGGCGCTCAGCTGGCGGGGGGTGTCGCAGGTGAAGCTGGGAGGCGCGGAGCCATCTTGGTGCCCGCGCCGGGCAGCGCCGGGACCCGCCGGGGCCGTGATCCGCCGGGCTCGGGGGCGTCCAGCGGGGCCCGCGGGCCATGGGCTCGTAGAGACGCCGCGGCGCCACCGCCACCGCAGCGCCGACGGGCCGCCCCCGCCCCGCCCGCCGGGACCAGCGCCGGCAGCTCCCCGCCGGCCGCCGCCCGCGCCCCCGTGAGGCCGGAGCCGCCGCCCGCCCGAGCCGCGCCGGTGCCCGCCGGTGTCGCGCCGGTGCCCCACCGGTGCCGAGCCGCTGGGAGGTCGCGCCGCCCCCCGCGGGCGCTGCGGCCCCGCCGGGCCGTTCCGCAGCCCCCGGAGCGGGAGGGAAGTTGCGCCCCGGTGGGTCCCGGCGCTGCCCCCGGTTGCTGCGCCGGGAGTGAGACAAGCACAGCCCCAGGGAGCCCGGCCCTGCGCACAGACACCTCCCGGAGGAGGAAGGCGGCCCCTTCGCTCCCCTTGCAGCGCCGGGAGCCCTCGGACCCTCTGTGTGCCCGGGGCAGCTGTCCCGCCGGGAGGCAGCGCTCACGGACCCGCCAGCCCCCTCCGCCTCAAGTACATTCTGTGGACATAAGCATTTTTTTAACTTTTTAAAGAACTTTTTTTTTTTTTTCCCCACCCCCTGGGATTTTAACGAGCTTCCCCGTAGTTGTTTCCTGCTTCTCCCACTTCAGCCAACGCTTTGTTTTTTCCTGGTACTGTAGAATGGGGATCGAATCAAAATCGAGATTTTAAGCATTGTAGGAGCCCTCAAGTCCTTCACCTGTTAAAAGCGAGCAGTGCTGTTTCTGTCTTTCTTTTCCCCCGCGTCGCCTGTCGGATGTGATGGAACTCATGTTCGCAGAGTGGGAGGACGGGGAGAGGTTTTCATTTGAAGACTCCGATCGCTTTGAGGAAGACTCTCTTTGTTCCTTCATCTCTGAGGCAGAGAGCCTTTGCCAGAACTGGAGAGGATGGAGGAAGCAATCGGCTGGACCCAATTCTCCCACTGTCAAAATGAAAGGTGAGGTCACCCAGTTGCATTTGGATGTTCTTTGGACTCGTGGAAGTTGTGGGGCAAGGGGGGGCGGTAGGTGAGGAGATCTGCAGAAAGAATGTCAGAGCAGCAAAGAGAAACCACATGAAGGATCCTTGTCAGGATAAGTTTTGACCAAAGATTGAAGCTGAAAGTTTACTGGGAATCTTAAGACAAAGCTGTTTTTTGAGTGAGTTTTCACATGCATGTGCTCTGTGGTATTGTGATGCTGCCCTTCTGAATAGGTTCTGTGTGATTGCTGTTGGAAATCCGAAAACAGTTTTCTATGAACAGACTGCAGACTAGGCTGGGAATAACTGTGCTTTGATTGAAGTACACCAGGGTTTCATAGAGGTTTTTTTAACTTCTATAAAGCTACTCATGTAAAGCCATGTAAGTTGTCATTGTATAGAGCAGTCCATTTTCCTTGTCTGATTCTCGACATTTCACGTTTTTCTAGTAAATTAGCCCTTTATGTTGCAGTAGTAGAACAAGAGGGCCTTAAGACTGTCACAAAGAAGTCAGCAAACAACAGTGTGCCTGCTTCAAGACTTGTTTTATTTCCTTTTTGTTGATAGTAACTTATTTTTAATAGCAGACAGGAAAATAACTAACACTAGCAATTAAAAATTGTTTTTAGTTATCATACAGCTACTAGCTCTTTTCTTGATTTTTTTTTTCTTTTTAATGAAACTTAGTTTCTTTGGTTATCCCACTGCATTGTGATCCTGGAATTCAGGCTTTGTTTACATCAAGCAGAGCCAGATTAACAGTTAACAAAAATTAACAAGCTTTTTCTACTCCTCCTTTCATGTCCCTCTGTTTCTTCAACCCAGTGTCAGTACTTTTCCTGTTACTGCTGACCTTTGTGACCATTACCTGCCTCTTTAATATCTCCCTGTGTGGAACTGCAGAACTTCATTCTTTTCTGAATAGTGGCCTTACATGAACAGAGAATGCAATTTATATTGAGTTGTACTGTAATCTGGCCATGGTGTGCTATGGACAAATATTCAGTTGTCACTGGTTCAGAACCAGAAAGTACACTTTGCATTAACCATAGAGAAGGGCAGCTTAAGTTTTAATTTTTAAGTAAATTTAATAAATTTAAACTGTCCCAGGTTCCAGGTATGGAACTGCCAGTGTCTCCTGATTAGAGCTGACGGTAAGATAAAAACTGAAAAACTCAACCGAACCCAAAACAAGGGAGAGAGAAATGCTGAATACATGTCAAATTGGATAGCACTCTTGGATCCTGCTACTGCGATGCCTTGGTTTTTAGTATGGAACATTCTACTGGTGTAAAGAAGCAGAACTGTGTTGGCGTGTTTTTAAAAGCTGTGATTGTGGAGATGTGGAGGCATAGGGCAAGGCGTATATACTTCATGGTTTTGCTTTAGGTCTTGTTGTACATGTTAACTTGCTGGAAAGAAGCTGAAGTATTGAAAACATACTGGTGTGGAAATAAAGATCTCTAGTTTGTCAGAGGTGTATGAAATTGGTTTGTATGAATCTACAACTCAGAGTGATGTTTGCAAAGGTGATTGTTTCTGTTCAACTTGGAGAAGCTTTTAGCCAACTTTTGAGTGTATGATTGCATGTTCTGGGTGTTGACCTAGTTCCTTTAGCTCTCTTGACCGAATTACAGGCAAGCAGCAGTTGCTCTCTCTGCTGTCATCCACTTGTTGAGTTACAATGAAAAGTCACTTGAGTAGATTTTGCATATTTGCAATCCTCAGTCTCTTTTCCGACACGTGAAGCACAAGAGCTAACATTATTGTTGTGATAGCTGTAATTGTTTACACCATATTGAGATGTTGCTACTCTGGATTCTGCAAACCTGCATAGACAAGGCTTGTACTGCTTGTACTTGGTTCGTATATTTTAGGTTTTATCTGTAGAGAGACTTAATTCCTTTGTATGAGCTGTACTTTAATAAGAGGGACATGCTGAAAGGATATTGTTGCCTGCTTTAAGGCCCTTGCTGGCAACGCCCAGGCTCTGGTCAGAGTTATACTGAGCGGTATGTGAACGTGGATTTGCTGCCTAAATAATTATTTATTGACTCTGCAAAGTCGTGTATGATATTACCAGTATGGAACACTTGTAGGGGCTTTACTGTACACAGCATATTGCCAGTGAATCTGGTCTGATGTAGGATCTGTCATCTGGGCTCTCCTTGGATTTCAGAACTGTTGTACCAACTTTGTTATTTTTAATACCTCTTTTTGACAGTGTCTTTTAGTCAGAGAATAAAGTTTGTATTGAGAACTTGCTGAGTCCTGAGGTTGTCAGTTGTAGTGAGTAGTTTCAAATGTGATAATTCTGAATTGAGCTGTGTGTTTGTATTTCCACAGTTTGCCGTTTTACTGTACCCTGTTGCCTATGCAAACAAAAAATGAGGTTAGACACTAGGTTCTTCTGTGTTAAATGCTAAGAGAAGACAAGAGGAACTGTATTCTGTTAGCCTTTTCCTCCAGTTTGGAGCTCAGCCTGTGTTTTGGTTTGGAATCAGTCAGACAAGTTATGTAATAGAAAGCATTTTTAGCTTTTTCATTTGTTTTTGGTTTGTCCTTATGAGTGTCCAGTTCTTCATTAATTAGTTCAAAGAGACTCCCCCTGAGACTGATGGAAGTGCTGTTGGCTGGGGAGTCCTCTTAAACAAACAAACTGCTTGCACACTTTTTAGTGTGCAAATTGCAAGTTTTTATTTTCTTCTTGGGCATTTTTAGTATTATTATATGCTTGCTGTAAATTTAATAGTAAGGCTTGGGGTAGCTTGTTGCAAATACATACAATATTCACGGAAAGGTGAGTTATTCACTTGTCAGTCACCCCATTGGCTTGTTAGGTATCTTTAATAGTTACATCAGAAAAATGGAATTGTAATTGGTTGATTTTTCCTCATTTCATTTTTGTTATGGAAAAGTTTTCATGTAGTTTTCTTATATTACACTGTAGAAAGGAGTTTTCCCCTTAAATATAGAATTGCAAAGGTGAAGGTGGAATACATTGTGTCCACTTCATGAATTTTGGATTTTGAAACTACTCTCTACTGATTCACCTGTACTGAAATCCTGGAGGAAACATGTCGATTTTGGGAGCACCAGGAGCTCCCAAATTTTGAGCATGTATTTTAGGAGTGACTCGTTAGACTGCCTTGATTGCTCGCTTTACCCCTTGTTTTTTACATTCTGATGGGCTCCTGCTTCTGACTGATACTTGGCCATTGCCTGTATATACCACTGATCAGAGGCTCTCAGCTGCACAGACAGGGGATTTTACACTGAAGTTCGGGTGAAAGGGTGTTTTGAAAAACAATGTCCTTGCAGTCTATTCAAAATCATCTGGTTCTTCAAGTTGGTTTATGGCTCCCACTCACTTTCTTCCGTATGAAATAACATTCCACTCATTTGTTACCTCTTTAGCAAGGAATGCACCCACTCGCCTTTTCTCCACTTTTCTGGACAGTCTTTTTCGCTGGTAATTGAAGTAAGTTTGGTGTTTCTGCAGATGTTTTGTCTTCAGTTATCTTCACTTGAGGATTTTTCTGATAGAGGTTATAAGAATAAATGTTCAAGTACACTCATTATCTCTTCAAACGCATTGAGGCTTGCTTTCTTCTTGAAAGCTTCTAAGCTTTCCCACCCATAGTCCTTTCTATTTCAAAGTTTCTGAAGCATAAATATTTACCAAATGCTTAAGAAGTTGCCATTAATACTGTGGGATTGCTAAATAGTGTGTTCACAATATTTTCACTCCGTTTGTATTTAATCTTTCGCACTGGATTCGGTTGGAAGCCGCTGATGAGTTGCGTTGAATCTGTTTTCAATAGGCAGCTAGTGAGAAAACTTGACTTTTTTTTCTTTTCCTTTGCTGTAAGCTTCAACCATTGTATATTGTATTGCAAAACCCCCTCAGACTTAACTAAGAATTGGTGCAGGCAGTGCTTTCCTAGAAAATATCCTCATTATCCAGCCCCAGACAGTTTTTGTTCTTTCAAACTTTTAGGAGTGCCCATAACGTTGGATTTTGGGCAGAGTGCCTCCAAAGTACAAGCTGTAGAGAGGAAATCATTGGCAGAGAATGTACAGAGCCTGAGGTGAAGATATGATCAATTTAGAGATCAAGGTCTGTGCAGTGTCTGTACTGGTAAAATGACAGTGACTGATTTTCATTGATTTATACAGACAAAGAATATATGGCTCAGAGAGCAACATTTCTTCCTCAGGATTGTCAGTAACTACTAAATCACAGCTAACCTGTGTTCAAGCAGTAGCTTTATAAAACAGCAGGAGGACCATGTAATCTCCTTCAAGTTCATAGTGTGCTCTTCAGACTCTTGGTCTTTTAGGAGAAGCATGTTGGTGTCATCCAAAGTGTGCCCACTCCTCGAGCCTAGTGAGGCTGGAAATGAAGACTGTGGTTCGCTGCTGTTTTGTCACTGCCTGTGTATTATGAAGTTAGAACTGATTTTTTTTTTCTACTTTATAAGTGCCTCTGCTATTAATTTGTATCTTCATTTGCATTTTCCTGTGCCTTTCTAAGGTGATTGAGTATGTGTACCCCTCTATTTAGAAGTGGGCACTGGAGAAACCAGATAAAGAAGCTATCAGGAAAAGATACTTTTTTTACTGCTGAGATTTTTTTAAATTACCAGTCCAGTTTTAACTCTCATGTTGGTCTTCTGGCCTTTTCTTTTAAGCTTCTCTTCCCCTCCCAAAAATCTTGAACAATCTTTGCCTATTTAATGTCTTATCTTTCTACAGGGAAATGTCTCATTTTCTCCCGTCTCATCTTTCTACTCATCTTTCTTCCTGGCTTTCATGGATTTTTCTGTTTGTGTTTTTCTCCTTCCTTTCACCTTGAGGAGATCCCTTTGCTGCTGAATGACCAGAGATCACAGAGGCTCTATTTGCATTTTAGGCTCACTGAACCTACAGGGGTTATTCTTCTCAGTGGCATGTTTACCTTTGGGGAAGCAAGGATAAGGATTCAGGTTTGATCCTAGACTCTGGATTGTGCTCTCCCTTTGCTTCCTATCCCTTTCTTTAACTCCTCCTCTCCCTTTTTTCCCCACCTGTTCTTCATTGCTAAAAAATTTTGGTTTTTTAATTTTTATCTTTATTTTTTACCTGTAGATAACTGGGTCTGAAATGAGGTAAAAACAAAATGAAGGTGAAACAAAATGAAGACAAAACATCTCAGGATTTCTCCTAAGCTACACGTGTGTGATTATCTGGGCAAATGCAATTGTATAATGAAATGCAAATGTATTTCGATCATTCAGTATTTTACTCAGCACATGTTAAAACAGCTTTCTCTTTTCAGACTTAAGAGGTTTTTTTCGTGCTCAGAAGTACTGCTTATGTCGCTTTTTTGAGTGCTAGCAACAAAAATTATTAAATAAGTTAAATTAATGTGTTTGAATATCTATATGATCAGGGGCTGTAAGCAGGAAGAGTGGACAGGAGACTAATTTTATGTCAGCCACCACAGAGTGCCTTGTGTTTTGAGCTGTGCCCCCTTGTGTACCTGGGGTCACCTGTCAGCAAAGCAGTGGGGAATCAAACTGAAAACAAAAATTCCTGTGGCTTCTGGATTGTTGCTGATAAAGGCCAGGAGTCCAGATGGGTTTTTTTTTGATAGATTATAAAACACATAGGAGAAGATGAAATTCCTGCCCTAATGAAAGCCCTGGAAGATTTAAAATAAGAGCTTAGTTACTCTCAAGATGCATCTTTGTTTCTTAGCAGATTACTCAGTTTCAGAACCTGCATTTTCTGGGTCTGTTTTTTGCTAGTATTCTGCAACATGGCTGAATTTCTGTCCCTTTGTGGGAGACTCCAAGCTGGATGCCAGAGGGAAGAATATACTTATATACTTGAGAGAATAAACAAGACGTAGGTCAGAGACCAAAAACTATAAAAAAAAGAAGTCCACATTTTTTTACAAAAATATAAATAGGTGACGTGATAAAAGAAATACTACCCAGATTTTGTCTGCAAGTCAAGGGAGGCTTTACAGGAAGGCATCCAGGTGTACTTTTTTCTCTCAAGTTACAACATTTAGGTTGTGACTTTTTGAAGCAGTGGGCAGGTGAACACCTGGGCAACTGATTCTGACTTCCTCTCTTCAGAAAAATGAAAAATTTAAGCAGATGGTCATCATTCTTTGCTATCCAGAAATACTGGTAGACATTAGTAATTAACTGGTGGAGATCTGAAAATGAAAACACCAGTGTTTTAAAATGCAATTAGTATGGTTGGTTTGGTTTCCCCCCTCCCCTCCCCAGATAAACTATTGGAAAAAGTCAATTGCAGCTTTTCTGTTTGGCTTGAGATGCTGCTTTGAACATGTCTTTCCAGTCAGAACTAAAGAAAGATCGAGCTGACCTTAAAAATAGAAGTAGTCAAGTTACCATCTAGAGTATTTCTTAGATATATTCATTGAAACAATGCCTACATGCAGCCAAGCCATTCTTACTGGCATCTTGTCAGTGTGTGTGACAAAATGGAGTTCCATGCTGAATTACAGAAAAATTGCTCAACCTCTGACTACTGAGTAACTGGATGCCCTTATGGAATCTGCCCATGGCTTTTTTCTGGTCTTTCTAAGACTTGAGCTTTACTGTTCTCAATATGTGCTCACATTTGCCTGATTGAATGCTCAAGTTCCATGCTCTTAGGAAATGATTGCTGATGTAAAAATTACTGGTAAGGGTTTGTTATTTAAGCTTCACGTTAGTCCTGCTCGTAGTAAGTAGTTAGTAGGTGTACAAATGAAATGACAGCTTCTTCTGAGAATCTGATACCTTTATGAAGTCTGTATGGCATCATTTAGTAATTCTCTTGAGCTATTTACAGTTCCTGTTGCATATTGCATGTAACTGCATTTCCTACCTCTTATTTAGGTCAGTAAATACTGAGATGGGAGAAGAGAACTGTAACTGTAGATTTGTTTACCAGAGCTTCAGGTGAAAATCTTTGCAACTTAGACCTGCATGTAACCTTCATGAATGTCTTGAAGAGAAGATGATCCAAAACAAAGAAATTAGTTGTATTTGACCCAGAATGCCTTTGGAAGTTTTCATTGACTACTTGCTTGCATTTAAAGCAGTAGTGCATGGGGTCAGCAAAGCTGCTTATCCTTCCCAAGGACAGGGAGTTAGTTTTGCTGTCCAGTTATGAACAGGAATTGTGTTCTGTGGACATACTCAGAAGATGGGTTGACTTTGCTTCAGTCTTGTGGTGTTGGAGAGATCTCGGGAGATATTATTCATTTGCCTAACCAAATCCATGAAATGGACTGCCGTTAGTCAGAGCCTCACAGTTTTCCAGGGATGCTTTTGTTGTTATTTTTGTGCACTGAATATAATAGACATGCTTGTAACTAATCCCTCCTCTGTAAACATTCTGTAGCTGCCTGCTTGCTTCATATATTCCTTTTTACCCAGTTTTGTTTCCCCCCGTTTTGTTCTCTCTGTAGGTGATGTGAGGAAAATAGAAGGGAATTTATTCCTTGTTAAAGAGGAACTTTCTTCAGCTGTAGAATATTAACAAATGATGAGATGAATGCTTTACTTTGAGTGAGAGGAAATGTAATTGCTGTGGGGTGAGAGCTGAAGGTAGGCTTAGGGACTGCCAGCTTTGGAAGCCCGTGTCTGGCAGAGAGGGCTCAGACTGGTTTGGGACTCCTGTGCTCCGCCTTTGAACTGTGAGGAGAGAACCTGGAATTGGAGGACATTGCTGAGTGAGCTCTGTAACCTCCCATAAAACCATAGACCTGGAGTTACATTGGGGAGATTTTTTAAAAAGCAAAGGAGATAGAGAGGAGTCAGGTAAGATTTTTTTCAAAAGCATTTAGATATCTAACTACTTTTGACTTGTGTTTATGAAATAGATATTTAAACCTGCAGTGGTTTCCCTTTGGTGATACTAAGAGGTGGTGTCTTCTTTTAGTTCCTTACAGATGTTTAAGCATTTTTTTTTACTCCAGAGGTGAGAATGCCTCATCCTTTATTTTTTCTTTTCAGACTTTCCCATCAGCCCCAACAAAATTGGCCTGATGTCATGCTGATACACTCAGGAATGCAGCTCTTCAGTATTTGCCAGTGCATTTTTTTGGAGGCCAAGTGATACTGCTCTGGGATTTATTTAGACACATGAAAAAAGCTGGTTAGAGATTAATTTTGCATGCAGTACTTAAGGATGGTTACTAATGGTAAAGGGCAGCATATTAAATAGTAGAGGTTGTGTGGTGTTTTGTGTGACTTCCTTTCGTGTCCGAAATCATATCAGTGCTTCCTGATAGAGCTTAATTCTCAGTTGTGATGCAGTCAGACTTTTTTATTTGTATTTGTGTTCCATCATCAGAAAAAGTATCTGGTCCCTGTTGGTCTTTGTAGCTTGTTTTTTTTGTCATAGGCCAAATGGAGATAATTTTGAATTCGGAAGTTTTAAAATACCTTGTGTGGGGCAAAAGTGGGAATAACTGGTAATATTTAACCTTGTTTTCAGTCTGTGCTCTGAATGTACAATCCTGGTTGTGCAGGATGCTTTCTGAATTGGGTGAGAGTGAGGAGTAACAGTGCAGGGGAAATGACTTGCCTGAAGCTAATCTGCTTTATCAGCTGTAGAGTTATTCTGAATGCAAGCTGCCCAATTTGTCATGAAACCTTGGCCAGCACTGGCATGAGTACAGTGTTTTGTAGCACTGTCTGTCTTGCTTTACAAAAATCTGCTGTTCATTTTAGGATTTCTAACAGCTGTTGGTTGCTTGCCCAGGCTGCTCTTTTTATGAAATGAATAATTTTTTTTTTAGGGAGGGAAATGGAAGGGTGTTTGGATTAAGAATTTTCTTGTCTGAAATTCCAGAGGAGGTTGTCAAGTTGTGAATGCTGCGTTGCCTGCCTAATGCTGGTAGCACAGTTTTGGGATCTCAGTCATGTTAGAGTGGGTGAGAGTTTAGGGAAAAAAGCTTACTGATATTATGCTATTAAGATGCAGAGTTTATGAAGAGACAAATATACATACTGGTATAAGGCATCAACATACCATTGAATACTCCAGTTACTCCAGTTTCATCAGCACAACCCTGTGCAGATTTTCAGTTATTACATAGGAGAAGCAATAGGGTCGAATGGAAAATAACACCTTTCTGATCTGGATTTGACTTGTGTTTGAAGAGGTTCTTATGTTTGCTCCAAGTGGATGTTTTCTGTAGGTACATTGTACACATTGCAACAAAGTCTTATGTGAACCATGAGGCAGAATGTAGGTCGGTAGGATCTTAGGACTTCAAGTTTTTAATGATGGAGGAATGTGCTGGTGTTTCTGTCCTGGAGTCAAGAAACCAGCTCTTGGATTTTGGCTTAATTTTTGCCCCCTTCCCCATCAAATGTGTTTTTCACTACCAAATATAGCTTGTAGCTTTCAACTTCTCTGTGAACTGACATTCTGAAGACATAATTCAAGTGGTTCTCTTTGTAGAGATCTGGTTTCTAATACAGTAGAGTGTTGTAGCTATGATGCTTTATGGACGTAAAGAAGACTTCCCCTTTTTAAGGAAAGAGGGCAGATCTGTTCTTCAGACAGCTGATCTTTGGATTGCAGAAAACGTTTTCCGATGTGCAGCTCTTTTTCTGTCCATGAAGAGGGACGATTTTTCAGCAGGTTTAACTCCTCAGCAATTAAAATTTACTTGGGCACATTGAAACTCCTTAGTCATGTTTAGTAGTGGTGAAAGGAGGTCTAACATGACAAGGTGGTTATTTTTCTTACTAACATCTCATGCTGCTCTGAAGAGAGAATTCCTTCAGAATTTTGCCTCCTAAAGTGTTGTTGCTGACAGAGAGACCACAGATGGAGTTAGGAGGTGTAGAAACAAGCAGCTGGTCCAAGAAGGTACTGAGAAGTTTGCCTCCATTGTAGCTTCCTGCCATGAGGAGTTGTTTCTTGTGTAATTTTCTGAAAAGTCCTGTAGCAGAAAGCATCAGTCTTTTGCTTCTGATGTAGGTCTGCTCAGCAGTACTAGGCACTTCAAATTGCCCCTGCTAATACCAGTACCACATTATTTGGCTGAGCTGTAATTTCTCGCTCTTGTTTGAGTTATGACAAGAGTAACAGTATTGCTGCTTGCTGTTGCTGCAGTCGGTTATGGCAAACACTGATATTTTGTGGGGGTTGAAAGAATGTTTCTGAATCATTTTGTGGAAGTTTCCAAACAAAGCTGTGTTTGGATTGTCTGACAAGGTGATCTGAGTAGCTGTTCTGGCAGTCAGGGGACATGGAATGGCTCCCCATGGGTCTCACGTTCTTCTCTGGTGTGGCACAGGACTGCGAGGTCTGATTCTCAGGGGAGAAGTCTCATTTGGAGAGAGGGCAGGAAGAAAGAGGAATATTTTGCCCACTAATCAGTAGAAATTCAGGAACAGAAAATGCTTCATGTGTTAGAATGTTCTATGCAGGCTAACATAAGAACCCCCCCTTCTCATCTGTGTCTGCTTGCTTGTTTCAACATTGTTTTAGCTGTAAAAGGAGGGGCACTGGAAATTAGAGCATCTCAAAGAAAGCCTTTCTGAAGTTAGATTATGACCACTTTATACAGCAGTAGAAGGTTTTGCTACTGGCAGAAGGTTTTTGCTAGCAGGAAGAAATGAATTACTCTGGGAAACGTTAAGACATGGATGTGGGATTTTTGGCATACTCTTAGTGATTTAAATTCTTAGTGGGTTAGGACTCCTGGACCTTACACACACATCATGCATCTTCTGAGTTTTAGTTCTCTGAGCAATTATTGCTTAGCATTATAAAACCTCACCAGCTTTCTTTTTTTTAAAGGCTTTTTTTATGCCTCATGAAATCTTGTGGAAGTGTCACCAGGAGCTGGCATGAAATATTTAACTTTATAAATAGTAACATCAAGATAAAATAGTTTTTAAGTCAGTCTAATATTGAAACAACCAGAGTTGTGCTGAATATGTGGGATCTTTCCTCTGTTAGGTGCTCAGGTTCTTTAAAATAAACAGTTTTGGGATGCAGTCCCTATGCTTGATGTTAGCATGATGATGATACCATTTCTCCACAGATGAGCAAAGTTAAGTCAGCTGGTTTTTGGTTGTGGGATTTTTTTACCTCTTTGGATCTAGAGAGTGAATGTAGAGAACCATCAAGAAATGGGTTTGTCAGATTTTTTTTTTTTTTTAATAATTCAGATGACCAGAAGGGAACTGCAAGGCTTAATAGGTTTAAAATTACTGACACTTGGAAAAAAACCCCACCCACTCATACCTTCTAAATCCACAGTATCCAGTGTTCTGCAATTCTACAGGGCTTGTGTGCAAATAAAAAACGAGTGTTGTTTTTCTGATACTTTTATGTATGTTAAGGCTTGCCTTATAGAAGGAACTAATTCTTGCTTCCTAAAATATCTTAATCTTGGAGGCAGAAGTCACGATGTCAGGAGATATGTGTATTGAATCAGATAATATACTTCTCTCATTATGCAGGAAAATCTAAATCCAGCAACAACAAAATAGTATAAGCTATGAAATATTTTGACTTACATCTATGAGCTGTTTTTGATGTAGTTTTAAGCAATTTTCAGAAATTGAATTCAGATGAAATTTGACTCTGTGCTGGAGGTGGTGGAGACTTGGGGGGTGAATTGGACACCCTCCTGTGATAAAACAACCCATTTGCAATGGATTAAAAAAACCCCAGGCAATTCTTAAAATGTTGTGATGGTTGTAAAGGAATTTGTGTAGTACTAGTTGCTGCAGTTTGTCAGTTAAGTGTGAGGTTTCCAGTTCTGGACCATAATCTACCCATCTGGGATGCGTATTTTTAATGGTTTGTGGCTATGAATCTCATCAGTCTTATCCAGTAAATGCTAATGAAAAAATTATGTTGCTTATTCATCTTCTCAACTGTTTGTACATAGCAATGTCATTCTGTGGCTTAGGGCTGATGCAGGCCTCCCCCAGATTCTTCTTTTTGCTTTCAGCGTGGTCTGATATCTGCATTTGCTGCTCATTGACATTATTTTAAGTGTCATTTCCCTGCTGCAAAACGTTTATGTGATCAGATAGAGTTGTATAACTCTAGTTGAGGAAATAAGAGGTATAAGAACATTTTGTATAAACAGATCCCATTAGGGTTTTAGTACTCTTAGTAAGCTTACGGGGGTAGTAGCAGTGGACAACGAGAAAGAAAACTGCAAACAAGAGAAGAAGATTTGTTTCTAAATTAAAAAAAAACAAACAAACGATTTTTGGTTGAGGGTTCTGCAGTATTTACAGGTAGTAAGAAGGGTAATGTGCAAATTTAACAAATGAATTGCATAGACTGAAAAATAAAAACAAATAATCCTGATAGGTTTTTGTTTGTTTGTTTGTTTGTTTGTTTTTTTGCTTTATCCTGTGAACAAATCAGCATACTAATGATTCATACTTTGTTCTTTGGAGCATTCTGCTAATTTGTTGATCACTTAGTTCTCTGTAGGGCTGTGTTTTCAGTTATTAAAAAAAGTGTATGTGTATATAAATATTTTTATTCTGCATGGTGAGAATATCATCCTGGCATAGAAGCCTATTGGAGGAAGTAATTTTAGAGATTTTCTTGTGGCTGACTGCCTGAAATACTTGAAGATTGCATTACGGTGCCCTGTCCTTGCTGGCTTTGCTAGATCATGTGCTTAGTTGCGCCTGCTTGTTACGAGTACGTGTATGTTTTAAAAGTACAGAAACATTGAGGAAAAACAAAACCAAAGGAGCCCTGAAGTCAGAATGTTCCCTCTGGTCTGTTTTCTGAGCAAGCTCGATTAACAGTCAATCTGCAACAGCATTTGTAGCATCCTATCTCCATCACTTGATCCCTGTTCTTGTCTCATCTAACCCTCTTGGACTGTCACAGCATCTGAAAAACTCACGCAGATGAATTCCACCAGAGGCTACTGTTCTCCATTTGTTGTTGCAGCTGGCTTTGTGAATGCTGAGGTGTTTTGCAGGGACTTGGTTTAGAGTGGGTAGTACCTGAGACAAAAATAGCTGAAACTTTATTATAACTTGGTGCAGCAGGTATTCCAGTGTCAAGGAACTGCTTATTTTCTTATGGTTGACAGTCTTGAATAGTTGGGGCATCAGGAACCTGTATCTTCATATCAGTTTGCTTAATCTGTAAAAGAAAAAATAAACTTCTGCTTTTTAGCAATACTGTGGTTTTCTTGGTTTTCTTTACAAAGAACATTGTGGTTTTTTCCCCTTTGTATAAAATGGCATGGAGTCATTAATCTGAAGCAGGGGAATTGAAGACAAAGCTAATTGAAGTCAGCTGGGAGTCAGCATTTGAATATTACAGTGTGTCTTCAGCTTTTCAGGTGCTTCATTCTGCATGTGGTCAGGCTGGACTATGACTGGGCGCAGAGGCAGCTCCCTGTGTTTGTTCAGCTGTCACATTCCAATGTTACAGGGCCTTGGTTCAGTCTTGGCGTCTTCACCCCTTGGCTTGCCAGTTGGGTTTGTTCTCTTGTATTTGGAACATGAAAGTTCATTCTTGGTGCCTGTTAAGCATGTCTACCGAGCTACTGTAAGAGCCTCCAGCAGCTCCAGTTGAGTTGAAGCAATCTGTGATGTGCGTGTGTATGTGTTCCCTTTGAACACCACTGAGACCAGCTGTGTGATTTGAAAAGATCATCTACAACTGAGAGAGTGATATCTTTTGAAGGGAAATTAATTCTTAATTATAAGAATCAGAATACAGGCCTGATAGAGGGCATCTTGAAGTGAGGTTTTTCTTTATTATCTAATGCACTTCATTAGTTAGTCTTCTCTTGGCATATATCTAGCTAATCTTTCTTTAGCTATTTGGCATTGCTTCGGAGCTGGTCCAGCATTTCATCTGTGAGCCTATCCAATGGAAGTTTCTCATGCTGCTCAATTTAGTTGCACTCTTTTATCCCAAATCCTCTCTCCCCTAACTTTAACCCATTTTGGCATGGGAAATTTAAAGGTAAATACTTCTATTGTTTTAAGTGCTTATATGTTACCTCTCTCTTTTTGTGTGTTTAAAATTATGTTAGCTATTTCAGTTGCATTTTTTCTTAAGTATTTAATTTCCTTCTGGAACCTGGTGGTTGTGGTTCAGTAGTTCATATGTGCCAAGTAAAGTCTTCATATATTCCAAGTCGTACAGGCACAGAGTAGCTGCAATATCTCTTCTGGTTAGGTGGAGAACTTTTCCTTTGCCCCTCTGAAAAGAGTTATCCTGTTTGTGACTGCATCGTGAAGCTTACACTTTAATGTGCTTAGTCTGATTTATCCCCAAGATTGCAATCCCAACACTACTCAAGGATGCTCTTGATGTTGCATCATTTCTATGTATTATGTACCAGTGCATTATAGATGTGCTGTATTTTTGCATGAATGTTACCTGCAGTTTGGGAGATTGTATGGCAGGTGATCACTACCCATCTCACAAGGATGTGCTTGAAAGCCGCAAAGCAGCAAGTGGACACAAGTGTACCCCTACTGCTTACACAGGCTGCACTTAGGAAGGTGTTCCCTTTTTCTTGACTTTGTAGGCTGGGACCTACCTGGGCAAAATGTTAATATGATAGAAAACCAGCTGGTGGTAGTGTGTCTGGGACCCATTAAATCAGTTCTGCTTTTAATGACTCTTTGAAGTGGGAACTAAAGTTCATGTGGCTTGTGGATGGAGCCTTGAAAAGCATAGAAATGCTTTTCAAGGAGGAGAAAGTATCTTATTTTCAGACTTTTGTAAAAAGCTTCTGTTACATACCCTCAGGTCAGAGGTGGATTTTGGTTATTTTTATATACACATATTACTTTTTATAGGATGCTAATTATATAGTAAAATGGAAGAAGAAAACGAGTATGAGTAATGGCCTAAATGCCTTGGATATAATTTATTTGAAATAACGAGTAAATTTTTAATTAAGAGGCTCATGTTTCATTTTGCAATGTTCACCTTGGGAAACTGTTTTTCAAAGTACACTCACAGCATTCACCTTCAAGTATTACAGATTTCAAGACAAGGGTGAAGTTTTCTGATGTTTCCTGTCAAGTTTGAGCCCTGAAAGAATATAATTTTCTGGCACATACTTCTTACAGACATCAACTCTGACAATAAATTTTTGAGGGAAAAAAAGAACAAGAGAATAAAGTAAAACCAACAGCAGAATTTTAGAAGAAAATGTACAGAAAACAGTAAGAAAACAAATATTTCTGAAGAGCTGATTTAGGTATGTTATGGTTAAATGTAATGCTTGTTTTGCTTGCCCCTATATGAGAATTCTCAGCACATTTTGGTTTTAAGGGATATCAAAGAGACAATCACTGACTTAAGCCAAGGGGTATTTTACTGATAGGCACTTAAATAAAACAAGCAGAAATGCTTTAAGTGCATTCTACAGTAGCAGTTTTATCTGTCTACCTGGAAAATTCTGTAAAAAACAATGTAACGTTTACCATTTTTAAAATGAGGTTTGTAAAGTAGGTTTTATAACACCTCACACATACCTCCTTTGCTGGTCAAGAATGCACTCTGCATATTTCCTATTAGTTTTACTGTTCTTCTCATTTTAGCTTTGGATATAAGAGGTGCTTCACTTAATTTCCTTCATCCCCTTGTTCTGTGTGTAGTTGTCTTACTTTGTTATGCTCGGTTACATTTAGGCCTGAAGCCAGCGGGAAGGGTGAGATGGGGACCAGAGCTGTAGACTTGCCTCTAAAAAGATAAGGCAGCCTAACACGTCATTTTTCTAGAGTATCTATCATGGAAACTCGATTATTATATTGAAGGAATAATATATTGAACATGATCTGTTTTTGTTAATAATTGTTGGCTGAAACTTACTCCATCCAGGCTTCCCTATATTAGGAATGGTTCAGCAATTGCAACACATGCATCTCTATGTCAGCAAACCCTGCTGGCACAGAAGGTGTTTCCACTGGTGAGAATGTGTGTGTGTGCATAGCTTGTGTTGGCTGTTTTGGGGTCAGGGTTTTTCACTGTTGTTCCACAGAAATAATTAGATCTATGTTAAAGTTTCAGCTGTTATAAAATGGCTGTAAAAATCAAAACTGTAATTCACATAAAACAGTAGCAAAAAGGGCAGGATAGCCCTCATCAAAGCTGCGTGTTCCGTGTGGCAGTAAATAGATGAGGCAGTTCAGAATTCAGAATGGTTGATCCTGCTTCTTAGGCAGGAGATATAGATTAGATGACCTTTCAAAATCCCTTCCTGACCTGGGTTTTGCTAGTCTTTTAACCTCTAAGTGGCAATTGTTTGAGGCTGCTTATGCTTTGCTCGTGACTTTATTCTTCCAGGACTTCAAATGTGTCTTTTGTTCTGCTTGGGTCTGCTGTCTGCTTCCCAAGAACAAGCAGTGATTCTTGCTAGTTTTGCTCCACAATTTAAAATGATCTTCCTTGGATAGATTCATCTTGTGTATTTGTCAACTTTGTATTACGTCTTTGATTTCCCTGCCATATAATTTTTTTCACATTATATTTGCAGTCTTCCCTCCTATACCTATCTTTGCTCTCTGAGCAAAAGCTGAGATGCTTTCTTCTTTACTTTTTAGCAGACTTCCTTTTTTTTTCTTGCTAAAAGTATTTATTATAGAACCTGAGAGTACCTTTTGTCTGTTTTATTGATTGTAACTTTTGATACAGGTAGATATGAATCCACTAACTCTAGGTTTGTGTTTCTAGAGGCAAACTTTTTGAATGGATCTCTCTTTGTTTAGGACTCAAATCAGAGTATTCAAAGTCTAGTTTAAACACCTGAGTAGGACTGTCCAGCTGACTTTACAGGAGGTCTAATGGCAAAAGACCTTCTAATACTCTAAGAGATACTCTTGATAAGGGCCTCACCTTGGCTACATAGAGGACAACCCCCTTGAAACTTAGAGCAGTTGAACTTCTTAATTTTAGCATTTACTTTGTGTGTCAAGTTACCTACTGTGAATTCACTCACCCTTAAAGTAGGATAAAAAATTATTTTCTACTTCTCAGTTATTTTCTGCTATTGTTTTGCATGTCTCTTTCCTTAGAGAAAATGCAGGATTTTAGAAAGATGCATGATCTTACAGGTAAGATTATTGCTTTTTGGATTGTTTTTTGGCCCACCAGGTTTTACTGCATTTGCCTTATTCTGAAGATGTCTAAGTTGTGTTCTCTGAATGTCTGACTCTGGGTTATGATATGCCAGGTAATTGGCCACCTGTCTTCTGCTGATTACTACTGACAGTACAGCTGATGAATCAGTTAATGAGTTCAGTGCAAAGTCAGCCTGTTACATCAGTTCACTGTGTTTTACTGTTAAAATCAAGCTGGCTGACTTGTGCTGGACTGGTGCTGGAGCAGATGAGGAGGGCTCGTGTTGTCTTCCCTCTTGGAAGAAATGTTTCCTCAGGAGAGGTAATTTCTGTATCACTTGTTGAAGTGTTTTTCTTGAGCTTGTTTAGTTAGCTTGAAAGAGAACAGCCACACTATGTAATGGAGAGATTGGAGGGTGATCACAATATTTGTACTACTACTCCTAGTAGTGGTACAGGTACTACTCTATAAGTACCATTGAGACTTAGATTCAATGTGTATCCTTGTCCATCACAACAGTAAAGTAAAATAAGGTGTACTGATAAAATAACAAGCAGAATGTGTTTTTCTTTGCTGTGTTTTTGTCACCTCAGTCTGTCTTTAGCATTTCTAATCTAACCTTCATACCCAGCACCGAATCCTTGTAGAAAGGAACACCATCCAAGCTGCAGGCTTGTAGCTCTCAGAAAAATATGCAGGTGTTTAGTTAAATACTGAAGTCTTTTTTGAGTCTTGTACCTTATAGAAGGTGTTTAGGTGTTTATCTCTTTTCTAGTACTGTGTGTTGAAAGACTTGAATAAAGTAGGTGTATACAAGAAGTGCTGTTTAATCCACAGGAAATACCTCTTCTTTCATTGATCAGAGTAATTTCAAGTGTGAAAGTACCTCAATTTGGGCTTTCTGTGGTATCTGCTACTACTGTAGCAGCAGGAATGATACTGAATTTAACTATGTTGCACTAATTAAAAACAGAACTTTTTTTTTAATGACTAATTAGAAGTAGTACATTTCTTTAGTGACTTGATGAAAGCTTTACACCTGTTCTGGTTGTGAGAAGTGGAAATGAGATGGCTTTTCTGCCAAAATCATGTTTATCTGATAGCTGTAGAGAAAGGGCTGCTCCATTTTTCCACTGTTGTTCATTTTACAATCTGCTTCTCTCACATTTGCGAATGGGGTTATACCACTGTAAAACAGACTGGATCTGTAACACAGAGTGGAAGTCACTGGTGGTGGAGAAACAACCCTAATAATGAAAGACTGACTCTGTATGGGAGAAGGAAATGCTTCCTAATGAATCTAATTTCCCTGCAATAAAAAAAATCATAAATGTGGATGTTTGAAAACTGTACTTTTTTTGGATATTTATGTAATCCTTCATTTGCCAGGTCTGCTCAGTTCTGGGGGAGATGTTGGCTGCTTTGCTGTGTGCGTGCACTTTCAAAGCCCTCTCCTATCCTGTCTCTTTCCCAGCTGTTGGGACTGGAGGGTGTCTCGAGGCAGAGGGTGAGGAAGTGCTTACTGACATCAGGGCTTAAATCTTCCTTTGATATGTTGCCTGGAGGCCGGTGGGGACATAAGGCTGAGGGCCAGATTGGTTTACATTCTGGTTTCCACTGGTGTTTTAGAAACTGGTTAGGGAGGCAAAGAGACATAACATTGAATATCTGAAACTGAATTAATTAAACTCTTGGCAACAGGGTTTGGAAGATGGAACGAGGGGGTGGGGGAAACCAAGTCTGCTCTAGTGATGGATCAGGAAGTGCCCTCAGTAAAGCAGTGAGGTTCTTGCAGATAAGACAAGTCTGGCATTTTGTATCAGAGTAATCTGGGTCAGAGCAAAGCAGAAACATAAGGCGTTTGGTAGAAAGGTGATGGTTAAATGTATTTCTGTAAAGCTCTTGGTGCCTTCAGCTAGGATCCTCATGGGCTCAGCACTGCACTAACATGTGAATTCCCAGTTGCTTCTGTAAAGAACTTGGAACATAAAGACATATCATATGAAAGGTGATGGTGGTGAAGGGTATAAACCAACAAATACTAATTGAAATTAAGAACTTGTAAATAGCTGAATACTGAATGTCGACAAAAAAGTCAGTTCTAGAGTTTCCGGGGAACCTATCCATTGCTAGTTGTGCATATACACTGTAATAGTTCTTTGTGTAATCTACTGGAAATTGCAGGATGCTGCTGCCACATTCTAACAGAAATGCATGGAAAATATTTGGTTACCTTAAGTCTTGTTGACCTGCGACAGTTTTGTCAGGATACAAAGTTTGAGTCTGCTAGGCTAATGAAACTCTTTTGGCCAAGGACTTCGTTTTTTTAGGAATGTGTGCCCATGCCCTAAGGGGATGAAAACAAAGATAAAGTTGAGAGGAAATTTTCCAGAAGGTTTCTATGCTGCCTTTTACTGTCAAAAATTATCTTGAACTTGATGAGACAAGAGAGGAAGAGCCCCCTGGTTCTATCTCTTTAACCTCTCACGAGTTTTGTTCTCTGAATGATTCATTGCATTTTTTTTCTTGTCTTGCTAGATGGGCTGGTGATCCCATTGGTGGAACTGTCTGCAAAACAGGTTGCATTTCACATTCCATTCGAGGTGGTGGAGAAAGTTTATCCTCCAGTGCCTGAGCAACTGCAACTTCGAATTGCCTTCTGGAGTTTCCCAGAAAATGAGGAAGATATCAGGTAATAAATACTATTGCTGTTTCACTGATGCTTAAGAAAAGGTTCTCTTCACTAGAGGAGAATTGTTGTCCATTTGATGTCCCGTGTATTTGGTGCTTCTGCAGTTCCCATGAGCCTTTTGTAGTTCATGGATAGTTTACTGTGTGATATGCTGTGATACTGGGTTTTATTTTGGGGTGAGCTGCCCTGCGTATGTCCCAGGAAAAGCATGTACATGTCCAAGTTCTGGGTGGAAATTAGAGCAGAATAGATGCACCCTTTAATGTGCCTAGTGGTAACTAGTTTGTAGAGTATTGTCCTTATGTTCGTCTTACGAAATGATTGTTCCAGTTTGAATCTGTTGCCGGTGTCAGAGCTTTAACTGGGCTCAGAAACTGCCATGGAGGGCTGGCTCAGTATGCTGTGCAAGCCTTTTGTTGGTGTAATTAGGAGAACCAGAATTTGCTAAGTACATCAATAATCAGTGGATACAGTCAGATGACTGTATTTCTTATGTTTCCACATTTACTGTGTGAGTACAAAGTCAAAAGCTCTGTTTTTTTAGATCTTTTTCCAAGCTTTGCTGAAGCTTTTATACTATAGGAGGCCTACCCATGGACTGTGCATGCAGAATTTTGTTGCAAAGTAGTGATATTACACTCTTGGAGAAGGAATCTTCCCAAAAGCTCTTGGATACATTTGTCTAAGGTTCTGGTGTCAGATGGGGGAGTAATGCCAGAAGTGCTGATGTAAGATCACCTGTGAGGAAAGAGAGCAAGCCAGCTGGTTGTATATGCTCATTATTCTGAGGAGCACAGGTGTAAAAAGTAATCACGTCAGCACGCAGGTAATTAATCTAGAGGGAGTTTTTACTGTGGCATGCTAACATTAGACCTTGAATTATACTGTATATAAAATCTTGATTTTAGGCTATGAATGAGTTTGTATTTCAGAGCCTTGTGTTGTAATTCCTCAAAATGCCAGTGGCTTTTGCACAAAGCCAGTTAAGAAGAGACTAATGATTTTTGTGGTTGAATTGTAATGTGGAAATGGCAGAAGAAAGCTGGACTTCATATTAATGATAGTAAGGATTTTTCAGAAGCCATGTCAGCAAAGAGGACACTGTGAAGTTTCTCAAAACTAGACCTGCACTGACATGTTATGTTTATCTCTTGCAGATTGTACTCCTGTTTGGCCAATGGCAGTGCAGACGAGTTCCAGCGAGGGGAGCAGCTGTTCCGGGTTAGGGCTGTCAAAGACCCTCTCCAGATAGGTAAGAACACTGCAGCTCCACATCTCTAGGTACTTCAGATTCCCAAAATCATATCTGCAATGGCACGGCAGTGCTATGATTGTGTCTCAAAACAAGTTTTTCTGGCATCCCAGCTTAAACTCCCTGCCAAATGTATTCTTTGTGATGTCTTGAGCTAAATGCTGTGTTTATTTTGGCCTCAATCAGCTCAGCTGTGAAACTGACTGAAAGGCGAGGAATAGTGAGAGATCCTTAATCTGCATTTTGCAAAAAACTACATAGGAAGCCTTTGTCTTCATAATGCTTAAATTCCTCTCTCCTAAAGAGAACCTGACTTTCTCTTTGTCTGATCAAATGAATGCCTTGCCCAAAGTACGTGTATGGCACAGAGGAGGTTTGCAAGGTTTAATTATTCTTGCAGCAAAAGAGTTTTATTAATAGTACAGTTACTCAGTGTAGTATTTTGGCAGGCGGAAATCCCTGTTGCTGGACAGTGGGTTTATAGCTTCTCCTACCTTATCTTGTTCTTTTTATGTTTCGTGGCTATAGAAGCTAATCTTGTCTTATACAAAGAATTGGACTCAGGATTTTTCATTAAATCCTTTGAAGCAATGAAGCATATTGAGGTGGTGTTTCCAGTAACAGCTGTTTGATGGGAAGGTATTATGTGAAATAAAGATACTAGGGTATCAAGGTGGACCATGTCAGTCCAATCACTTTTTTTCTGCAAATGTAAGCTTCAGAATTAAAATATTCATTGGCATGTGAGAACTGAGCCTGGTTGTAATAAGAAAAATGCTAATATTAAAAGCTGTATAATGTTAAGGAAGAAATTTAGGAAATTTCCTATATTTTCCTGTGATGAGTGATAGAGACTTCTGTGAGCCTGTTCACTTAACAGCATCAGTAACATTTAAACCACAGTGATCAGTGAAATGAAGAAATTTAGGTAAAGAACCCTCAGAAAGGGAATGAAAGGGAGACATACTATAAAGGTTTTGGGGGAACAAAAAGAGAAGGAGATAGCCATTAAGGGATGCAAATTGCTAGAGACTGATGAACTATTACCTGAATATAGGGTAAAGCATCTGAAAGGGTTTTACCTCGTCCCATCTCTACTGTAACAACAGTAGCAGGAATTCTTGGGTATGGAAGTGATTCCTCATACTAAAGATTGAGTTGTCAGTAAGACCAGATAATAGTTTTGGAACATCAGCATCAGTTTGGAGATTGAGATAAATAGGATTAAACTGACTTTTGAGGGCATTCATAATCTCCCAATGTCAGGACTGAAATGCTGAGAGGCCTTTAAGGCATCTGCTAAACTTAAGGAAGCCAAATGTTTGAGAAAGAGAAAATGAGTTAAAATGCAACTGGCTGAAATTCAGTAAATCCTGGGACTTCCACAGTGGAAAAGAGCTGAATATTGAATAGACAGTAGTAAGACTGTGGTCAGAACTTGTTTCAATAATACTTTAAAAAGGTGAGGAGATGTAAAGCAATGTAAATGAACAAAGGCTGGGAATATGAATGCAAAACCTGTCCTTGGGGAAGGAGGAGTAAGGAAAAAGAGGAGGTGGGGAGTGATACAGGGGAGAAAGTGCACATACAGCAGCTGGGCTTCTTGACAAGTGTGTGGAAGGGCAGGAAGAAATTTTGTTTAAACAGTTACATTCTTCTTAGTAGAGGAACTGTATCTAATGGAAGGTGGTTTTTTCCAGGAACAGCAGCCCAGAAGAACAGGTGGGGTGAATATATTTTCAGTTGTCTACTCCAGATGATATTAAAGTGTGTGGCTGCAGTTTTGAGTTTCATATACTGACAAAGGGGAAACGAAACACAGGAAATGAAGCAGCCCTTGAGATGGGATTTGATTTGGAGAGGGATTGAGCAGTGCACTGTGATATTGTGATCAATAGGACAAAGCTTGACATGTGTTTTATGCTCTTTTTGTCCCATTTCCCTTTGCAGTTTAGATTATTTTTTAAACATAAATGATTAATCTCCACTCTTTAGAGGTTCTCCTATCTTGGTTTAAAATAAACAAATGTCCAAAATTGCCTTGCTTTACTTCCTGTCTAAAAGCTTTTGTTCAGCTCTTGTTTTCCTGCTTCTGTTAGCCCTATGAAGGCTACAGAGGAAGTTCTTAAATTCTAAACAGAGGTATATTTGCTTTCATTGTGGTAGGGACATCAGAACTACCAAACAGTGATGAAGAAGGCTTGGAATGTACTTTGCAAGAAGTGTTCTTAGGAGGGTGCTGTTGTCTCACAGGTCGCTTAGATCTTGTTCATTCAAGTTGCTTACTGAGTAGCTTGGGATATTTCCAATCTATGCATTAGCACCTGAAATCGTGAGGACTAATAGGACCTCAGAAAATTATTAAGCAGACCCAAGATTTCACAATAGTTGAGTTTCATGATAAAATAAATACTAAAAGCAGAAGACATTGACATAGCAAAAATTCTGAAAAATGGATTTTAACCTGCAGGAAGCATACATTTCACTTGGATACTTTTCCTGAAAGATTAAGTTTCAGGTTTAGAGCAGTGAGAAGGATAGCCTATGGACTGAAAAAGAAGCCATCTCTATTTTGCAGGTTCTAGTCTAGGCAACAGTTGAGTATTTCCAGCTTTTACATTTGGTCAAACCATGTGGTTCTCCCCTTTGGAAGAAGAGACAGGCGTCTCAGGAGGACTGCAAGGGTGTTGTGAGTTTATGCAGGGAGAAAATTAGAAGGGCCAAATCCCAGCTAGAATGTAATCTGGTTACTGGCATTAAAGACAACAAAAATGTTTTTACAAATACGTGAGGAACAAAAGGAAGGCTAAGGAGAATCTCCATCCTTTATTGGATGTGGGGGGAAACACAGGGATAAAGAATGAGGAAAAGTCTGAGGTGCTTAATGCCTTCCTTGCCTCAGTCTCTAATAACAAGACCAGCTGTCCTGGGGGTACCCAGCCCCCTGAGCTGGAAGACAGGGAGCAGAATGAAGCCCCTGTGAGCCAGGAGGAAATGGTCAGTGACCTATTGTGCCATTTAAGAAAAACACCAACAAATCCATGGGGCCTGATGGGATCCACCCAAGGGAGTGGGAGCTGTTGGGAGAGCTCACCAAGCCACTCTCCGTCATTTACCAGCAGCCCTGGTTAACCAGGAGGTCCCAGCTGACTGGTTGTTAGCAAATGTAAAACCCACCTATGAGAAGGGGAGGAAGGAGGATTTGGGGAACTACAGGTCTGTGAGCCTGAGCTCAGTGCCAGGGAAGGTCACAGAGCAGATGATCTTGAGTGCCATCACACTGCACATGCAGGACACCAGGGGATCAGGCCCAGCCAGCTTGGGTTTATGAAAGGCAGGTCCTGCCTGACTAACCTGATCTCCTATGACAAGGTGACCTGCTTAGTGGATGAGGAAAAGGCTGTGTGTGTTGTTTACCTGGACTTCAGTAAAGCCTCTAACACTGTCTCCCACAGCGTTCTCTTGGTTACTCATGGCTTGAATGGCTACACTTCTGCTGGGTAAAAACTGTCTGGACAGGATTTGCACCAGGGGTGGTTGGATATTATGAAAAATTTCTTCACTGAAAGGGTGGTCAGGCATTAGAACAAGCTGTCCGGGGAAGTGATGGAGTCATCATCCCTGGAAGCATTAAAAAACCACATGTATGTAGCACTTGGGGACATGGTTTAAGGGTAAACGTGGTACTGCCAGGTTAACACTTGGAGTCAGTGATCCTAGAGGTCTTTTCCAACCCTGAAGATTCTGCGATCCTTTAATTGTTCTTGGTAAAAGAAACCCTTAGTTATAATTCAGATTTCTGTCCTGGTGAGGTTTCCTGTGTCATCCCATAAACATCCATTAGCAGTGAGAGAGTCAGACAGGTTCAGCAAGCTACAGATTGAGTTGAAGCTTCTGATATGTCATGCAAAAGCCCTTAAATTTTGTCGTTTGTTATAAGTGTTCTTCCGTCATTGCATTATCAGCTAACTGTCTTCATATACAAAAAGGAATGTCATGGTAGAAGCTTGATAAGAATGTATAACTTTGATCCATTCTTCTCTAACACCTTTTGAATACTTCTTTTTTGCAGTGAAACAGAATTGCTACAATTCCACCTTGTGAAATGCTTTATTTGCTTATGTGAAAAGCAGGGCATTAGTCTGAAAAGCTTTTAGTATAACAGCTGAAATGTTTGGGTTGTATTATCCAAGTGTGGAACATAAATTAGAACTGTATCAAGTAATAGGCAGCACAGTAACTTTGTGTGAATGCCTTCTTTTGTTTTGATTCTGTTCCAATTGCTAAAATGGGTGGTATTATGTGTACTAATCAAAATAATCACCCACATCAGGAAGAGGATTTGAATTCTGGTGAACAAGAGAAATAGAAAGGTTAAGCAAGGTAAGAGCAAGTTTGTATTGGTAAGGGAATGATGCTTTGAGGAGGAAATGATGCACGTTATTTTAAATGGAATTAATTTAGTAGGTCACATGCACTCCTGAACACTATCATTATTATGATCTCATGATAGGATAATAAAAACTTAGTAGTGTGGATTCATAATGTACTTTCTTGTCCTGAGGATGCAGAAACTATTTCAATCATCTGTCCCAAGCCATACTTGAGGTAGTCTGTTGGAATGGTGTTTGCTTATGGCTTTGATACCCTCGGTGCTTTCTGTGCTTCATTAAAACTGAGTTCCAGGTTAGCAGAAGGGTTTTGAAGATGATATTCATTGCTCTAGAGGATGACTAGAGATGCTGACAGGCATCTTCAAGAAAGGTAGAAGATTCATGCTCATGATGGCCTTTTCGTGCTCACATATGTGTCCCTGGATGAGCATTGTGTCCACAGGAAGTGTACTGCATTATGAGTACAGCTGGTGTGCACTGTACGTGAGTTTACATAAACCTAAGCCTTGTTAAAGTCCTTTGTCATCCTGCCTGAGATGAGATCCATAATTTATTCATTTGTGATCACTGATTAATGGGGCTGGATTCATTCAAGTGTTATTTCTGAAATTTCCATTGATTTTAGGCTAATCAAGAGGGGTTTTCTGTTTTCTGAGTAGATGATTTATAAACATGGGATATTTAGAAAATTGCAAGGAGGTGCATAATTAATGAGAAGTGGGTAGTTTCTGAAGCCACAAAGTGAAACTAAGTGTTCAGGTTAAGTGCTGCCTTCTTTAGATGACTGTAAAATTGTGGAAGTTGATTGACTTGGAAAAAATTCCGAACCTATTTGGAAATAATACCCAGCCTGTTCTGCACTGTTGCCAGAGTTAGCACAGAAGTTAATGCCTGAAATACGTACAGTCTAGCTTTGACCCTGTGAGCAAAACCCAACACTTTTCAGTGATGACTTCATCCAGTTCTGTTCTTCTCTGTTAAATAGTAATAGAAATAAATAAATTAATGTGTTAAAAGCTGGTATTTTTGAACCTCTTATAACACATTATGCTTCTGTACTAATATTCAGCCATAGCTGTTTGGGAAGAAACAAGTGCTGGAGACTCTAGATCCACATCCGTGTATGGATGTTGTTACTTGACGCGTTGTCTCAACGTTTAAATGGCATATACCTAAATTTCCATGCTAGCTCAAACTGTTGCCCAGCTACCCAAAGAGTAACTCTGGCGTTTTCAATTTCGCAGGTTTCCATCTGAGTGCCACCGTGGTGCCCCCGCAGATGGTGCCGCCCAAGGGCGCGTACAACGTGGCGGTGATGTTTGACCGGTGCAGGATCACGTCGTGCAGCTGCACCTGCGGGGCTGGAGCCAAGTGGTGTGCTCACGTCGTGGCGCTCTGCCTCTTCCGCATCCACAATGTACGCCTGGAAATGCAGTTCTGCTCTCTCCCGGCCATCTTCTCTGAGTCTCTCCTCATTACAGCTTTATGCAGCACACACTCTCTTTAGGAAAGCTGTTTCTGGCACTCCTTTTGGTTACAGATTGTGCAAATATGCGCTCACAGTTGTGGTCTGCAGAGTGAATTGTCTGAGGCTCTAAACTGTGGAATGTCTTTTGATAATGTGCAGATTGCTTTTTGGCCCCTTCCTGTTTCTCATTTAAATGCTAGAATTACTCATTCCTTCTTCATCCCTGCAAGGGGTGAAAGGTCACTAAATAGTTAGTCTTTTAATAAAAGTCTTTGTAAGTATAAAGCTCGTTCTTTACATTGTTTGATCAGAGTGCAGAAGGAAAGTAATTTTGATCACTGTTGGCCTTTCACTGGCTCATTTTAACACATACTGGCTGATAAGTGTAATTTTGACTTGCAGGTTTCAAACACTCAGTTAAGTTTGTTATGTTTTTATTTAAGTGCTTTTATTCTGTGTGGCCTTCTATAGAGCCAAAAGTAGGCATTTTATGCTCCAACCAAATTCAGTTGAAAATGTGTAGAATCAGCATTAAATACACCAGTTGAACCCGGGCCTCGGCGGTGACAGCACCGCGTCCTTAACCTCTAGACCACCACTCCCCGGGCAGATGGAGCTCGTTAGCCCTGTAAGGCAATCCATCTACGTCCTGAGGACCTCGCTGCCACCGTCCAAGCATGCTTGGCCCCGGCAGATGAACCTCAGGATTAAAGGGTGGGCTCAGTTCCGCGCACACTGTGTCTCACCTAAAAAATCCAGTGCGCAGGCTGGAAGGTGTAAAAACCTTCCCTGGTTCTTTGTTCACGAAGACTGGCCGTTACACACACCAGTTGAGGGTTCAGTCTTGCATACAGTTTCATTTCTTCTGTCTTAGGGAAGGATTAAGCTTTGGTGATTGAAAGGAACAGATTTTCTGCTGTCATAGAACATTTTATACCTAACGTGCTTATGATCAACTCCAGATTTTTAAACAAGTGCTAGTAACCTGCTGAAGCTTGTTAAGATTTCACAATGGACAATTGTAATTAGCTTAAATGGATACTCTTGTGAAATCATCAGAATATCAGTATACTTTCTGTACTTAGGACTAGAGAGTTGGCAAAAAAATGGGTTCTACTTTGAATTATTAGTTTGAGTTTAAAAAGGTAGGTATGCAGAGTGATGATAGAAAACAAATTTTCATTTATATTATTTGCAGTTGGAAAATTTGGACCCTGTGTAAGATAAAAAAAATTTTCCCCTCCAATCCTTTCTTTACCTGAAAAATGGTAGTGAAAGGGTTTTTCATGTCTGTATGAACTGCCTGCTGACACTAGCAATTTAAGAGCCAAGGTATATTTCTCTGTGTAGATAAGACAATATCAGAAATGTCTTTATTACCAAACTGCTCTTGCCTGTTTACAGTTTAAATTTTAAGTAGGGCGTTTTTGTTCTATAGAGTGAAAAAGAAATAAACTAGTGATGGGGGCTTTTTTTATAATCTAAGTTTTTCTAAGATATGGGAAGAGATCGATTTTAATACTGAATTAAAAACTCCAGTGAGATAAGTGAGGTGTTTGTGATTCTGTGAAACAGTCTCCAGCAGAGCTGATTGGTTTGCCAGAAGCTTAAGGTTTGTTTTAGCGGTTTGTTTGTGAAATCTCTGCCAGTATTTGTGCAATTGCTAGCAACAACAGATCCTAAGCACAGCTGTTAAAGCAGTTTCCTTGAAAAAAACCTCTCAAAAACAGCTTTTATGAAGCCAAGACAGCTTATTTGCATCTTATCTGCAACACGCCACTTAATTTCAGAGATAAAAAAAAAATTGGCCATCAAGACCAAGCATGATGTGCATCAACATAGCTGATGTTCATGACACTTCATCCTTTTAGTGGACACAGCTTTGTTAAGTCTGCCCTGTTAATGGTGGTTTGTATCTCCTTTTCTTTCTTCAGGCATCTGCAGTATGCTTGCGAGCACCTGTTTCTGAGTCTTTGTCTCGGCTACAAAGAGACCAATTGCAAAAATTTGCTCAGTACCTAATCAGTGAACTTCCACAACAGGTAAGTGGAGACAATTGATGTGACTGACTTTTTTTTGTTAAATTCAGCTATCTTTATTCTGGGTCAATTGATATGATGTCTTTTGTTGCAGGATAACCAGTCATGCTATTCAATTTGAGCTGCTGGGAAGGCATTCAGTTCTTGCTCTTTTCAGGCTTTGCTGTTCTATTATTTGACAATTGTCTATTGCCAAGTAAAAGATTAGAACTGTCTTAAAAGGAGAGAGTGGTGACTATTCATATCAGGATGAATATGTGCTGAGCTTGTGGAAGATTAGACACAATAAATAAATGCATGATCATGGAAAACTTAGCCCAAATCGAGTTGTTTCTTTTTGTGTGTATTTGGTTAGCTGAGTGGAGAAGACTGCCCAGGGAAGGTATTGTATATGTCTTAAGTGGGCACTTTCTAATGCACCCAGCTGGTGACATTTTGACTTCCCCCAGAGTGGCTTCTTGGGGATTCATAAGAATCATTTGGAAAATAAGGGACATGAAATAACGTTTGTCAAAGGCAAAGTCTGATGTCTCATTCCTTACGTATCTGTGTTCAAGGTCAGATCTTTTATATCATCTACCTAAAATGATTGCACAAAATGCACGGGAATAGCCCAGTGATTGTGAAATGTCTACTTTAAAAATATAAGGGCTTGGCAACTTTTTAATGCTAACTCCAACTAAAGGAGATTGAGGAAAACTGACCTGCATGGGTATCTGTCACATTTCAGTAGTGCATTCATAATGCACTTCTAAGTAGGAGTTAGATGACTGTCAGCATGTGCCTAAAATTCATATTATGGTGCTGTGCTTTGGACACTAAGACATTCTATTGCTAAAATGTCCTCTAAATTTCCTACAGAAATACTAGTCTTATGAGAAGAAATAGAGGAATCATATGATATGAAAGTGAAATAAAAATATTGCTTTCTTGTTACTGACAGATGAGCACCAATAGCATGTGCTTTTTGCTGCATTATGTAACAGCCAAAGCTTTTCTTCTCTCAGTGAGGACTCTGACCTTAATGTCCCATAGTCTGGTGCTTAATAGAGGAGGGTTTTGAAAGACTAGTAGTGGTGGTAGTTGTTTCCTGAATGACATGTTTTCTTTCAGATATTTTGTGTCTGCTCCTTTCTACAAGGTTTATTTCTCCTTTGGTCGGGTGTACCAACTGTGCACCAGGAACATCTGAATTAATCAACTATTGCTATTTGCCACATAATCTGATGGATGCTGCCCAACGGAAAAACTTGGGGTTTATTGGCAGATATATTTTAACCTGTATTGTGTAATTCCTTTGAAAAAGGCAAGGCCCACCAGTCTTACTTTCCGTCTTCAAGATTTCTGGATGGAGACAGATACTCTGATACCTTGGGGCCCCATATTTTGACTACATGATGTAGAATTAGAGTAGGCTGTACACATGATTCTATTTTATCCATATTTCCAGTTTGTCAACATGGTACAGTAATATAATGCTGAATTACTTTCAAGTGTAGGGGAGTGGTGGTCTGTAGGAATGCAGCTAGATAAGATGTTTTTCAAAATCTCTGTAGAAAGTGTTTAGTGTATCTATGAAAATGACAGTGATTCTGAGCAGCTGGAATTTCTTACCTAGTTCTTTGCCCAAGAACTGTTTCCCCTTATGAAGCCAGTACTCCTATTCCTGTTACGTATGAATATCTTGGCAAAAATGCCTGAAGGAGGGTCACTGCAAGTCCCTGATACTTCAGCCTTAAGGTGTGATGTTGCCTAGACCTGTGACTTTTCTGCTTTGCGGTGATTCAAAATCTGTAGTAGTGGACAAAAGGTACAAGAATAGCTTAATGCTGAGTTTGTTTCTTCAGATGATTAAAATGTAAAATATCCTTCTGAAGCATTTTTATCTTCCATTTGTTTGAGATGGATCTGTATTATTTGCAAATACAGGTCCTTTGCTTTACTTCAGCGGTTGCATGGAAAGAGTGAGGGTTATCAGATATTCTGTTGCAAGTCATTTAAATCCAAACTATATGGATTAACAGTTTACCTATTGTAAGTGTACATACTAAAGGCTAAAAGAATCTGCAGTTTCAACCCAGATCTAGTTTGGGAAAAAGCTCTTTCTATTCTGCACTTCTCTTTCAAGAATAGCATGTTAAGGGTATATCTACATAGGATTTTACAGTCGGGTGTGAGCCTTCTTTGCTTATGCTCTGAGCTGTGCAGAAGCTATGATTAGTTTAGTGCTGAAATTACATTAGCTTATTAGTGAGTCCCTTTGCTAACAGGGTGGTAAATAAGCTAACATCTGCCCAAAAAGTTAATTATGAATGTATTTTATAGTTTGTTCCCATGTTCCCGTCAGTTTGGATTTCAGAGAAATGATTTAGGAACAAGAAATAAAAACTTCCAAAGTGCAGGAAAATGGTGACCTTGACAGCAGTGACTTCCCTACCTCTCAAAATTAGCTACAGTATCATTCTCTGTGGGCTCTTATTCCTCAAGAAATGAGAAAGGAGCTAATAATCTGTGATGCTTTTGTTTACTTAGAGTGTGACCGCAGAAAGTGAGCCGTGCATAGGTCTTGGCTTTGAGAAAGGAGAGATGTGCCAGCTGGTTGCCATTGTGTGATCTTTAGCACCCTCTGTCGTCCTTTCTGAAAACATAGTACTGTGTGTTCGATACTTCTGAAATTACCTGAGTGATTCTGCAATGATCATTAGCTGAATGTATCAGGATAAGAAATACTGTGTGTGTTAAAAGTCTGCTTCATGTTTTCAGATCCTTCCAACAGCTCAGCGTTTGCTGGATGAGCTTCTGTCTTCTCAGTCTACTGCCATCAACACAGTGTGCGGAGCCCCAGGTAACTAATGTGTCTTATTTCAGTAACCTGTGTCACAGATTGCTGTGGATGTATTTCTACTGCCTCAGGTTTCTGAACTGGTCTGTTACCTTGTAGTTTGAATTGCAGGCGAAGATTAGGGAAAAAGGATGAGTATAGGCAATTGCTGGTGTAATGGATGCCTCAGAGTGTTGGCAGAGGTAGGGAGCATTAGGTAATGCACCTAACAAAGTGGTTTTCTTTTTAATTCAGTATTAATTATAGACTCTTGGAAATATTGATTGGAGGGGACCTCTCCAAGTTCCTACTTGAAACAGGACTGTTTGCAACACTAGATTGGGTTAGCTGTGACTTAGGCTACTTTAGCTAAGTCCTGGTTACCAGAAATGTTAGAGTATTCCTAATTTAATGCTGCATTACTCTTTTGGTCAAGATTTTTTTCCATAATCACCAAACCCTATCAGCTACTCAACCATTTGGTTTTCCATCTGTACTGGTGCATAGCATTTTCTGTCCCTCGTACAGAAGTGAATATTTTTCTCAGTGAACTTGCTGAGGGTTCTGTTGGCACAGTCCATGAATTTCTCTTGATCTGACAGGTTGTAGCGCTACCTTTCAGCATGCCAGACATATCTCCTAATTTAGTGTTGTCGGTGCTGAAGGTAATGTTATGGTAGCATTTTAAGGTGATTCTGAATTGAGTGTTCAGCAACAGGTGAAATAAACTAACTGCCTGGGTACTCCCTATAAACTCTGTAGTTAAGTATACAGAGTAAAATATCTTCAAAGCTTGTGCCTGTATTTTTCTTTTGTAAGATCCCACTGCTGGACCCTCTGCATCAGATCAAAGCACCTGGTACTTAGATGAATCTACTCTGAGTGACAACATAAAGAAAACCCTTCATAAATTCTGTGGACCCTCTCCTGTTGTTTTCAGGTAAACTGTTTCCCATTAAAGGGAAAATGGGATATTCTTGTAATCTGTAAGCCCCATTCACTGTATAGCTTGGACGCTTATGTGATGCCTTGGACTGAAGGATCCTCAGTTTCACAGTCACTCTTCTGGACTGTATTTTTTCATAACTTGTCTAGTGTTATTTCAGTAGAACAGACTGTATTTGCACAATATTTTGCTTATATGGAGTTCTTAGGCTCATTATGCATTCAGTCTTTCAGGTTATGCATATTTGTCCCATCGAAGGGGCAAATATATTTCTGCATGTAGATTATACTCAGTGTTTTGTATGACTGTGCTTGATTTAAGTTTTTCTCATCCCTGTTCTTTTACCTTCAGTGATGTGAATTCAATGTATCTGTCTTCCACGGAGCCACCAGCTGCTGCTGAGTGGGCCTGTCTCCTGCGTCCCCTGCGAGGAAGAGAACCTGAAGGAATCTGGAACTTGCTTTCCATTGTGCGGGAGATGTTTAAGAGACGGGATAGCAATGCAGCTCCTTTGCTGGAGATTCTGACTGACCAGTGTCTCAACTATGAGCAGGTATTCAAACCTCTTTGCTGTGGGGCAGGGGGAAATTCTGGGGAACCAGGGCAGAGCCAGTGACTGGTGCTATGTGTCTATACAATCCATGGAATACAATTCTTTTAATAGTCTCTATGCATTATGGGCATGTGCTTCTCCACACTAAAATAATGATACAGTTTGGTTTTGTTCTGCTTTAATAACGTCCCGTTAACACTGTATTTCCCAAATGCCTCAGTCCTTCTAACATGAATATGTAGAGTCTGATTTCTTTTGTTCAGCATATTTGATTTGATTTTTGCCCAATGAAGGTGATGGGCATGTTGTGAGTTGTTTTTTTTTTAAACAAAGTATGTCACATATGAGCTGTCACTTTGATAAAATCTAAAGATATATGTTATGTGATAGAATCTCAGATTCTTTTGTCGTCTTTGTGGAAGATACTTTTCAGTAGATGTAAGTAGTAAATTTTTTTATATTTTTAAAAATAATATTAGGAAAAAGATTTCCTTTGACAGTTCAGGACACTGATCTCAGTCTGTAATATAAATTGCTGTGTAAGTTTCCTTATTGCTCCGTCACATACCTCAGCTTTGATCAGGAAAAAGGAAATTCTTTATCACATTTTTTCCCTTTTTCTCTCCAAGTGTGAAGGCCTCTAGTAAGTGAACCTCCTGTGAGTGTTTTGTTCTTTGGGCATGTGCCTTCTAAACAGGGAAATTTTGAGGCCTTTAGTTCTTACAAACCAAAACTGCTTTAATGGTCGTAGTTATTTTGGAGTCAGAAGAAGAAAACATGGTACTAACCACAGTTCCCATTTCCTTGTGATTATGAGATTAAATGAGAGCAGGGGATGAGATGTTGGCCGCAGCACAGCTGTACTGACTTGTTTCTCCTGCAGATAACCGGCTGGTGGTACAGTGTGCGAACATCCGCGTCACACAGCAGCGCCAGTGGGCACACAGGGCGCAGCAATGGCCAGTCAGAAGTGGCTGCTCATGCTTGTGCAAGTATGTGTGATGAGATGGTGGTTCTTTGGAGGCTGGCTGTCCTCGACCCAACTATTAGTCCACAGAGGTGAGCCCCAGAATCAGATTTAGTCTCTTTTTAATTTCTGTGATACTCAAGCACATTCAAGAGTTTAATCCTGTAGATTTCTTGTGCTTGTATCATTACCTCATTACCTGTTCAGCCATTAGTCCTTCTGGACTATGTGCTATGTAAGGTTCAAAGCACTGTAATTACTTTAATTGCTATTGCTGCTTACTTTTAGCAACATCAAGTAGTTTGAATATTTTGTTTTCTGAGACTCCCCTTTTACATATGGGTGTAATTCTGCATTGTAGTGTCCCAGTGGAGAACATTTGTTTGAATGATAGCACCAGCTGCCAATTAATTTTAATGGTTTCTATATTTAACCATTCAGCAGTTTAATGGATTTCTGTTTAGCCCAATCATTCACTGTTGTGTGTTTGAAGATGAAAACTCTAAGGGAGTTTATTCTCTGCAGTGTATTGGTAAACAGTGTCACCAGTGTATGATTTTCAGTGTTTCCAGTTATCTGAGAAAAAATTGTGTGGCTTCTGCAGATTTCCAAACCATATTGTGCCTTGGTAAATCACTGCCGTCTTTGTTGAGCACCAGTTGAACAGCAGAAGAGGAACTGAGAGCTCATATTGAGACACTGTGGTTGACATTGCAATAGTTTGTTTTGCACATCTTGTCTACAAAGTGTGGTGTGTAAAATGTATTGGATTAGTTTAATGTGCTATAAATTCTCAGGAAAAGTTTGTCAGAACAAATGAAAACAGGATGATATTTTCAATACAATTTACACATTACCAGGATTTGCTTTCTGTGAATTGTTGTGTAACATTAATAAAATGCCCTGTGTATGTAAGGTACATCAAGGGCACTGAAATGGATGCAGTTTCTGTATTGTACAGTTTACAAGTAGCTAAATATAGGAGTTGAAGACAAATCAAAAACTGTAGGAAACTGGGAATGAGGCTTAAAATAAACACAAACATCAATCAAATAACATAGAAAAAACATAAAAGATTTTTGGCCATTAATAAAGTATGAAGTTGTGCTATGTATATTCTAATTTGTGTTATTTGACACAGTTCAAATTTGCTCAGATCTCCTGCTTGAGCTAATGAATAATTAAAATGCTCCTGCTTGATTACCTATTCTCTTGGTGTTTGAATAGTCTCCAAGAAGAACCCTTTTATACTTGTCCTTCCTATACTTTGCAGTGAATTCATGAGGAGACTGTGCAACCTCTCATCCTAATGTTACCTTTCCCGAGTAGGTCCCGCTCCTTCTTTCTCCTTCTGAAAATCTTCTCATTGATTAAACCCTACTAGTTTGGTCCCTTGTTAATTAATTTATTGACTGGAGAAATATAACTAGTTCCTTTTGTTTAGTCCCTTTTGTCCTAATACCCTTTGCACCTGAATTGGGGTACCCCCTTTTTTTTTTTTTCTTTGATTGAAGTGTTGGGATTGTACCTCAGATGTCTGAAATCTGTGGCAGAAACAAGATGACAGTTGAAATTTCTAGGACTCTCTTTTCCTCTCTTTGGATTAGATCATCAATGCATTTAAACTATTTTGCTCATGTGCCTAGGCCTAATGTGAGATTTAGAGCTGGGAAATGCAGAACAGTTTTGTTCTTCCCATAGCAATAAGGGACATGGGATTAACTACTCTGTATTTTAAGTCTGTATAGCCCTACCAGCTTGATTCTTTCTCAGAGTTTGAACATCAGTTTTTGTTGTCTTGCTTGTTCTGTGCCTATGTTTTACAACAGTTTATTCTCCTGAGGACAACCTGCTACAGTCTAAATTAAATCACTGGGCTCTATATGGGCACATCAGGGTAAAGAGGTAGGTAGGTGTCTGGGAGGCAGATTAGGTGGTCCTGTCTGTCACTGTGCGTTCCTGCATAGGCTGTTCAGGCCATCCTTGTGAATGTCTTGACTAGAGTTATTCACAGTAGTTTCCCAGCTGCTACAAACTGTTTCATGAGTGTTTCCAAGAACAATTCCCCGTGGTACTCATTGGTCTCAGATTGCTGAGGCTCACATCAGTAACACCTTATTTAGGGCAGATAAGCAAACAGGGCAGACAGTATTTCATTTTAAACCTTGCAGTTTGTATTGTACTTTCATGTTGGAAGTGTTCATGTTTTGTTTCCGTGTCATGGACCTGTCTGGGACTTGGTTGTTAATATACCTGTTTGCTTTTTTCAGCCTGTCTTCTTACTACTGCTGTCTGTACTGAATTCAGCAGAAGATGTTTCTGGCCAAAGAAAGGAGGTGTTCTGTGTGTGAAGTAGTAGTTTATTGAAGGCCCTTTTTGTGTCTGCTTCCTAACCTATCCTCTTACTTCTCTTAGGCGCAGGGACCTTTGCTCACAGCTCAGACAGTGGCAGCTGAAAGTCATAGATAATGTTAAGAGAGGTCAGCACAAGAAATCACTGGAGAAGCTCTTTCAAGGTTTCAAGCCAGCTGTGGAAGCCTGTTACTTCAACTGGGAGGAAGCTTATCCCATTCCTGGGATTACATATAGCAGCACTGACAAGAAAAACTCATTCTGTTGGGTAAAGGCCATCCAGCACAGGAGCTGCCGGTTGCAGTGTTCAGAAACTGCCTGTGAGGCTGGTAGAACCCATGCACAGGAGCCTGGGGGACCATGTCTGCAGCCTGGGGACAGGCTGCGGCCCTCTCCCCAGGAGCCAGCAGTTCGTCCAAAGGAACTTACTGGAAAGCGGAAAGTTGTCTCTGAAACGCCACAGAGGGTTCTGAGACGACTCTCAGCAGAAGGGGATAAAACTGTGTATAAGACTGCAGTGAGCAAAGCAAAGTTGCCAGTGAGCAAAGGCTTGACCAGTAAACATAGTGGGAAACGCCGCATGAGCAGTGAAGACAGTTCTCTGGAGCCAGACTTGGCAGAGATGAGCCTGGATGACAGCAGCTTGGCGCTGGGGGCAGAAGCCAGCAACACCTTCAGTTTTACAGAAAGCCCATTGAGCAGGAGCTACAGGGATGCCTTTGAGGAGGATGGTGGGGTGTACTTCTCTGAGGGACCTGAGCCCACTGTTAGAAGCAGTTCTATGGCCAAGAAATCGCCCAAGGATCCTGTGGGGGAGCTGGGTAGTGGTGATGATGACCTGCCTTCTGCAGATGAGAACACTGGTGGTGTGAGCCTAAAACCGGAAGAAGTGGGAGAGAATGGTGCAGTGGGGGGAGGGGATGATGGAGAAGAGGAAGATGATTACCAGGTGTACTATCTGAATCCACAAGAGGTAGCCAAGGAAGATGATGACAAAGCTGAAGGGGGAAATGAAGAGGAGCAGGATATATTTGCTGGTATAAAGCCTCTGGAACAAGAGAACCGGATGGAGGTGAGTTGAATCTAGTTCAAAACACTGTTTTGTGGTTTTATGTATTATATAAATCACGGTCTCACCACCCTCCTAGCTTTCACATTTAACCTAGCATGTTGTTAAAGTGCTTAATTATAATGTCCTCATAACCCATTGTATCATAAGGTATCTACAGTCTTAAGGCAGTGGTAGGTTATATCTGTTTCCAAGAAGCTTGAGTCCCTGTTTCTGTGCTAGCTGCAATTGTGTCCCAGTTTTAGCTAGTGCCATCTCACACTCCAGGATTTACAAACATAGACAAAACTGTGTGTGCTTTTTATGTAGTATGCTTTTTTATGCTCTTGGAAACAGCAAAATTGAGCTGGAATTAAAAATAAGTAAGACTGAGACATGCTCAGCAAGAAAAATTTAAAGCCCACCATGTAAGCAGAAATTCTCTGGAAGGGAGAAGCAGTCTAAATAGACTGTGTCAGATTCCTGTGAAAACCACAAAATATGTTTAGAGTTTGCAACTGTATGAGCAAGCAGCTGAATGGAAATGGCATGAAGTTGTGTCAGGGCAGGTTTAGATACTAGGACTCTTCACCCATTAGACTCTTCACCCAGAGGCATTGGAATAGACTCCCCAGGGAAGTGGTTGTGGCATGAAGTCTGACAGAGTTAAGCAGCATTTGGACAATGCTCTTAGGCCCATGGTGTGATTCTTGGGGTCTCCTGTGCAGGACCAGGATTTGGAACTTTGATGACCCTAGTGGGTCCCTTCAAAGTCAGAATATTCCATGATTCTATGAAATATTTATAGTCAGTCAGTTTGGGTTTTAGGGGTTTTTTTGAGTTACTCTCTGATCTCTTATAATACTTGGAGAGAGGATGGGACTTAATCACTGAAGGAAAGGTGTTTTTGGGGAGTGCTTCAAGGAGTGGTGGTGAAGGTGCAGGCAAGGAAGACTCTGAGAACAACACCTGCTGCTGAAGTTAAACGTGAATTGTGTTTGCAGAGTCTTTGTGACAACTGGATTTGAGCAGGCTAACTCCAGGCTGGCAGCGTGGTTTGCATGTGAGCATCTGTTCTTTCTTGCAGATCCTGTTTGCCTGCGCAGAGGCCCTGTATGCACATGGATACAGTAACGAAGCTTGCCGCTTAACTGTAGAGCTTGCCAGGGACCTACTGGCCAACCCTCCGGATCTCAAAGTGGAGCAGCCACCAACTAAGGTAGAGAGAGAGCTTGTCTAGTTTTGGAGCTAGAGAGGAAGTTGGAAGGAATATGTGGTGTGGATACAACAGCATTCCCAGGCATTCCTCATTTGCTGTGATTCAGGACCCTTCACTGATGCTTCCTTGGGATTGAAGTCTGGATGTCATTACTGTGCCTTATCACTGTGTGTGTGTTTGTGAATAAAAGGGAGAAAGAAAGTAAGAGACCTTTCAGCAGGACTTGAAGTCTTCAGAAACTTGAGATTAGTTAAAAGCTGCTTCATTTCTCCTTATGCTTCAGAGACAAGCTTAGTTTGTCTGTTAAAAGCTGCAGCTGTTCTAGGAATCTATTTTAAATCAATTGAACAAAACACTGTATTTAGCAGCAGCTTCAAATGATATTTTGTATAAGAGATATGTGCTTCTGTGTGCTATGAGGTTATACAGCTGCCATAAGAAGTTGTTAGTTGTTTTGCTGTTTCAGGATAAGAGTATTGGAGAGGAAAGAAATAAGCATAAACTTCTGGAAACTCACTTGTAGTGACATTAAGCAGTGTTTGTTGTATGGAAGGGCTCCCTTGGAAGGGACAGGCAAGCACAGCATCAGTACAGTAGTGGACATGGGTCTTATCCACAGGCCAGCTCTTCTGCTGTGTTGTGCTGGAGTGACATAGGGGAAGTAATTATGTCCAACAGTAACCACTGGAATTTGAGATTCCTCCTCAAAGGGAATAAAATCTAAATGTATTTCATTCTTTCTTCTGTCTACTAATTATTGCAAATAATAGAGGGACAAGCACAGAGCCTTTAGGATATTTAGGAAAGTGTCCTGTGGCAAATTCTTTCTCAAACAGGGCAAAAAGAACAAGGTATCAACCAGCAAGCAGACATGGATGGCAACAAACACCTTGTCTAAAGCTGCTTTCTTGCTGACTGTGTTGAGTGAGCGTCTGGAGTACCACAACCTGGCCTTCCAAATAGGAATGTTTGCTCTGGAGCTGCAGAGACCACCTGCTTCTACAAAAGCTCTGGAGGTATGAAATAGCTCAGGAAGGTGGTATCCATAAACAGCATTGATCTGCTGAAATGTGCTTGCTCACCTCATTCACATTTCAACTCCTAATGCTTGGTTGTGCTTTTATGTGTTTCCTTAAAGTTGTTTGCAGTGGGACTAAATGAATTGGTTGCACATCCCATTAGCATGTGTTGATCTGCCAGAAAAATGATAAGAAACATCACTTCAGCTGTTGTTACCTTCAATGATAAGAAGCTTAGACCTCCTGTGGCAACAGGTCTTTGATTTCACATGAAGCTATAGGCTTCAAAATATTTAAATGAGTACAAAATCTGTTATGAATATATTATACTGATTAGAACAGTTTACTTCTTATCTTAAATATGTCCCCAGTTTGCTTCTCTAATTTGGGAAAACTAAAACCATCTGTAAATAGTTTGTCCATGTTTCTGTTAGTGACATGGTTTGAAACTTATTCCCTAAGGTGAATTGGTGTGACTGTTACATGTTTGAAAATTGTTGTTCTTGCTGATATCTCATTCATTGGCAAGTGAACCTATGCACTGTGGAAGCGTATTCTTTTGGACGCTCCTTGGTGACTATTGGGATTCTTGTTTAGAAAAATGAAGTGTCCAGTTAAGACCTTGTCTGTGTGATTTACAGCCACCTTGCTTTTCACTGCAGCATTGTTCAGTCCCTCAAGATGTGTATTGTTGCTAGATATCCGCCAACTACAATGGTTACACTAATTATTTGTACTTTTTAAGGTCTGATCATAAGATTGTGAGATTGACAGTCACTTGCTACCTAAAAGAAAACAATTACTTTTGCATGTTAAGAATGGAGAGAATACAAGAACAAGGTAGTGAAATGTCTTCACCCTGATGGCATGTGTGCTGCCACCCTGTGCCCCTTCTGCTGATCAGTCTCTGTTGTCTCCAGTGGGTATATCACTTAACATAGCATCCTTTCTCCCACTGGCTTATCCAGTCAGACTCTTCTGCTGATGTCCTTAGGAAAGCTGATACCTTTTTCCAGATACAGCTGGAGTGATAATTAGGGTAAAAATTTTTGTGTATAAATATGAAGCAAGACTGTTATTAGATTTGAAAACCTTTTTTTTTTTTTTTTTTTTTTTTTTTGTGGACAGAATGGTAAAGGTAGCTAGGCTGTTAAGAGTTGCTATAATTTAATAATCCAATAAAAACCATTGCTGTACTTTATATGTAGGGAAAAATGGTCTGCTGCCCACAGGGCCTATGCTGTTGACAATTTCTTCTGTTTCCTTGTGGATACTACCAGGTGAAGCTGGCTTATCAGGAATCTGAGATTGCAGCCCTCTTGAAGAAAATTCCCTTGGGCACCAGTGAGATGAACACTATTCGAGGAAGAGCTGAAGAACTACGTGAAGGGACATTATGTGATTACCGTCCTGTCCTGCCTCTGATGTTGGCAAGCTTTATATTTGATGTGCTGTGCACTCCAGGTACTGACTGCCTTGGCTTCAGTGTGTGCAGGGCATATTCTGAGATGCCAGGTCTTGGGGAATTTTCAAAGAGAAACTGTCTTCTGTATAAGCCTAATCTTTATTCTTGTGCTTCCCTCCATATTGCTGTAGGAGTACTTTGTTCCCCAGTGGAACTGTTTCTGCTTCTGCTTGCATTTGAAAACAACTGGGCACTTACCACATTTCAGTACTGTGTGTGTCTCTAAAATAGTTATAAATGACTGACTTGGCTGCTCTTATGCTGTTTATAGTAAGAGGAAGCTAATATAAATCTTAGTATTTAAAAAATAAAACACAACAACCTGGGATTAGAAGACTGACTTGACAATGTACCTGGAGCCTTCTGAGGTTAGAAATGGAAAAAAAAAACCATAAGGTTCTATGGTCTTGAAATTGATACAAGGCTAGGAATAGGACCACGAGAAGGTCTGCAAATTCAGAAAGCCTCAGAAATGTCTTTTGCTCTGAGGTCTTAGCTTTTGAAAGCTGAATACTAATTCTGTTGTCTTCTTTCAGTGGTTTCTCCCACAGGCTCTAGACCCCCAAGCCGTAATTGGAACAATGAAATGCCTGGAGATGAAGAGCTTGGTTTTGAGGCAGCTGTTGCTGCTCTTGGTAAGAGTCTTTTACAAGAAAAGTCTATCTTCATCCATGTTCTGCATCTTGCCCCATTTTGAATGGTGGGAGTTAGTAGTTCATTCCAGTATAGTGCAGAAATGAAAGTGTTTGCACAGTTTGCCAGAATCAGATGCAGAAGGATTCTACATGCCAGGGTTGAGGTGTCTTTGCAAAGCTGTGAAAAATGGAAAGGGAATATGGGATGAGAACTGAATGTCAACGTAGTTACATGAATTTTAGCGTTCTGCTTGCTCTTGTCATGGAATGTGTAGTGCCTGGACTTTAATGAAGATGGACAGTTTTAGAGAACAAAAGGCAATCATTTCAGAGGTTAAAAGAGGTTAGTCTTAGTGGGAGACTAACAGAAGTGCTTTCAAACATTGTCATATAATTCAGGATCACAGCATGGTAGTGTATTCTTGATTCATTTATCAGCTTCAGCAACAAAGCAATGATTATATATATGTTATGTTGACACCACTTCATGCTTGTTCTATAGCAGTGTGCAAAAAGGAATAAAATGGATTAAACAAGACCTGTTCTCAGTTGCCTCATCTTTGAAAGGAGGAAGATGAGTTATTTATGGTGTGGGGATGCTGGCTTGTAGCATCTGCAGAAACCAAAAAGTTTGTTTCAAGATAGGGTTATAGGCTTGCCTCGACTCTTCCTGTGGCATATTAGTATCTAGTTGTTCTGACAGTAGCAGGCAGCAGCTCCTGTTTATTCATGACCTGTTCCTGAAGTTAACAGAAAAACAGGGGGAAAAAAAGTCTTCTTTTGCCTGTAACAGTGAGGTGAATAGATTAGTCTGAGGTATAGACAGTGCTCAGGATGAGATAGTGCTCAGAGAGAGTCCCATGGGCTCACTTGTCTCTTCATCCCCTCTTTTCTGGCGTGCAGGTATGAAAACAACTGTCAGTGAAGCAGAACATCCTCTGTTGTGTGAAGGCACGCGAAGGGAGAAAGGGGATCTGGCACTAGCCCTGATGATCACTTACAAGGATGATCAGTCTAAGCTGAAGAAGGTGAGTTTCCCTTTGAAAGGGGAGAGAGAGATGGAAAGCAGGTTGTGTTTGGGTTTTAATGGATTTGATAGTTTAGCCAGTGGTCATAAGTTGCTGTGTCACGTACTGATGTTTTACAAGCCATATTGTGGTATTTATATTCTTCCACTGATGCAAAATCTAATTGTGCAGCGTGCATTGCCCTGGAGAGGTACTCTTTCCATGGGGTTTCTTAAGGTCCAGTCGGGAGATGTGTTGCCACTGCTTTTATTGCTTTTGTTTGCCTGCTAAAACAAGTCCTTTCCCAAGGGTTTTCAGTGTGAAGTCTGCATGTGGCCTGGGGATTGCTTATGTTTTGCTGCAGGGATGTTGGCTTGCAGAACAGTATTATCTGGCAAAGCCTCTGTTTTTTAACCACTCACCTCTTTTTAATATATTAGTTCAGTATACTTGTGTCTTAATTTCTCGTGCAAAAGAGAGGCTAAAACTCTACCCTTCCACCCCAAAGGAGGAAAGAAAAAGATTGAAAATTGCTGATGCTTCAGAAATGGTTTTATTAATCTTTTATATTCACAAATCCTCCTACACAGCAAGATATTTTATTAGTATATTATTAGTGTCTTTCTTCTCCTAAGGGAGAATACTTCTGCTATACTCTTCTCTGGGGAATTACAGGGACACTGTAATATCAAACATCTGCAATTAAATGCTCTGTCAGATTTTTGGTATTCATTTCATGTGGAAAATGAACAGTAGAAATGGACAAACCTGTAAAATGTGGTCACCCATTGTTCCCCAATTACATAATAAATTTAAGACAAAAAAATGTTACTGTAGGCCATAGAAGACAGTTTCTCTGTGGGCTTTGCCAGTTTATCTGTAATGTAGGAACAGGATTTTCTGAATGGTAAGCACAGAATTTTTGTGATTTAAACAAGAACATCTAATTTAGAGTGCTCCATTCTGTCCCTGATGTACCAGAATTACTTATTTTTTGTGAGTTTTAGGTACTTTTCAAGTAAAGGCAGTGGTTATTTCAAGTGAAAATGGAGATATTACTGAGTATGAATGAATCTTTGCTTCTTCATGTAATGCAGATCACATGGCTCTCAACTGTGCATTGCTGATCTTCAGTACAGGAAGATGATGCCTACTTTCTAGAGAATAAGCATTTTGTTTTGTTTTCCTCCAACAAATGGAATTTATTGTCCACCAGGAAGTTGATTTGGTACTTTCCCTCTTACCCTTCTGCTGAATGCCTTTGTTTTTTTCCTTGTTGTTAAAGATTTTAGACAAACTCCTGGACAGAGAGAGTCAAACTCACAAACCACAGACGCTGAGTTCCTTCTACTCATCCAGCAAGCCTACAGTTGCAAATCAAAAATCTCCTTCCAAACATGCTGCCCAGTCCACTGCAGCTATCCAGCAGCTTCCAGGGACTTCTGTCACGCAGCAAACTGCTGTAAGCACTGCAGTCCAGAGCAGTCCCGAGAACTTTGTGGAGAAGAGTGCACAGGGTAAGAAGTGCTTTGTAAGGGCTATGCTAAAACCTTTCTGTTTTAGCATAATAAAGTAGTCAGAGTGATTATATTACCATCTGGCTCCTTGGTTACTAGAATGTCACTCTACTGTTATCTGTTTGGCTCTATCCATTTCTATATACATTCTTGTTGCATAGAAATTCAAGCTAGTTTTCAGGTTGTCCTATCTTGAAATAGTTGTATAACCAGTTAAGATAAAACTACTGTGCCTCTGTCTTTTAGATTTTTATCACAGAAGTGCAGGATTTCAAAAAGTTACACCCTGAGTCAGGTGCCTTTATGCAAGATAGATAAGTAAGATTGCTGAAGGTTGTTAGAGGTATATGTGTGTGGTTTAACCCCAGCCAGCTTGGTTTAACCAAGCACCATGCAGCTGTTTGCTTACTCACCCCTGGATAGGATGGAGGAGTGAACTGAAAGAGTACAAGTGAGAGAACTTATGGGTTGAGATAAAGACACTTTAATAGGCAAAGCAAAAACTGTGCACACAAATAAAGCAAAACAAGGAATTAATTCACTGCTTCCCATGAGCAGACAGGTGTTCAGTCATCCCCAGCAAAGCAAGGCTCCATCACTCTTAATGATTACTTGGGAAGATGAGTGCTATAACTCCAAATATTCCCCCTTTTTTCTTCTTCCCCCAGCTTTACATGCTGGCATCATATGATACGGAATATCCCTTTGGTCATTTGAGATCAGCTGTCACAACTGTGTCTTCTCTCAGCTTTTCTGCATCCCAAGCCCCCTCACTGGTGGGGTGGTATGAGGGGCAGAAAAGGCCTTGACTTTGTCTAAGCTCAGCTCAGCAATAACTAAAACATGCTTGAATTATCAACACTGCTACCAGCACAAATTCAAAACACAGCCCAATCCTAGCTGCTGTGAGAACTAACTCTACCCTAGCCAGAACCAGCACAATGCAGTTTGCTTCAAGCTGCACTTTCATATTGGTGGCAGACATCACATACAGCAGCATTTGGTGGAATGTAAGTGCTCTATTAACTGTTCCCAAAGAGATCAACACTAGCTGAGGATGACTGCAGTAATAATAAAATTTTCCATAGTTGCAGCATATTTTCCAAATCTTGAGTTAAATGTTCTGGCCTGGTGTCAGATGATGTGCTTAATACTGAAAGAAAACTCAGATAATCCTGCTCATAAATACCATTTATTTTATGAAAATCCTACATCTTTTGATATTTATATCTTTTAAATGGCTATGACTGATTTTAGAGCTACAGAAACAAATGATAACATTTCCCTCGTCACTGTCCAATTCCTGCAGAAAGCTCTCAGAGGTCTCCCTGTGAGCCAGCTGCGGAGGCCACTGTTTTGAAACAAGAAGGAAAGGTCCCCAGTCGTCTGGCCCTTGGAAACCGAGGTGGATACAATGGGAGATGCTGGGGTTCACCTGTCAGGCAAAAGAAGAAACACACAGGTGAGAATGGACTAGCTCAAACAGCATCTGGTGCTCTGCTAGGCAGTCTGCTGGGGTTTACGCCTTGTTCTTTTATTCACACGAGAAAGCTGGAGAGGGACTTTTAACAAGGGCACTTACTGTTATGACAAAGGGTAATGGCTTCAAACTGAAAGCAGAGAGATTTAAATTAGATATTAGGAAGAAATTCTTCACTGTGAGGCTCTGGAACAGGTTGCCTGGAGAAGTGATTGATGCCCCATCCCAGGAGTGTTCAAGGCCAGGCTAGATGGGGCTTTGAACACCATGGTATTGTGGAAGGTGTCCCTACCCATTGCAGGGAGATTGGAACTGGATGATCTTTGAGGTCCCTTCCAAACCAAACCATTTTATGATTCTGTGATTCCACTTGTCAGCCTTTCCTGGACAGCAGAAGCAGCTGACTGTCTCTGAGATGTTTGACACGGAGAAATAGGATTTGCTCCACAGATTTCCTGCCCTTTTCTATATGGCAAGTTACTATACCTTTCTCACACCAGTTATGTTCTGCGTGATGGATTGGATACCTGGAGCTGATTCATTGCTGGACTCTGGGAGTGGAGTACTGTGCTCCTGGATCCAGAAACAAGTTCAGAGAAGCTGCTGTTCTGAGACTCCTCTGCATTTTAATTCAAGAAGTACAAAATGACACTGATGTCTGTGGCTGAAGTGATTTAATTTAATCTCCTAATTTGCAGTGATTGCCTGGCAACCATAAGGCTTTTACACGACTGATCTTAGTTGGTTCTGCAGGTGATATGACATTTGTGCTGGTTCTGGTGTTGTAGGCATGGCTAGCATTGACAGCAGTGCTCCTGAAACCACCTCTGACAGTTCTCCAACGCTCAGTCGGCGTCCCCTGCGTGGGGGATGGGCAACAGCATCCTGGGGCAGAGGACAGGACAGCGACAGCATCAGCAGCTCTTCAAGTGATTCACTGGGATCCTCCTCTTCCAGTGGCAGTAGGAGAGCCAGTGGAGGAGCCCGTGCAAAGACCGTGGAAGTTGGCAGGTAATGAATAATACCAATGCAAAGAGGCAACCTCTTGGCCTGATCTCAGGGAGCTAGTGTGTGTTGCATCAGTTTATTGGGAAAATTTGCTTTGTTTCCTCTGGACCCTAAGGACAGGAACTCTATACTCCAGCTATCAAACTTTGGGGTACTTGTTGTCTGAAAGATTCCTCTTTCTTCTAGGTATAAAGGGAGACGTCTGGAGAGCCATGCTCCTCATGTCCCAAACCAGCCCTCAGAGGCAGCTGCTCACTTCTACTTTGAATTGGCCAAGACAGTCCTTATCAAAGCAGGTGGAAACAGCAGTACCTCTATCTTCACCCACCCTTCCTCCAGTGGTGGGCACCAGGGACCACACCGCAACCTTCACCTCTGCGCCTTTGAGATTGGGCTGTATGCACTAGGGCTGCACAACTTTGTGTCTCCCAACTGGCTCTCTCGAACTTACTCCTCCCATGTCTCTTGGATCACAGGTTACAGCAAAACTTTACTGGGAAGCTTACTTTTGGGCAGGAAGGGTGGCAGGGAGGCAAACTTATTCCTGAAAATGGGTTGCCCCAGTGATTTACACAGTGGTGCTTGCTTTTGGCCTGGAAGGTTCTTGTGACCTCTTTCTTACACGTTTGTCCTGCGACAAGCCCACTTCTCACACAGAGACTGGTCTTCTCCTTCAGGGGTATGCTGGAGAGACAGAACATGCTCTTTGACTGTGTTCAGTGTTTCAGTTTCCTCCTTCTGTTTGCACCCAAACGTACTGCCTATCCATATGGCTTCTAGGGGCCTGAAAAACACGTCCTTGAAAATTCATGTTTCCGGATATGACGGAAATAGACTGACAGTCCAGACTGGTTTGTGGGTACTAAAATCAGCTATAGCAAGTTCCTTCCACTATTTCAAATATATCTTTAGCTTAACTTTGATAAGTCACCACTTGTTTATTGAGGGCTCTTGTCTGTCACGTGTTTTGGGAGGAAGCACCTAAATTTGACTGGAATCATAAGGGAAGCAGCTGGGCTCTGTTGCTGCTCCTGAACGAAGTGAGGAGTGCACCTGCTGTTGAGGGAAAGCTGACTTTAACTGTGCTGGGCATACAGTGGTGTGAGAGTCTTCTCTCTTCCTCTTAGGGCAGGCCATGGAGATTGGTAGCGCTGCCTTGAACATCTTGGTCGAGTGTTGGGATGGACATCTCACTCCCCCAGAAGTGGCATCATTGGCAGACAGAGCTTCACGGGCCAGAGACTCCAACATGGTGCGGGCAGCTGCTGAACTGGCACTCAGCTGCCTGCCTCATGCCCATGCCCTGAACCCAAATGAGATCCAGAGGGCTCTGGTGCAGTGTAAGGAACAGGTGAGCATCATGTGGCAGCTGGCTGGTGCAGTTATTTTTAGCATCAAGGATGTGCTGCTGTTAGTTGTGGGGTGGGCTCTTTAGCTATTGCACAGCCTTAATCCCAGTTCTGTGTATTTCTTATGTTTCATGAATAACACTGCTCATTCTGCTGCATAACAGCAGAATAGCATCTGTTTGGTCATTTTAGAGTGCCCTATAGTTTTCTCCTGTTGTAGTTTTTCCTTCTTATGTTTCTGGTTTTGTGTTCTTAACTTCTGCTTTTGTTTCACTGCTCCCAGGACAACCTGATGCTGGAAAAGGCCTGCATGGCAGTAGAAGAGGCAGCCAAAGGAGGTGGTGTGTACCCAGAAGTCCTGTTTGAAGTAGCTCATCAGTGGTACTGGCTTTACGAACAGACTGTTGGCGGGACCCCAGCCCAGAGAGAAGGTGCCACTGGCTGCAGTGCCAGCGGAGCACGGGCCACGTCTGAAGCAGCCCGTGGGTTGGCAGACAACCGGGTGACCTCGGAGCCAACCACTGTGACAGTGGCAGCTGCAGTAACTGCGGCAACAACGGTCATGCCAGTGATCTCTGTGGGGTCGACCATGTACCAGCAGCACACAGTGGCAGGGCCAGCAATGGCACATACACACACGCAGGGTCTCCACCCTTACACCACCCTTCAGACTCACATCCCCTGTAATCCCCAGTACATCGGACACACTGTCCAGCACATGCCACGCCCAGCTGTCTTCCCGGTCCCTGGCTCAGCGTACCCGCAGGTGAGTTTTGACTGTGCTTTGTTTGTTTACTGTGACCTTGTTGGCTGCTTCAGAGGGAATATGTCAGACTGGGGAGAGCATGGGGCTCAGACCTGCCATGACCTGAGATCTAGCTTCTGCTCTCACTTACTTACCAATTGTTGGCACTTACTTTGACCTCCCAGCTCGAATATGCAGCCTACTGTGGCTACATGTAAAGTCTCAAGAGAATATAAAATACAATACATCAGTAGTTTTTAATTTTCATTGCTCTATAGTTTTTCAGAAGGCATTGGGCAGAAAGCTTGTCTTCTTAATAGCTTACAGATAAATGGACACTACAGAGGGAAAACCAAATAAAGGTTATTTTAACCTTTACCTATTTTTGAAGGTCTTGGAGTGGCTTTCTGCAAACTGATAGGATTTTTAAAGGGAAGAGGAGCAAGCAGATGTAATGCTCGTGTGGTGCAAGGTTCCTTCTGTGCTTCCTTTTCCTTGTCAGACTGGAATTTCCATGCTCTGGGTTTGTGTGGGGATACCGTATTTTGAACACTTCAAGATTTTGAGGCAAAGTAGACATGGCTGTTACTTACTTCTGTTTCAGGGTGTCCACCCAGCATTCATAGGAGCGCAGTACCCTTATTCTGTAACAACACCATCACTGGCAGCTACAGCAGTGTCCTTCCCTGGTGTGCCCGTCCCATCCATGACGCAGATTGCTGTGCATCCCTATCACAGTGAGACGGGACTGTCGCTGTCTTCCAATGTAGCGAGTAAGTGTTACAGCTCTGTATACAGGGCTGTGTGTAGCTCAGGTTTGTTAACTGTATTGGGGCTGTAATCCAGTCAATCCTGTTCCTCACTGATTACAGGTGGAACGAGGGTTATTGCTCTGAAGAGTTCTGGCCAAATCCACCCCATTCTAAAGATGTGCATGCTCAGGGCTACTGGGATTCATAAGGGAACCTGATTCAGCTAGCAGAGATTTACTTCTGTTTAGCTAAATATCCAGTATGAGACTGTTTTGGCCTTTAGTCTAAAGAATGTTTGGAGCCCTCCTGGCCTTTCTGACTTCTAAGAGCCTAATTCCCCCCCCACTTCTTTGGGCAAGGTGAGCACCAATGATCATGAGTAGGCTGTTGTGATTCCTTTGGTGAGGTGGGTAGAGTGCAGGTAGCAGGGAGCAGGCAGACTTCTGCTACAGAAGCACTAATAAATGTCTTGTCCTGCCTGACAGATTGGAGGCAGCCAGTACCCAAAATATGGAACTTATGTAGAGAGAACATATGTTTTGGCAGAGTCATGGCAATGGGAATGATTGCTCTCGTGTTGTGTTAGGGCTTCAGTGGTGGTGAAGACCCATCAAGTAGTGTGTAGCACTGGAATAGCAGCTGTTGACTGAGTTGTGGACATGCTGTCATTGCCATGGGGTTTTGTACCAGCTGGTCATGGCTGACCCAGTCTTTATCCCCTCACTGGAGGGGCTGTAATGTTTGCCTATTTGTACAGTGCTTTGCAACTCACCTGGTGCTGGAAGACTGGCATGTGGAAAAACACTTAAAAGCTGTGTTGGCTTCCTTCATATTCAGAGTATCAGGAGAATCTTTTTAGTTATTTTTTTTAATCTTGTATTTTGATGCCAAAAAACCACTACAAAAGCTAATAGAGTAGCCCTAAAGGCCTTAGGATCTAACAGCTGACAACCTTAGTTCTGGGCTGATGCTGTGACTCTTCACTGTGAGAAACTATTTCTGTACTCCTCCAAACAGTTATGAATCTTCCAGAAAGTGCTAATTCATCCTAGAACACTTAATGAAAGGAAAAAACAATCCCACCCTTTCCAGTTGCCATTGTTTGTGGCTTGCATAAACTTCTGTTTTCAGTTCTTACAATACTGTTTCACTGTTCCTGGAGTAGGTAGTCATGGGGTGATGCTTGAGCTCTGGCAATAGTTCAGCTCATTCTTATGGGTTACTCTCCTTGGCCAGGCTTCAAATGCAGCATGAATTTTGCCCTACTTTGTGGCTTGTGTGTCTCCTTAGTTGAGGAGGTCAGATGGATCTTTCCTGGGAGGCACATTGTTCTCAGGTATTTAAACATTCACTGGTAAACACGGAGGAAAAAAAAAACAGAACTTGGAGCATTGCTCAAGCTGGTGTAGCCCCACAGCGAAGCCATGAAGTAAGGGTAACAACATGCACACACCTAATGACATGTCTGCTCTGGAGTTCTCAAGCAAACCTTGCTTTTTACTCTCTGTACCTTTCCTGAGAAGGGACAGTTAGATAAATGTGAGCCTGTTGTCAGAGTACAGCTTGCTGGCTCAGTGTTAACTGCTGTCACTACAAATTTAGGTGGTACAACGCAATGGATTTGCACTTGGAACCTGTGATTGCCCTTGATTTTGCTCATACTAGTTAAGTGTCTGAAGGTGACAACTTCTCAAGTCTCCTTGCTGTTATTGCTGTTGATACATGCTGCCAGTGTATGAAGTGGCTGTTCTTTCCAAGGATGGATTGGAGGTCACCTTCCAGTAACACTCTTCCTGCATGGCACCTGAATGGAGTGACAGCTGTCTTACAGCAAAAGTGGAAGAACCTTGCATTGTTGGACTTGATCTTTGAGTGATTTAATACTGCTCCTGCTCAATAATTTTCCTCAGCAGCTTCTCATCAGGTGTAGACATACACGTGCTTGTTTCCTGGGACAAGGAAGAAGAACCAAACATTTCATTTAATAATAGCAAAGAACTTTGAGTCAACATGTGCGTTTACATGTAAAACACAGATGTTGCGCAGGTTTGTGAGATACAGCAGAAGAGATGGACACACACGTAACTGATCCCTTCGGGCCCAGCTTGCAATCAAAATAGAGATATTCCTGGCCCATGGTATTTCAGTTTTAGGTTTGTGGGTTTTGGTTTCTGTATTGTTCTGTTTAGGGGAACAGAACACTGCACTGGCTGAGGGCAGTCATGTGAAGGAGATAATTCTTTTAGGCTGGTGATGGGTCCTAATGCTGCTGTTTTGCTCTCTTCAGTAGGCAGTGTCCATGCAGGATCAACGTTCCCAGCGATTCAGGGGGCTTCCTTGACAACTCTGTCCTCACAGCCCAACTCCCTTGTTACAGGGGGTTTTCCTGCCGACGATGAGCAGCACAGTCAGCCTGTGAGCCCCCAGGGTCTGCACTACCTCCACTCCGCATACCGAGTTGGTAAGGATGGCCAAGTGGGTTTCTGCAGCCTCCTTGAGAGGGATTCAGGGCAGGGCTGCAGGTTTTCACTGTCATTTAGCAATTGGCTACTGTTGGGAGTGATGGCATCTTAGGATCATGGAAAAAGCAAGTTGGTGATTATATGTGAAGGCTAAAAATTAAGGTGAAGCATTTGAAGATTGAACAATTGCTTTTCAGGACCATCAGAGCAAAAGAGAAAGCTAAGTGGGTTAGAGCTGGGAAAAGCCTTGCCTTTCAGCAGGTTATATAAAGGAGTCTGGATAGAGCTCCAAGGATGTGACTGTGCAATTGTGACTATGTGAAAAAAACAGTATGTGGCTCCTGATGCTCATGGATGGTGAAGGCACACCTCTAGTTTAATACCAGCTGAGTCTTCAGAGGCACAGAGGTTGTTGAAGAGAGATGCAGAGGGAACTTACTTTTTGTGAAGTGTAGGTATGTAGTTAGCACTCCTTTCCCAGTCATACTGGTTATGAGGAGATAGTCTGTGCCTTAACTGCCATTGGTACAAGGATATCAGTCTTGGGGTTTGTGAGTAAGCTTTGATTTCGTAAGCTACTGTAGTAGTAAGTAGTAAGCTACCTGTACATAGTCGTGGTCCAACCCAGTGGATGCCTCGGGAAGGAGAAGGGAGCCTCTAAGATGAGCAAAGCCAGCAAAGCAAGAAAAGGGAAGGAAAACTGTCTGGAGGTTGGTTGAGTTTTTTTGTTGAAAGCTAGAGTAGAAAGTACTTGTTAGCTAAAAAGGGGTGCAGTTGTCATTGAAAAGATCACAGTGGTAAGTGGTAGGCCATGAAAGGCGTTTAATAGCCTGAATAACAGAGAGGCACAGGCAGGGAAGAAGGTCTGGAAGATCAAGACATGGGACACGTTGGTATTTGAGAACTGTTTAAATGGAAGGATTTGCCTGAACGACTGCAATGGCATAGGTGAAATGTTTGCAGATTGGCAATACTGCGGCTCAGTGTTGGCCTGTTGTTTTTGCAGCAGAGCAGGTTGGTTTGGGTAGCTTCTCTGTTACAAAATGGCTTTCACAACAACTCTTGTGGTGCAGCTTTTGGGGCTGTCTGCTTGCCATTGCGGTAGGTGCTTGTGGAGTGTCTCATTGCAGCTCTGATTAGGGGTGATGACTGTGCAAGTTTCCCAGTTGGAAACAGGAGATCCAGATGTTCTTGTGGATAGTGTCTGGGCTGGCAGGCTCCAAGAGGAGCCTTTTGTTTCTGTCTGGACTCTTTGCAGCTATGGAATTTTCTGTTGCTGAAGGGCAGGCCAATCAGGTTGTGTTGCAGTGAGTGAAAATGCTGGTCTAAGTCTTACTGGGCAGAAGTGCCTCTTGACTGTGGCTGCCCCTTTCTCACAGGGATGCTGGCTCTGGAGATGCTTGGCCGAAGAGCTCACAACGACCATCCCAACAACTTCTCCCGCAGCCCACCCTACACAGAGGATGTAAAATGGCTCCTTGGGTTAGCTGCAAAGTTAGGTAAGGCTCAGAGCAGTACTTCAGCAGAAATTCACGTGCTGGGATTTGGACCATGGTGGGAAAAAGCTCTCAAAGGAGTGAAACTTCAAAGATTGGGTGAGCCTGATGTCGATCCCATTCCTGAGAGTGTTTCAGAAGATCCCTACTGTTCTTTCATCCATCCATTTGTCCCATTTCTGGGTTATATGGTTTTGAATTCAGTGATCTTAAATTTTGACGCACTGGATGAAGTACATGAGATTGGACAGGGTTCAGAGCATGTCTTTCTTCTATTCTTTAGCAGTAATTCTTTCTTTTCTCTTTCTACTATATAGTAGGCATTCCTCTTTCTTATGTACATTTATACCTTCTGTAAGGAACCTTTTATAGCAAAAGGTGCTCAAACCACCAGTGTTTGGGTGGGTTTTTTTTTTTTTTTTTTACTTCCATTTTGTTCCTGGATCTTTTTTGTCAACTCATTTTTTTAGTTCTTTCACAAGCAGTAAGAATTAAAAAAACCAACCACCCTTACAAACAGCCTGTCTGGTGGCACAGCTTCTGCTGCTTCTGCTGACAAAGCTGCGCTGTAGGAAGTGGTGTCTACAGCCTCCTTAAGGCCTGGGTGCTTGGACATCTAGGTGCTTCCTAGATGGGCAGTCAGAAAACAATGGAGAAGGTGCAGTGTCTCTCTAGTTACTTTGCCACATCAGTTTTCTTACATACCCCCTTTAAAGACAGGTGAACTTTGGAATACCAGTGACTGAGGTGGTACCTGTTTTCTCCTCAGACCTGATGGATAAATTAGAATGTTCTCTTGTCCCTGTGAGTGTGCTAGCCTGTCTCCCCCAAGCCTGCTTGAGGATGCATTAAACTGAGAAGGTGCTCCAGGTCAAGGTTCTTGCTGGGAAGTATGTGTTTTCTTGTGTGTCTCTCATCCTAACATTGTTGTTCTGACTTCTCCTTCCTGTGCAGGTGTAAACTACGTGCATCAGTTTTGCGTTGGTGCAGCCAAGGGGGTGCTGAGCCCTTTTGTGCTCCAGGAGATCATCATGGAAGCTCTACAGAGGCTCAACCCTGCCCATGTGCACAACCATCTGCGCACCCCAGCCTTCCACCAGCTGGTGCAGAGGTGCCAGCAGGCCTATTTGCAGGTAAAGTGTGGTCTGTCTTCTTGCCTGTCAAAGCTGCCAGGCCATTGCCCGCCTTGCAGGTACTGCCTCTGTGTGCTTGTGCAGAGGAGAAGGTACTTGGGTAGTGGTAGCTGAACTGGTCCATTGCCTGATGTATCCCTCTCCGTCAGTAGTGACTAGAATATGTATCACTGGCCTCTTTGGAGGCTGCATATAGAGGAACTCATTGTACTGCTTCTTCCGAGGCCTCTTGCCTCCTGTGCTCTCCATAAAGGCTGGGGTGGTTCTATGTCTTTGTCACTCCAAATGCTACCCCTGCTTTTAAACTTCTGAACTTTGTTTGCTATGTTTTCAAGCCTCCGTCCACTCAGTGTAAGCCTTACTCTGCCCATGCGCCTTAGCAAAGCAGATGTCCTGTGAGCAGGCTGGGTCCCCGTGTGTAACCTGCAGAATGAGAAGTATGAGGGTTAGGTGCTGGTGGCATGGAGCGTTACCTGACCCTTTAACACTGTCCTATGGCCCAGTTCGGTGCTCATGAAGGGGAGAGCACCTGCTGATGCCTTGTGCTGCATTTCGGTGCTCTGAGGGAGCACTGGCCTTGGCTGCATTGGGGGTGTAGGATACAGCACGGCTGGCTTTTGAGAAAGTTCTCCTTTGCCAGAGCCACTGAGTCTAGGGACTGCTGGTGGGTAACAGGATCATGTGGCATATTGCCCTGGGAGCTTGAGGCCTCCGAGTGTCATCAGCATGAGAGTGGTGAGCAAATACCTTAAGGCTCTTTCCCTGTTCCCATCCAGTACATCCATCATCGGGTGATCCATCTCACTCCAGCTGACTACGATGACTTTGTGAATGCCATCCGCAGCGCCAGAAGCGCCTTCTGCCTGACTCCCATGGGCATGATGCAGTTCAATGATATTATCCAGAACCTAAAGCGCAGCAAGCAGACGAAGGACCTGTGGCAAAGGGTCTCTCTGGAAATGACCACCTTCTCACCGTGACATCGGGCGCAGCTCCACGGACACACAACCCTTTGCCCGACATAGTTGTAGTTCCATTTACACCATCCTTCCTTCTGGTGTCTTTTTTATTTTAGTTTTAACTTGTTGGAAACCACTGATCTGATGTATTTATACCATGACATTCCTCTCCAGCACTGTTGCGTGTTGGCGCTCTGCTTCGCTCGCTCTTCCTCCTCCTTCTCAGTGGGCTGCAGGCTTCAGAAGCATCAGGAAATGAGAAGGAAGTTGAGCTGGCTGCCCTGTGGTGTAGTCACTGCTTTTTTCCCTGAGCCCCAGGAGGCTGTCCTGCGAGCAGTTTGCAGTGTGATTGCGCACATGTTAGAGGGGTTGGGGATTCTGTCTTAAATATTTATTTTGGCATTTATAAATATGTAAACTTTTTTTTGTATGGGCTTCTCTTACCCCACACACCATCTCCTGTTGGGAGTGGCTGGGACTGCTGTGCACAGTGAGTGCTTTCTCCATCCATTTCAGCAACTCCTGCTGAGAGAAGCTGAGGCTGGAGTAGCACGGCCAGGGCCACCTCGGCGGCTTTCTGCAGCAGCAGCTGAGGGCAGAGGCTGGAGCTTGGGCAGTCAGTCCGTGACTGGGCTGAGCTGCCTGGAGACTGCCAGAAGTGCTTGGGCTCTTTCTCAGGAGTGTCCCTCACTGGGCACTGCTGACTCCATAGAATGTTTTGATCCTGGTTGTTACAAGTTGTACAATCCTGTTTCTTTTGGCTGGGGTATTACTCTCCTGTAATCAGTTTCTTATCCCTTGTCTCTTCTTGTTTCCTGATTAAACACTCGTTTTCTTAGACTGACTCTCTCTTCTCTCTGCTATGATGTTGACAGTCTGATGCAGCTGGCCAGCTGTGTGCCAGTGGGAGCTCTTATGTGCCCTGGTAGGTAGCTGCCTTGCCTTGGGGAACAGAAATCCAGCACAAAGCAGGAGGCCAGAGCTTTTACACAAGCTCTGAGCCAAAGGTTTCTTGCCTGGTAGTTTTGTGAGAACAGTGTGCCTCTGCAGAGACTGAGGTATGTGTGGACTGGGTCATTGATGACTGTCAAGAGAGTTGGTAGTAATCCTGAGATGTTCTGCCTACAGTTCTGTCAGTCACTATGTTCCTTTTCTAGTCTTGACACCAGTAATATTGTGTGATAATTCAGACCTGTGTATTTCCACAGTATCATGCGAAACAGCAGCTGCTGCTCCTGATGTAATTGTTAAAGAAGGCGAGTCGCTTGCTCCCATGTGTTTAGAGATACTTGGTGGACTATGAAAGATATCCAATAGGGACAGCATTGCAGAAAATTAAATTTAGAAACTGAAGCGTACAAGCACATAAATTTCAGGGCTTTTGCAACTGGAAGGCAGATAATCATGGATGTTAAGAATCCAGTTTCTCAGTAATAATATATTTTGCTTCTTACTTGGGTTTAGTCAATGACAATGGGAAGGTTTTAGTTTCTGCAAGTTAGAATTATCTGCCTGTATTTGATATTTTCAGTGATACTCTTAAAAAAATAAACAAGGTAACCCATAAGCACAGGGCAAAACAGATGAACAGTCTCCTTTGGTTTGACTTCGTGTACTGCACAGACCAGAGTATTACTGAGGTTCCTCTACTTCTGACTGTGCAACAGTAAATATTTAAAGATCTTCTTACAGCCCCTTGTATTCCTCCATAAAGTGTCTAGCTACATGCTAATTATAGATGCAGATGTTTGTAATAATGTGTTAAGTTTTGTGGTTTTTAAAGTAAAGTCCATGTTGATTATGAGCTTCCTGTGATTGGGCAAAACTTCTGGATTTGACTGGAGAGCACAGCCTTATGTCTGGAAGGTTTGGGTTCCTAGAACACTTTCTGTGCTCTCTGGTTCTTGCATGGTTCAGAACTGCAAAAGGGGCTTGAAAAAAGTGAGTTGTCTAATAAAGTCTAATCTTTTCCTTTCTACTGCTATAGGAGAAAATCTGTGGAAGAGAAAGGAGCATCTTTTAGAAGGAAAGATGCATAAGGGAAGTGGGCAAAAGAGCTGAACGTTAAGTATCAGGAGCACATGTGACTGCAATAAGGATTTGGACTGAATAGGGGATTGAAATTAGAGCCTTATCTGTGATATATATTTGAAGACTACATTTAGACCCTGAGCAGGCAAGTTTTCAGACTACTGTAATTATAAAACACCAGGAGAATGAGAGCACTATCAACAGTATCTTTATTTTGGGAAAATACAGTGGAGCTGTATACTCTGAGGTTAGAATGGATGTTGTCTGGAAGCGTACTTGCTTTCATTCTGTGTAGTTCTCATAAAGACCAAAAGAAATCACTGTGCTCATTACCTCTCATTGTGCTCAAAACTTTCTCTCTTTGGTTATTTTACCCAGTCTAGTCCTCATACAGGTTGCACTGCTCCTGTATTAAGGACCCTGTCAGGCTTGTAATCCAGAACCCAAAAAGAGGAAGAGCAAGGGAATCTCACCTCAAGCTGACACTGGCTAAACAAGCAGCTCGGTAGTATGAGTTACAGGTTGGTCATTTCAGAAGTTTCCAATTTTGTCTCTGAAAAAATTAATCAGAGTGAGCAGACAGAGATGGGAAGTGTGTGGAGGTGCTGTGCTCTCATTTAGGTCTTCCAGAAGACACTTTCAGTTCTGGATCTCTGCATCTGTTGTTATTCTTGAACCGTGTCCCACAGAAATATTTCTGAGCAAGGACAGGAGAAAGTGAGAAAGGAGATGATGATGCTTTTCATTATCTTGTGGCTGGGGGGTTGTTGAGGTATTTTTCCTTTATAAGAAATGGGATGAACCCTACTGGCCTGTTTAAACAAAAATTATTACCCACTGCAGTTTTGTTAGTTTGGTCACTGTTCCAGGAGTGGGAAAAAACACAGGCATAGAAATTCTGAAAAGATGTTTCAGTAGAAGACCTGTAAAAGAGGTTGCAGGCAACTCAGATTTCCTTTGCCTTTAAGTTAGCCCATGTTTTTTTGCTTTGAGTAACTGATCTCTAGGACCCTGCCTTGCGAGCAACACATGAAGTGGCTGCAGTCAAGGCCAGCTGCCAGAGCGACTGGATGCTTCCAGCGTGGAAATGATTTTACATGACCGAGAAGCTTCTTCTATGTTGCCTATCACCTCTGCTTAGGCTGGGCAGCAAATGCTGCATTTAGTGAGTACTAATAGCTACAGGTATTTGTCTGGATAGGGCCTGGCCCCCACTGCATGAAAAGAGATGATATTCTGTGATGGGAGACCTTGCAATGGGTTATTGTCACATCTGGTGAAGTCCAATTCATTGTCTGTTCTTGAAGGTAAGATAAATGAGGTTTTTAGACCACACTTTTTCCTGGGTCCTCTGTTCACAATTACTTGCTTTCACTTGCCATATTTGTTTCCTCTTATGCCCACAGGAAATACACTCTCCCTGTTAGCTGTTACTGTCTCTGGAAACAGCAGCTCACTTCAGTGGGGAGTTGGAGAAGTCAGATTTGTACAGGTGCAGATGAAACCAACTGAGAAGTGACTGAAGTCACTGAGAAGTGCTTGCAAGATACTGTGGGCTGGTTTTCAGTGTCCTACTAGTGTTGAAGATGGAACTGCTTATTAGCCCTAATTAGGGAAGTGTGCTAAGGGCAGCCTTGCACTGTGAGTTAACCCCTGGTCTGCACTGAAAGTTTTGTTGGTTTCTTCAGCTAAACAACCTGCCGTGGTGCACAGATGTGTGCTTTGTACTCTGTCAGAAATCAGCACAGGCTGATAAAAGCAAATGGTGTTCCAGTGTTAGGATACTTAGAAGGATTTCCTTAAAAATGGAGAGTCCCTCTGTCTCATTTTATGTATATACAGTAGAGACCATACCTCTAAAAATGTAAGGGAGATGGTGTGAGAAGATAAAGGTGAGATACTGTAAGTGAAAGGGCCTTTTTTCCCTGTCCCCTTCCCCAAGGATATTAGTGGGTGACCATGTAGTGTAATTCCCCTTGCCTGCGTGCATTCTTATCCTGTATCTGGGACAGCAGCATTTGTAACTGTTGATCTCTGCATGGTTTCTGAGTCTTCAGGGCTGTCTTGGCATAATAAATCCTGGCATTAGTGTAGTTGGCAGAAGATATGCCAAGATTGGACTTAAAGTCGTTGTGAGGAATAGTGTGGGTTTTGGTCTTACAGAATGGATAAAATAAAGGTTTTAGTCATTGCAAGCCTCAAACCTTGGAACGCATCTCATGCTGCAGAGGCTCTTTTTTGCTTTGTAGGTCAGGTATGCCAAGCTCTCAGAAGGCTGGCTCCCCTCCTCCCTCTCTGGATATATTCACCTATAACCATCCTTCTCACCTGTGAAAGATTTTTTTGGAGGCACTTTCCAGGAATAGGCGTTACCAGAACAGTATTTGCCTTTGGACTTTGTGTCTTTATGGCCCATGAACAAGGCGAGTTGGAATTGCCCTGTGATGAAGCAACACGTATGGCTGGAATCAGCTGAAAAACCTGCTTCTGGCTGGTTTTGTTTACAGTCCTTATTATTTATTGGATATGTATTTTTCTTTTTGGAGAGCCCATTCAGAAACAGCCTTCTGCAGAGTTGTTGAAACTAAACTTTTAAAATATTTTGCCTGGGTTTGTTTTTGATCGAGCCTGGTAGTGTTGTATTTTGGAGCAGAATACAGGCTTTTACTCTCCCAGCTTATTTAGTGCCCTCTTAGCTTGTGTTAGACTCAAGTGCACAGAACAGCCTTGAAACCCCAGTCAGTGGAAATGGGAGTAAGTATTGAAATATCCATGAAGTTTTTCACCATGTCCTGGTAGAAGTCGACAGCTGTAACAACATGACATAAATTTGAAATAATTTTCTGTAAGAGGTGGGAAAGTTGTATTTGTCTTACCTAGACATTAAGAGAGTGGCAGGATGTAACTGGGAAGATTATTTTCCAAAACAGAAAAGTGTGCTCAGTCTGCTACCACTGGGGTTTTTTTTTGAACTAGGGTGCAGAAAGAAAAAGGGTAGGTTGGGCCATGAGGACTTCTTAGCATTTGATGACCATGACTGTTGTACGACTTTGCTTTTAAGCCCTACTGATAGACTGAATGGCTCTCAACGACAGTTTATTTAAAATATTTTGTGTTTTTCTGTGCCTGAATTTAGCTGCCATTGGCATGATTATATTGAAGGTGGGGTCTCTTGATTGATATTGATTTGTCATTGCTTTTCTGGGCATGTTACTATTGACTGATAGAGCAAAATGACCCGCAAGGAATCAAAGGATGCTCTTTCCAGCTGAGTGTAAGGGCTGAAGAAACAGGATGAGTTTAATCGAGTGGCTTGTTAGATTCGTATCACTAGACTTTTGTGTGTCATTCTTTGAGGAGCTGCAGGCTTCAGCCAGGAATATATGCCTCTGCAGTGCTGTCATCAAGTGAAAACTGCAGTTTACAGCACTCAGAATTTTGTGTAGAATGGATACTTGCTGCCACCTACAGAGAAATTCTCCGTTTCCCTTAGAAGGTCTTCACTCCGGAGCTGAGACTTGTACCAGTATTTCCTGTACCTAATAGAAGTAGTGGCCTACTTAAGTATCTTGCCAACTGAATTCCAGAGGTCCTATGTGAATACAAATTCCAAAGAGCTGTTTCCTATTATTATTGTTTTGCCAATTCTCACCTTTCATGCACCTGTCTATTAGAATCACATGCCTTTCTGATCCCTGGGTCAAATTTCTCCTTTTTAAATGAGTCAGTTTCCTTAGCATCAGACTAAAGAAATATTTTTATAATACATTTTAAAAAAACCCTTTAAGTTCTGGTTTTTTCCTTGTCTTAGAAAAGAACTGCTTACCATAAAGTTTTGTTACTAAATCTTGAGGCTAGAAGATGAGGTTTATTTCCGCGATGGAAGTGTAAGGATCTGTAATGTTTAAAACTGCCTGATGGGTCAGTACCTATTAACCAGTGTCCCTCACTGAAAAAAAAATGGCTTTTGTTGGCTTTTTGATAGCAGAGATCTTCTGATATTATAGAAGCTTCTCTTAGGAGGCAGTGTTTGTTTCCACAGCTTCGAAGGGATGTCTGGAAAGAGGGTAGCTTCTTCACCAATGTGCTGTCAGGGAGATGTAGCAGATTTGAAAATGATTCTTCATCAGGTAAGGATGATGCTCTATTTGGAGCTGACAACAGGCGATTTGTTTGTCGTTAACACAGGCAGTAAGAAGTAGCATAGCATAGAAATTAAGCAACTGGGGGGAGGGAGGGAAGAAGTAAAATGAGCCTGCACCTTCGCCCTTTGCTGCCTGGAGTGCTGGACTAGCGACTGTATGCTAACACTGGCATTTAGTGAGCTCTCCCAACATTTACTCCTCATACCTTCTTTTAGTGTTTAACTCCATCTCCCCAAAGATGTACCATAGTCTGAAGTAAAGCATGAAGTAATTGTGTAAGTGACAACCTACAAGGGATTAAAAGCAGGACAATGTTTAAGGGAGCAGCAGTAGCATTGAACCTGACATCCTTCACCTTCTGTGGCAGCATGTAAAAAGAGCTGTCTTGCTGCAGTTGTGGTTGTTGGTGAAGTGCCTGGAGAAGTGAGAGCCATAAGACTGTTTTATAATGCTGTCACACCATGCCTATTTAAACAGTGTTCTGGTTCCAGGTCCCTGTGAGGTTGTTTGTTTATTAGTGTAGAGCTGCTCATGGGCTGCTGGCCCAGGCACACCTGGACAGGAGGGACAGAGCCAAGCTCTGCTGTGGCAGGAACAGCACCTGAAAACCACTGCAGTAGCCAGGGATGACCTAAAAGTCACCACTCCTGCAAACCACTGAGTCTCTAACTGTAGGCTGTGTGCTGTGCCAGCATCTGCAAGCCCACCAGGGCACTCGCAGAGAGAGCAGCCTTGGGACACTCTTTGTGTGTTGTTTCAAAGTAAGTTAAACACCTTTGCTGCCCTCCCAAATATCCGCTCTAGGGCCTGGATTAGGTTCTTCACTTTTTCTTACCCTTCTAGAAGCTTAGGGTCCATGACATCACTCCAAATCATCACAGAGAAGAAAAATAAGTAGTACATTTATTGAATCTCCACTTACTTACTACTACTTCTAGCCTTTATTCAGACACGTGCTCAGCTTCGAGAGCCAAGAATTTCTTCATTATCATTCAATGTGAATGATGCTATACATGAATCCAGTGCAGGAAGTTGGGCTTTTCTCTCTAACAGGAGTGAGAGAGCGGTTTCTTGTCTTTCCGTCCTGTTTTTGGCTGCACAAAATAACCCTTTCCAAGGGCACATGAAATAAAATACTATATTGCATACTATATACATTTACATACAATGGTAAATGCACCATTCATTCAGAAACACACAATACCTAAGGCTCAACGGAAAAGCTCAATTGAAGCAACTTCTCTCGAGATAGGAGAGAAATAGCTCACGACACTGGAAGTTTCCATAACCTGTGTTCATGTGGATCCTGCCCCTCTGTTCCCTAGAACTGCAGCAACCTCCAAGGACCATCTCTGCTGAGGAAGGAGGGACGATGGCCCACACCACTGCAGAAGCCCACGGCTCAGGGACAGAAAACATGTGCAACCATGATGGAGGGTTTCCTCTGAGAGTAATTATCCAGCAACTGCAGGAGGCAGCAGAGCACCTTTAGTGTACTTACTTGACCACATGCAGAAGTAAGAAAATGAACAGCCCCTTTTGGACATGGGAAATCACTTCTGGTGCAAAGCCTTCCCTTTATATCTGAACAATACTTACTTTTTACTGTTTTTTTGCTTTTCTTCTTGGATTATTAGACTGCAAGAAGATAAAAAAAGGTGCTAGCTATTGGAATATGTGGTTCGGGCCCTGGAGTTGTTGGAGAGGGAAAAATGTTGCTTTTTTTTCGCTGACTGGACATGGAGAACCAAATTGTTTGCTTTCAGCTGTCTTATCAGCCTTATTTGACAATACCTGAGCTTTGCCTCCCCCAGCTGCTGTGCTGCACTGACACATGCCTCTAAAGTGCTTTATGGGGACATTAGTGCTCCTTGGTTATCTTTTGAAATGTCAAAGTCCCTGCAGAGAAATACTTGCCACATTGCCATGTGTGGCAACCTCTTCCCTAAGATAACAAAGCAATTCTGTGTCTGTCAATACCTGCAGCTTTGCCTTATCTCCCACTGCCTCTGAGAGAGGCACTGGGCACTGTGTCACACCCAAAGTGCTGCAGGTAAGGAGAGGCAATCTTCCTTGTCTAGCACAGCTGTGTCCCGGAAGGTGCAGTCCCCACCATCCACACGCAGTGGCACTGTAAGCAATGGGCATGGCCACCATGCTCTCCAGGGGGAGGAACAAGGCATTCCTGTACCTTGCCATGCCACATACGGATAGAATTTGGGGTTCACTGGACTAGATTCCCCTTTTTTTTTAGGCTGCTGCTCTCCTCAGCAGTGGGCTCAATAGCTCACTCTGCAGTTTACTTCTGGGCTCAGAGGAATAACACATTAATTCCAGCTAGTGCTGGTTTCAGAGACTGAGAAAAGTAATTTAAACATACAGAAAGTGTTAACTGGGCTCTCTCCTCTGCTCATAGTAGGGCAGGCATTCCAAATCTGTCCTGTAAATAAAAGTCAAATACTAACACACCATTAATACTCAAGAATGTGACTTTCACTCTATGTCAGAGGCAGCAGCCCTCTCCAAGGGTCAGGAAAGGCTCCACATGCACATTCTTGGCTCCTGCTCATTTGTCCAGTTGTTTTGGCTTCACAAGAGATGGCATCATGGCACACATTGGAGCACCACACATCCCAATGGCACTGGGGGCAGGGGCGTCCCTCTCAGCTCCAGCTGGAGTTCTGCAGTTCCTCTCGGAGCCAGGTTGGAAGGGGCTGCCCAAGTCTGTTCATCAGCTTGGATAGTTCAATGTTGTGTTCCCGGTAGAAGTCTCTAAGAAACAGCCGTGACTGTGTGGAAAAAACAGACCACATTAGCATGAAAGAAAATGCTACCCTCAACACACATCCCATAGGTGATCGGGACAGATGGTAGAAAAATCCAGATTGGTTTACTGGGATGTTTCTACATCTCTTGCTGCCAATAGATTTGAGTTACTCACCAAGGAATCCATATCAGGGTATTTTCTTCCTTTACTCTTTCCTAGGCATTTAGTTTTTCCTCCATCTAGCAGCTGGCACCAAAATCCTTTTGTTTCATCAAATCTGAAAAGAACACTTGTCTTTAAAAGATTCATCCACATGCTAATTAGCAGCAGCAGAAATTAAGTAACTGCATAGATATGTCCTATTTTAGTGATTTATTTGTGGTATTTGTTCCTTTTTTTTTTTAGAACTTGCCTACTCTGACAAGAAATCATTACAAACAAACATGACTCAGCTTTATGCAAATTTCAGAGGTAAAATGGTGTTACAATATTTGTTCATGGGAGGGAGATAATAATCAGTGTTTTAGTATATGTGAATTCTTTTAAATTGCCTCACTGTAGCCGAATATTTGAGAATCCCCCAACTGTTTAAAGAGTCAAGTGTTTCTTGTCTTGCTAAAACACAGGTATAAGGCAGTGTTGGGAACCATGTCTGGATCTGGTCTGCTCTGTGCCCTCGGATGCCCAAAGGTGAGCTTGAGGTTTGAGCAAGTACCCTACCACACCTGAGGCAAGCTGTCCAACACCATTTACTTTCTGCCTCTGGCTGAAGGGTACCAGCCAGTACCACTCCTGTACCACTTCTCCATTTACCACCAGCATATGTGCTTCGGCAAGTAAAGCTCTCAGGTAACCTGACATTTTCCTAAATCTGCTCTCCCCTGGGGAGCCACGTGGAAACAGCTGTAGGAGGAGAACTGAATTGGTTCTTCTCTCTTGACCACAAAAGGAAAGGGCAACTGCTGCATGCCCTCCCTGCCCCGACACCAGCCTCAGCTAGCATAGTCTGTGACAGCAGAGATGATGTGAAAACACAGGTTTCAGCTGCAAAGAACAATATTCAGCATCTCCAGTGGGCTCGCAGAGTTTCCACTGAAGACTGATATGGGCACAGTTCAGCTTCAACAGCATTTCATCTCTTCAGATTAACTGTGGGCAAGATCACAGTAATGGCTGAGTAACATCCTTCAGTGTAGTAGCAGTGTTAGCCTCTGCTAACACTCCCTCAGATAGCCCCGGGCACCTGTCAAATCCACGTCTTCTGTAGTAACAGCCTCTACCTCAAAACTCTGCAGTGTGTCCCTAATTTCCATCTGGGTGAAGATAGGAGCAGCTTGTCACACATTTTTTATCGTACCTCCTCTACCTTCTGTCAGATACAGGTATAACACAAAGCATAAGGAGTGCTAATAATTCCTACACCTTTTCTGAAACTACAAAGACCAAATGGAAGAAACATCATAGTCTTTCCAGAAATTATAGGGGAAGGGGTGGTTTTGGCACTGTCACAGAGAAGCATGAAACTGCTCACAGCAGTAACTAAGCTGTGATTCCAATCTTGGTACAGTGTCATGCTATCTGAACCTAATTTTAGGTTAGGCACACCTCTGAAACCTTTGTAGGTCTTGTAGTCAAGAGACAAAAAGTGTTTTTTCAATCAAGAGCTTACTGGCTGAGAAAGCATCCTACCTGAGGGCCTGGGTGTAGTTGAAGAGCGGCGTAACTCCCAAGAACTTCTGGATGTTGTCCATTACAGAGGCAGGGTTGTGTCTCAGCTCCTGACCATCCACAATGAGAAGCTGAAAAGAGAGCAGCTGCCTGAGCCTCTGCCATCTTGTGCTGACTGACACCTGTGAGCTCCCTGGATCTCCAGCTGCCCCCAACCTTTGTGCCTGTGAGTGAAGGCGGCCAAAGTCTGTCTGTTCCAGCACAACACAGTGGGGGGATGTGGCCCACTTGTCACCACAGATAGACAAGTTATGATGAGGGCCACAAGTATCCTAAAACAGTAGATCATGACAGGCCTTGCTTGATAAAGTTGTCTTTGGCCAAACCCCCTTTAACTAAGCACTAAGACCCAGCAGTAGCATGTACAGGTTGTCTCAGGATACCTCATGTATTCTTTTTAGATGTCAGGAGCCACTGTGCTAAGTATTCTTCTGCAACCTGTGATTATTCTGCTGTTACAGATATCATAGACAATAACAAAGAACATTTGTGCTAATAAATTACCTATTCCAAAGAACAGAATAGAGAAATAGTCACATGAACCGAAGACTGGAGGAAGGCAGGAGACCCTAGCCCACAGTAAGAACAGGGAAGGTGTGTGTCATTCCTCACAGCAGTAACCTCCAGGAATAGTAAGGCAAGGAGATACAAGACCAAGAATGCTTCGCCATGTCTCTTTTAGTCTTGGCAGATCTGTAATGTACAGCTTAGGCTCTGCTGCTTTGCCAGAGAATAAGAGACTAAATGGGCACTATAAACCTCTGCGGGACTGAGAATAACCCCAGCAACAGAAAGGAATTTGAAAAAAAAATCCTAACTCACACTATATATATATATATATATATATATATATATATATATATATATTAGACAGTCTAAAAACATCTTGGAAATTTAGAGGCAATAATGATCTATACTGTCTATAATATGCAAATTTATACACTAACCACAGAATCCCGACATCTCTGCAGTGAGCTTTCCTTTAGCAGACAGCTAAAGGCTTCACAACATAGGAATTAACAAGAGGCAGAATTCAAGAGCCTCTCTTTAAAGCAATGAAACCACAGCAGGTAGCTGAAGACCTGGGCCAGAAGAGGGTCCCTGAGCTGCAGGCTGCCAAGAAGAAAGGAAGGAAGTGCTAACACTGATGTTCTTGCTGAACTTCTGAGTACTGTGGGACTCTCTAGGAGACCACAGTGCAAAATTGGAGTATTCAAGCCTGATTTCTTACCTGCTCATAACATGAGAAAGGAAGTGGTAGCTCTTGTTCCGAAAGGCAAGACAGAAGGAGAGAAGGGGAGCACATGCATGTGAATCAGTTTGTTCCCCCTTCCTCTGCACTAAACCTACAAGGGGCCCCAGGAGAGCCTCTGCTGCCAAACGTCCTACCTGCCCTGAGGGGTAGTATGTGAGCCAGCGCTCCAGGTGTGTGGAGTACCAGCCAGGGAGCAGGCACCGGCTCTGCAGGTTGCGCAGTTCCTGAGGGGCCTGGGGTTTCGCAGAGATCACTTGGTAGAAGGTGTAATTGAGCGCCACAGGGTCATTGTGAGCACGCTGGTGCTGAAAAACACAAGCTGAATTTAGGAGCAAGAACACGTGATTCCACCTCACATATCTCTGTGCAGACCCTCCTGACTCAGCACAGCCACTCACCAATGGCTTTGTATGTCAAGCTGTCCACATGCTGCAGGCAGCCTGCCTCCTCTGTGGAAACAGATCCATGGATTCCACCCCACTGGAATCTCTCTCTGGCCCCCACCCACAGAACAGTGCCGGGAAGTTACCTGATACCACGAATAGGCTCGGTCAGCAGGGTTGATCAGAACAGTAATGATTTTGGCTCGAGGCAGTAGGGCTGCACCGCGTTTTGGTACCACCTCTGTGTCAAAGTAATTGGCACTCTTCTCAAACATGAAGTCTGTGCTGGCATTGGAGGGGATGGGAAAGAATTCCATGTACCTGCCGAACAGATGGGATGCTGGTGAGCAGCATGGCCAACAAAGAAATGGCACCAACCCCACGATGCCCTCACTCCTCTTGAACTGACACAGTTTGCAACACAACTGCACCTCCCCAGTAATGCCATGAATGGGCAGACGGGTGCAGAGCTGGCAGAGGTGTGACTTGAAGAAAGGTGGTGGCACATGACACAGAAAGCTGGGAGATGATTGATAAAAAGGTAAGGAAGTATTTTGCTGAGAGTGTGTTCCCCAAGTCCTTAGACAGAGGAAATTAGAAACCTAAGGGTAAGGTACCAGTTGCAAGCTCTACCAGAAAAGACGTTTTGTCCAAGAATAAGGTCAGAATCATCTGCCTGCTCTGCCACTGACAACTTGTTTAAACCCGTGTAAATTCTATGTCTTTTTTACCTCAGTCCATAGCTGAGATGCAGGTGAAGAGCTTTACCCTAGAGTTACTCAAATTTCTCAGTTTCCACATAACTAATTTGACAAGCTTCTGTGAGGCAGAGGATAGGAGGGGGGCAGGGGACTGTGAAGCACTGGGAAGAATAGTCTGCCCAAATTTAAGCTGTACAGCTAAATGCAAAGATCCTCCTCTTGCATGTGATAGTACTTGACTCCTGTGAGCTTTGCTCAAGTACCAACCATCTTCCAGTATCTTTGACTTCTCTGATCATTTAGAGGACTGTTGCAACCTCCCACAGCCATAAGCAAAGAAATCCCACAGAAGAATGCCTTACTGCCACACAGCTGGTCTTTGGAGCCTCTCAAGAGGGAGGGCAGTGCCATGATCAACCAAAGCTAATAGTTCAAGCAAGAAACAGCTTTAAACTTTCTCTGCCTGGAAACATAGTGGCATAATATGCCAGGTGCAAACACTATCATAAAAAAGACAAGGTATGCACATGGACACTGGGAGCCAGCACAGGGAACACAGTAGCAGCTCTAAGTCTCAAGGTCCCAGAACAACAATAGGGAGGTTGTCCCCTCTGTATTAGGTGTTTTAACTCTGAAACAATGAGGAACTTTTTAATGAGAACACAGTTGTCTGCTTTGCATGTCAAAGTAAAAGTAACTTCATGACAGCAGTGCATTCAGCAAGGACTTGCTGAATTTTTAAAGCTAAATCATGCCCACAACTCTCCTGGACAACAGTCAGTAAAATCAGAAACTACACAGTTGGGTTAGAAGGAAATGTGCACTGAGCAATAGCAAGGAAAACAGCTGTTCAGAAATAAAGAAGCTGCCAAGGGGGCTGAGGTGGAAATACAGAGAGACTCAGGAGAACACAACATGGGTGCACCTTATCACAGAAGAACGCATGTCAGGTTTCTTACCAATCGATTCCTTTATGATAGTTGGGACCATTAAAAAACTGGATCTCCTCAAAGGTGGATGGACTTGGGAAGTTACTGGTGACAGCTGGATGCATGGTCAAGAAGAAGTGCACAGCTGTTGTGCCTGCAACAGGAACCAGTTAAAGGGACCTGGCTCACATATAATGCTTGGCTGAATGAATGGCTTTACTGCACTGCAAAAACCAGTTCCCAGATGGGCACGCTCCCATCATGCGTGGCTAACCCACCCCTTAACTCATGCAGGTTACAACAGCAGTGACACCAAGCACTCGGGGATTGAACTTGCCTGAGCATTCAATCCCACATTTCAGCTCATGCAGCTCATTTAAGTCGCCTCCTCAGCATGACAGCTGCCACCCACATTAGCTACCGCCACGCTGGCACAGCCACTGTCACATGGCAGAACCCACACCTGCCAAATGGGAGGAGGCTTGGGCAGGAGATGTGCGAGAGACAACATTACTGTCCTTGGATGAGAACTCAGCTGGAGATGCCCTGGCCTGCCTGTGCTGTGCTGCTTTCCCTTTACCCCGCCAACCCTGATGATCCTGCTCAGCACACAGCTGTGGGCCTCCAGCAGTTCTCACTGTGCCACTGCAAGCAGCCTGGGTCATGATAAACACTGACAGAGCTTCACAGTGACACAGCCAGGAGACAGCAGCTTGGCTGGGACAAGCTTCCTTCCAAGGCTGAGCCCCATTTGCTGTGGAGGGCTGGAGCTGCTGATCACTGTGCAAAGACTTGGCTTTAGCTAAAGAGGTTTTTCTCTCTTCAGCCTAGAAGGGACTCATCAGTACAGCACAAACAGCTGTGTCACAGCCAGCCACAATGCCACAGCAGTTAAAAGGTGGTGACAGAGAACAGACAAAAGAGTTTCTCTCCCTCCCACAGACAGTGACATGGAGCATGCAGTGGGTACACAGATCTGTCGCAGGAAAAGCACTAGGGGACATTCACTGTAACCTTTGTTAAGCGTGTGCACTTAGTCCTGCTGACAAGCTTATGTCTGTGATACACTAAGGTCACAGCTTCTCTGAGCTTACATGGAAAAGCCAAAACAAAACTCTGCAGGTAGGGGAAGCCAAGCACAATGCCAGAGTGGAAAGTACTGACAGACTTGCCAGATTTAGGTTAGAACATATCTGAGATTGTCTGAAATGTCCTCTGTGGTCATTTGGCAGCTTGCATAAAGTGCAGTCATATAGATCTATGGCATGGACATTTCCAGCTCTCCTCTCTGGAAAAGTGAGATGGAAGCTGCAATCTGTCTTTAAATAAAGTATACACGTTACCAGTTTTTTGAGGTCCTACGATGAGGAACTTGGGGAGTCGATCACATGTTTTCTCTTTGGACCAGATATCCTTGTGCCTTTTATCATCACAGGGATTCTGTAGCACAAGAGATGAGATTAAGCATTACCACAGGAGGTAATGGCAAGGGGAGGAAAAGCTGGAAGGGCCAGTCCTCTCGGGAAAATGCTATTAGCATATGAAGAACACTTCAGAGCCACACTGCTGCTCTGCCAAGCATTAAGAGGTGTTAAGTAAAAACATGGGGACCATTTTCAAAAGCTCCAGAGTGACATTACAGCCAAAGTCCCTCTGAGAGTGATAACTACAGGCCTTGGCCAATGTAGCCATACTGGGCTGGGCCACCATGTTAGTGCACCTCAGCATCTGTGAACTCCTGGCAGACAGACAACTCTATCACCTTCAGTTAATTTCATCTGCTCATTACCATGCAGAGAGCTGCTGCACTGGGAGAAAATGGAATAAGCATGTTTTTATTTAATGAACATGAATTCTGCAGTGTGAAATTACTTTCAGATTAATCACATTAACATGCATGTGAACTCCTCCAGCACCAAACAGGATTCTTTCTCACACACTTCACATTTCACAGCAGCTTGCCCTACTACAAGCCCTTTAATGACCCAAATGCCTGCAAGCTGGCCCCCAGTCACATATGACAGTCATCCCTGTCCCCAAGCTCACGTCAGATTGTGACCTACTGCTCCTACCCCCCTTCCACCTTGCAATTTGCCACACACGGCCTGAAGCCACAATGGTTGAACCTAAAAGCTTTATGCTTTACCCTGCTGTGCTCTGGATCAGCAGTTTAAATGTGGGATACACCTCTTCAAAAACTACTAAGAGCAGTTAAAGCTGCCTTCTCACCTGCCACAAGGGATTCTTCTCCTGGGGAAAGATTTCAAAATACTTTTTTGCAAGCTGGACTGGAGGCAATGTTTGCAGGCGAAGGTTGGTCCAGCACTGCACAAACTTGACCAGGCTCTCAAAAGTGTACAGTCCTAGACGGTCATTCCCATAGTTGGACAGGTGGGTCATGAAGATGCTTATCTGAAAATAGAAAGACATGGGCTACTGGTAAATCAGGTAACAGGACTGGTTCCTCCTAGCTTGATTCCACAGTCACAAAGAGGCTGTTCACAACTCAGACTGCCACGGTGTCTTGGTTGACAAGTGTCCATCTGCCAGGATACAGCAATGCCTTGAGGCAAAAGGAAAGAAACGTAACACTTTCAAGACAGGAAGAGCTCGGGAGAGGAGGAACACAGACCTCTCAGTAACCCCTTAGAATGGTGTGTGTGGGAGGGTGTTAACTGAGCCCTGGATGTGAGTCCAGAACAGTTTCAAAATCCCATTCAAGTGGCTCTAGAACATTTAGGGGAACAAGGCTTAGCCAGGGACTCCCTTGAAAAGCCTCTTTCACAGGAAAGGGAAAACAGGAGCTTCCCTTCCTCTCCCCAGGGCACAACCAGGGCAACCTCTCGAGCTGCAGTCTGCTACAGCAGGGGAGCAGGCTGGGAAGGAGCACCATGCCGCAGGGCAGGGCACGGTGGCATAGGGACAGTTGTCACTGGAGCTCTTCCTAGACCCACAGCCTGTCACAGCTTTCCTTCTCTTCGGAGTTGACATCTCAAGCGTAAAAGAACAACTGGTAACTGGCACTTTAGAATATGAACAGGTGTATGTGGGGATGTGAACGGGGACTGCAAAGAGACACTGCACTAGGATATTGTCCTAGAAACAGACACCAGCTGGTTAGTTTTAGCTCGCAAGAACCTTCAGCACAGGCAGCCCCCGAGAAACGTCCTGCCAAGCCCAGGGATGTTAATCCTTTGGCAAAGTGTCACTCAACAGCCGTGGCAGCCGCCCCAGCACTGCAGTGCTCAGGAGCTGGTGTGCTATTTCTGCCTTGCCAAGCCATCTCTTCTCTCCAGCAGATACATTTCCCTCCTGTCAGTTTTTCACTATTTTAACTTTCGGATAAGAGTGCAAAGAACTGTTATCAGCTTGACTCTAGTCTGTGGGTTTGACAGACCCCACAGAATTCAGCATCCCAGAGCCCATAACACAACGCCACTTTGCCAGACACAAACCCCACCACGGCTGGAAATTAGAAAAACAAAAAACACTGAGGTCAGTTGAAGGAATGACCACGTGGCTTATTTAGCACTCCTCACACAGTGTCAGCCGAGTGCAGGGAGGGAAACTGACCTCAGTCCCTGCTGCACAGTTTTGGGTTCAATTCTGATGATGCCAGGTGAGGGCAGGAGGCAATAACAGGCTTCCCTGGCAGGGGGCAGGAATGGCTTTCCCACTCACAGTAGGGAAAGAACAAAATGGGGAAGCAGGAGACAGATGGTCTTGGGATGAAGACATTTGCTGGCACTCAGGAAGTCTGAATTCAGTTTTCTGCCCAGTGTCACTATGGACTAGTCTCAGCAAGACAAGAGATACTCTTTGTGCCTGAGCCATCCCCAAGACACTGTAAAACAAATTTAATCCTGTCCATAAGGTGCTCACAACCGCGGTCTTTGGGTAGGCAACAGAAAAAAGTGGTAGGAGTTTGGGACACGTGGAAAGTAAATGGAGTTAAAAGATTTATCACGTTTGTCTACCTGTGAGTTTTTCACTTCTGGTGTCCTACTGAGCTGACGAGAGACGCCCTGAGAGACAGGCTCTGGCACCTACACTTCAAAGAGCAGCGTGTGCTTGGTGCTGTTGTGTAAGAAGGACGTGCTAAATACAACACAGAGCTAAGGACAGAAAGATGAGTGTAACTGCAAGGCACGGTGGCAAAAGCATGCGACTCATGTTGTATTTTGCCCCTTTCTGGGAGATGTCAGGAAGGTTCTGTGACAGCAAAGGGTGGCTCATCCCTTTGACTAGCTAGTGAAATATGTAGAGGAAAAATTTTCTGCATGAAGAGTCTGGCTCACTGGCATAAATCAAGTACTGCAGCAGGGAGGACACAGGTCATCACCTGGGACCTCTTCAAGATTTCCAGAATAAAAAAAAGCCTGCATGTGATCCAGGTTGGCAACTGCATCTCAAGGCTGACTACGTTTGGTAAAATGGCTCACACAGGTAATGCTGCCACCTGCAAACAATCCCAAGCAACTGGATTTAGAAGAAGGATTAAGACAAACCCAATTGATGAGCCATTTCCCTGTATTTCTGGGAGTGCAGTCATGTCCTGTAACACACTTGCACTGCTTAACAAGGCCTGGCAGCTTGCTCTGCCCCGTCACAGCTACTGCTGCCAAAACAGCTCTGAGCACTACTTCTGACATCAGCTACACTCAAGTGCCATCTCTCCCTCCCTCCCATCCACACCCACAGACCCCGGGGACTGGCTTGGAAATAACACCTCCCTCCTCTCCCTCTCCCTTCCACTGTCAGTGTGCCATGATTTCCCTTCCTTCACACTGAGGAATAACGAGAGCAGAGGTCACAGAGAGCCCAGACAGAATACAGAAACAGGAGGGTTTGAGGACCTTGCAATATGTAACAAGCAGCTGTGGGCACAGCAGTAAGCGGCCTGCGCAGTGTAAGCAGAAGTGTTTGTGAGAAGAGATCAGCCTGTCTGCTCAGGATCAACAGCTATTCTCCTTCTGACATCAGACCTTGTTCACCACTCAGAAGATCAAACATCTTCTGTTTGCACTGTGGAGTTAATCACACACACACAGGCTTGGAGATTCCTGCCTGTCTATATCCACTCAACAGGAGCTGGAAGCACCAAAAAGGACTGAAAGAGCCTGGTCCAAGTCTACTTGCTACGGATCACTGCTGGGGCTGTGGGGCTGGCCAGCTTTCTTTCAGGTCCCTAAGATGGCTCTATCAGGAGGGGAGGAATGCAAGGTCTGAGTCACTGTGCAAACACAGCAATGGAGAGGAGCTCAGAGCACAATACTCTGCTCTGACAGAGAGAAATGCCTACACTGCTGAAAGGAAGCAAAAGTAAAAACATGGGAAGCATCTGAAGGTGCCTGAAAGTTTAAAAAAGTCACTACAAAGACCCAACAATAAATCTGGTAAATAAGCTCATCCTGTACCGGAGCACAATCTTCCCAAACTTTTCCTTGATCACAGATTACTGACAGCTAGTTAGACCATCACATGCTTATCAGCAATTTTAATGGGGAGTTCTAGATACTGTGTGTGGAGGGACACAGTGGAGTTTCTATAAATTCTTTGGCATAGCCTCCTAGACCAGTAAAGATTTCTGGATTACAGTTTGGCAACTGGTTTTCCAAGAGAAACCTGGAGCCCTTAACTTCCACAGAGGCTATTTCTGCAGGCATGTTTTAAGATCTGACAAAGTGGGACAAGATGCAGTTCACCCAGCAAATGGGAATACAAGCCCAGAAAAGAAACTGTCGTGAGTAAAAAGCAGTTTCTTTCCATTTGACTGATCACTCCATATGTAATGGAAACAATGACCTTCTCCTTATTACAGACTTTTCTCAAGCAGGCAGGTTTGGGTGTTGTGCGTAAAGATAACAAGTCTGCCTCAAGCAAAGGGGGGGGAAGGCTGGCTTCCAGACCTCAGGGACTCAGGCTGGCTTTTAGACCTGGAAGTATAAACTCCTACAGCTTTTTAGCAAGGGCTCTCATAGACCTATAGCTTCAGAGCTGGTCACAGGCTAACCTTCAGAAACATGGGGCCTGTTTGTAAACTACAGCCTGTTTGTCAGGTGCAATCTGAGCACACTGTGAGGATCTTTCATTCTCACAGGTCTACTTCTAGGAGTAGAGAGGCACTGAACACTAGGAGAAGCAAGAGACAAGGGAAAAATTAAGCTCAGTGAGGGGAAAAAGGTTGATTTTCTGATTCACTGCTCCAGCCAAAAGTGGCTAAAGCTGGGTATTCAGCCCTGTAATCAAGGTGCAAATGAAACAGGGAATGAAAGAAAACATCCTGGTGAACAGAGCCACCAATGTTACATGAACAAATCCCACACAAAAATACTCAAGGACTGGCACAGTACTCCAGGATTCCCACCCATGAAACCAGCCAGAACCAACTTTACTTTCTCTCAGATTTGCCTGCACAGTTTCTTGTCTATACTCAGGCACTGGTGGAAAAATTGATTAAAGGAGAAGTAAGGTGGCAAAAATGTGGAAGTCATAAAAAGAGATTAAGCATCATTATGTTCGAGAGTGGCTACAGAGGTAGACAATCTAAAATCTTACTGCAGTTGGAGAGGGCTACAACACTTCACCTCCTGATTCTATCCATTCAGAATTTTCTAAAAATAACTGGGGTTTTGTTTCCTTTTTTTTTTTTGTCTTTTGCCACCTAGTACACATTCCCAGCCTCAATGTGAAGTGAGAAACTCATGTGATTTCCCATCCATGGCTATGACCTGGGAAGGGACTGCAGGGTGCTGAAGGTACTACATTAGCTTAGTGGCTTGACGGAACTGTCAAGTATTGAAAGAGAAAAAAAATCCCTGTGTTGGACCAATATCTCACAATAAAGCCTTAATTTGAAAGCTACAACACAATAAAAGAAAACAAAAATCGTTTCAATCATCTACATATTGAAAGAAAAGCGAGACACCTCGTAATGAAAGCCCAGCAAGAGCAATTATTGTGAACAAAACTCATCAGTAAGCCAAGGGAGAAGCCAACAGGCAGCACATGTGCATGGAACAGAAGGAGTATCTCACTTCTGCTTCATGAAGATACAGCAGCCCAGGCAATACCCACTGTACCTTGGGCCATGCTCAGTGTGTCACCCTGGGTAGTTGCCACCTGCAGAGAGTTGCACTTGGATCACAGCACACTGGATCCTGATGCTCCCTTGTAAAGCAAAGCAGCATTCCTTAGCCAGTACTTCCTTGGCCCCCTCTTGGCCCCACATCCTACCATGGTGTTGGAGACACCCACACTGTGATGGTGTTTATACCGAATCTCCAGTAAGATCCAGTCCTTCCCCGTACCAGGCACACAGGCTGAGACAGCCACACACCAACTCCCCCTTCAGATCAACTTACTGGGTTCAGAAGCACCGTCAGGAAGAGCTCACCACCACGGATGCTCTTGTCCAACTCCTTTGAGCCACCAGGATATTCATTATAGAAGATAGTGTGAGTAAAGAGACCACAAGTCTGTCGAGGCAGAACCTGGCAATATCAGAAGAAAAGCAAAGTTAGAAAAGAGGCAGATGCAGCAGAATCTACCCGTGAATGAGTCAAAGCAGCACTTTGGGGGTCAATATAAAGAGTAAGGGACATAAATGACATAGGTTCAGAGGACTCCTGCTATTCCTTCCAACCGTTTAGCTCACCACAGTGTGAAAAAGCCACTGAGATCTCAGCTGAGTCTTGCTGGGCTTGGGTTTGCTCTCCATTCAGTACTGACCTCTGAACTGTTCCAAGAAACACAGAACTGGCTTTAGCCAAGTTTTTTTTCTTTGCTTCACTTAATGGTTTTGGAAACATTGGTGATATTAAGATTAATGTCTCTGATACAGGTCACTAGAAGACCATTCCCTGGGCAGGAAAGTGCGCTCTGCTTGCCCAGCTGTGCTCACCATGATTCCATTATGGATGAATCCACGCCGGTACCGGGCAGGTCGTAGGTGTGGGTATTCCTCTGTGCTCGTTACTTGGATGTTCCAAACGGATTTCCATGCTTCATAAAGTTGTGTGTGCACAGGATAAACCCCAGAATGATGGGGGGCTACTGCATAGCCCAAGTCTGTGGGAATCCCATGCTCCTGGAAGCAGAATATGTAGCTTGATAATCCGGTATTTAACCAATAGCCTTAATAAGGATCCACGTTGGAGCAAGGTAACAGAGTAACATGAAAATTCTCTGGATTGGGAAACCTGAAATACTACCTGTACCTCTTGTTTTATGCATCTATAGAAATATAAGGGCAGTTTTGTATCAACAAAGACATTCAGCACTGGTAACAGCTGCTGTAAGAATGGTCTTGCAGTTTGCAGGTGTGAAAAATCAGACTAATTCAGAATTCTCAGGTCAGGCTCCATGGTTACTACATACTAATCAATGCTGTTAAGTGACATATCTCAGTCCCACAATGCCTAGATGTGAGTCATCACAGAAGGAAAACAAAATTTCCTTAACTGATATAGAGGAAAGAAAAATGATGGCCGGGATCTGTACTGTCTCTAGCAATCCAAAGAAAAGCAGACATGGAGCAAGAGACTATTGAGGGTGAAGATAGGGGGCCTGGAGCTATACTGACAGGAAATATCTGAATTTCTTAGGTTTTAATTCTACTGTGTGGTTCTGGTAACAATATTAACGATGACAGCTCTACCCTGGTGGTGCACAATAAAACCAGAGCCCCAAAATGAAGCAATAACCTTCTCTCACTGCTGGCCTGCTTTATGTTAAATATGTGTAATTGTGTTCTGTGCTTTGTCTCTCTTTCCAAAAGACTGCACTGTTACTTAACTAGGAAAAGGAGGAGCCTAAACTGTTTCTATAATGCTGTGACTGTGCTCTGAATTCAAGACCATTTCTAATCTGTGTGTGTCATGGGAACACAAGACAGCAGTCTGCTATTCCCAAGGGGATTACCATCAAAAAAACCAAACCAGAGGTGAAGAGGACATTTCTTTTCAGAGAAACATGTACGCTATATTCAACTCTGAGCTGCAAGCATCAAACTGACATTGTTCCAGCAATGCAGGATGTTCAAGACTTCCCCCTCGTCTGCCAAAACCCAGAGAATTTCTCCTGTACTCCCTAGATAAGTAACTTCCTTCAGCATTGTCTGGGAAGGCCAGAAGTAGGGCTGCTAGCACACAGCATTTTATACTACCTACCAGGTGACTTCCTTACAAAACCACACTGAATAAGGATGGAAAAGAAAATGCCTTCTTACTGCCAGAGTTTGTAAATTAATTGGATGGTAATGCTACAAGTTCACACCTCAGCAAACAAGAGCCTTGGGATTTGCACCCTGGAATTCGGTGGAGCTGCCTGGGGCCATGCAGGTGCCAGGAAACATTTCCCATTGCACAGGCAGGCAGGAGAATGGTGCTGTCTTCAGGCAAGCAACAGGAGCCACACATCAATCTGAACTTTCGGAACTGGCTTTCTTAAATTCAGCTGAATTATTAAACTAGTATTTGAGTTCAGTGGGGTCCAAACAGCTATTTCAGGAGAAGAATGTTTAACGATCAGTACTGTAAATAAACTGCAATGCCCCTTACCACAGCAAACTGTTTGTTGAGCTTCATCTGCTCAGCCAGCACAGTGACATTGTGGAAAAGATGAGGCTGCATGTGACTCCACATGTGAGGGAACCACCAGAACTCCTTCCTGTGTTTGAGCAGCATGTCATCCCCTTCGTCTTCCTCATCTGTACCTACAAAGAGCAGAACAGAAAGTGCAAAAACAGAAGGCAGAAGAGGGGCTCAGCGCTTAAAAGCAGTGGCTAATCCCCTGAAATGCAGATTGGTTCCAACAGGGAATCATGCTCTCTCTAATGTATTACACACACACACACAAATGTGGGGGCTGTACACAGGTGCTGGGACATACAGGGGCCAGGACAAACAGGTGCCAGGGGGTTACCTGTGTGGTAGAATTTCCCTGAGAAGCCCAGGTTGAAGGTGAAATTTGGGACTAACGTTCTCAGCTTATTCTGGGTGCTCAGTAAAGCCTGTTTGAACAAAAGGAAAAAGAAATGTTCATATTAATGTTTTTTTGCTCTGTAACATTCCTCTGAGCTCTACTGGTGCTCACTTCAGTCTGAAGTGGTATCACAGGGCATTGCTGCCCTAGGAGTGAAGCAGAGCAGACAAGTGCTCCATACAGGGAATCTTTACTTGAAATAATTCTGCTGTACTAAATTATGACCCTTTAAAACCATAGTCAGATGATGCTCTCCGATGTGATGGACCCAGAGTAGCTGCGCTAAGGAAAAGGGACAGCAAATCTCACTTGCAAGCAACAGATCCTTTACGCTTTCCAGATGCAACCTCAACGCTCCCTTCTCCCATGTTGGCTGGGACTCTGCTGTTGAACCCTTTCTCAGCCTATGTGTTAACGAAAAAGATGGTGGGGCAGCACACGATGCACAGATGAAGGAGAAGAAGTCAATAATATAATGAACAGTAACTAAATGATCCAAAAGGAAGGGGATTTTATTTGGAGAGTAAACGTGGATTCTCAGAACTACCCATGCAGCGAGTCCTACCACAGCAGGGAGGGAGCCCTGCCTTTGTGTTCCCTCAAAAGTGACAAAATAATTTTGTAGCAGGAAAAGTTTCCTGAATTTTGTGAAGAAGACTTGGGAGAATAAACATTCACAGTCATCACATCCCCTAAAGGTTCTCTCGTGCTCACTTGTATCTGCTTTAAACGTCCAAAGTAATTGCTATAGCCAAAGGGAAGGTGCCTTGTGCCACAAACCTCAAGGTCTAACATCGTACAGAGTAAGACACCAGCCAGCCTTGACACAAAGAAAAACAAACCACAAACCAAAATCCAAACAAAACTCAGGGGCTCAGTGTGTCACAGACTAGTAAGACAAACTAATTCCAGTCAAATTTCTCCTGCTGGAAAACAATAAAAAGAGAGAAGCCCTGAGATGCACACTGCTGCTATCTGGGTGCTTTGGGGAAAGTGCCAGTGGTGCAGCTCCCTACGGGAGAAGTTCTCAATCAAACAGGGAATGGGAGGAAGGCTGCTGGCAGGTGAGAGAAACAATCCTTGTCCAGGCTATCTATATTTTAATAGCTTTTCTAAGAAAGCAATGGATCAGTGACTGCACCAAGGTGAAGGTGAAGATCCCTCAACAGCAGACTTGGGCTGGATGCAAATACACACAGGCACATAACTCTGGGGAAAGCTATCAAACTGTACAGGGGAGATATTCCTGCATCAGCTGCCCTTCCCCAGACCCTTGGAGCACAAAACAGCATTGCAAGGTGCCCTCACGAGGCTCACACTCCACAGGCATTGTTTAAGTGCACCACTCCCCCAGTGGGGAAAGGGCACTCACAGAGGCAGACTCTCACTCTGTGGGGCAACCCTGACATCCACCACTTACAGATGATCTGAGAAATCACTGCTGTGATTTCATACATACACCAATGTATCAAAACAGTGCCGACCAAACACTACCTATCATATTAATTTCAAAATGGCTTCTGTAGTTTACTCCAATCACCCATTCACTGGAAACATATCTTGGAGCAAAGAAGCTGAGCGGTTTTATTCCCAAGGCAGTCTATGACCATGGCAAGGTGGGAAGATCAGATGGATTTTGTCTGCAGTCCTGCAGAAACTCAATGTTCTCTGAGGGAACCAAGCTTTCACACTTTTCCCTACAGACACACTTAACTGCCTGTTCCTCATTGCCACAACCACACAGCAGTGACACCAAATGCAGCCTGGGATGAATTTCAGAGGTTCCAGTTCCTCCATGGCCATATGTTTACCACATCCTTACCTCAATCCCCAACCAAGAATAGTATTTTGAGAAATGTAAGGCACGTGACATCTCCAGAACCTATCATAAACATAGGCAGCACTTTTGAAAGGTGACGTGCCAGCAGCACTGATGGCTGAAGCCCCCTTTGCACAAATCCAGCATTGGCAATGGGAGATCAAGATCCCCTTACATAGAGACACAGGGACTCACCCTACTCAGACTAAGAGCTGTGCACCTCTCTACAGAGAGCTTGATCACAATATTGCTTCAAAGTTTGGACCAGCACCTTGAGCATATCACCCCGTAACTTAGACAGGAAAGTGCCACTTTCTTTTCTTTCTCCAGAGCTGTCCCAAGCCTCACCACTTCTCCCTGCTGCCCAAAAAGGCACATCCAGTTCCCCAAGCTTGGGTAGAAAAGTGGAGGAAGGAAAGACAGCGGTTAAGAGGCTTAGCATTCCTCTGCATGGAAAGAGATTTACAGCCTGGCTGGGGTTACCATGACAACACATCTGTCTGATAATAAATCCCAAAAAGCCCTGCTCCAGCAGGCTGCAATCCTTTGTGTCCTGGGAGGGACCAGGGAGGTACTCTGGGGGCCCCAGAAATTCAGGGACTATGAAGCCCTATGGAGTCCTGCTTTTCTGGCAGGTTTATTGCTAATTGTGTGCCACCCCTCTGCTGATGCTGCATCCTTGTCACAGCCACATCTGTAAGGTAGCATGGCATAGGTTTGAAGAAACCTCCTTCCCCTGAAAAGGATAAAAGAGACTAAGATGCCAAGAGAAGTATTTGGACATTTGTTTCAACAAACTGTGCATTCCATGTTTCCTAGAACACGGGTTTGAAGAGGTCTGTGAGCTGTAGAAGGTGCAACAAAACAGGTGTGGGAACAGGCTGGATGGTGGCACTTTTCTCTGCACTCTGTTTCTCTTCTGTAAAGTAGGATGAATATGATAATACTAATAATATCTTACAGGTGATTCAAGTGGCATTTCATTTATGTCCATAATGTGCTATGAGATTGCCCCTCCAATCCATCCAAGTATCTCCGTTTTATATTTTTACACTATTTTTTTATATCTGTTTTTACATATTATTATCATCTTTTATTTCAAAAATCTTTTCAAGAGGCAAGCTAGCCCCCTAGCTAGCCAAAAAGGCTCCTACCCCAGCGAAACTCCCTGCTAGAAGCTCTGCACAGCTCACCCCAGCAAGGAACAGATGGGGTCTCCAAAGAGATGCTGAGCACTGCCCACCACATCAAGGCCAGACCTGCTTCTCGCAGTCTATCAGAGAACATCCACTGCAATGCAAGACCTGTATTTTTGGAGGCCTTTAGTGCAGGCCCAATGACAGAAAACTACGTTCCAATGCACATTTCTGGACACAATGCAAAAAAAGTCTAAGCTTCAGTCTGATGTTCAATGCCCATAGCTTTAAAAAAGGTTTTTTTTATAATCTCAAATGATGATAAGTATTTACTTCTAAGCAAATGTTAGGGGAAGAAAGTTTAAAATTGTGCCTTTTGTTGCAATACATTAAAAATCTACATAATCTCACTGACAGATCTGCAAAGATTTACTCAACAGTCGCTACAAGCTTTTGATGTCATCTAAAGACTCTCTCAATGGGGTTAACATTCTAGGAGTGAGGAAAGAATCAGGGGAAGCCACAGCACTCTGACTGTACTGGTTCCTTCTTTAGGACCTAATCCTTTCCTAAGATGGCATGGTGAGCTTGGCATTGCAGTCGTAGAGGGCTAAATCTTCATGCAACTCTGCTTTTTTAGCTAAAAATCTTCTAGAAGCGTTTGCAGAGATTTTAGCTGTTCCACACAAACACTAAATATTATCTATCTCACATCCCTCTAACAAGAGGCAAAAGATGCTGGGAAGAGAGGATACCATGACTGTAAGAAAACAGTGCACGGACAAATGAAGATAAACAGATGATAAAAAATGGAGGAAGAAAGCTGAATGCTTTGATAGCCTCTTCTCAGTGCTCAAGCAAAGGAATATGTGGCAGAAACACCTGCATTGTAGATAACGCCCCTGTGGACCATGGGCAGCACGTTCTTGAAAGGACTTCCTGCAGTTTTCTCACTGCCCAGCAGTAGCACTGGCAGAGCTCAAAACAGCACTGGCAAAAGAGAAAGCTCTCATGATACTGGTATTTCTACCTCCCCTCCAATCTTAGAATCAGGGAGTTGGAAATTGCTGAGTACTTTAATTGCAGGCAAGATCATCCTCTACGATTTAGAAAGGCAAGAGCTGGCTGACAGCCACCCTCACTAGGTTCTCTGTTTTCCACCCTCACCATTCATAACCCAAAATGAAATGACTGTCCTTGATTTTCACTTAGCTTGCTCTCAGACTCACTAGCAGTGATTGCTCACACTGTTCATGCCCTTGGAGAGATTACCAGCAAAAGAGGCAAAAACTCATCTACTTAATCTTCTTTCCTCGTACCTAAAGACAACCAGGAAGGATCACAAAAGCCAGATCCTTTTGCATTAGAAACGGCTTGTCTTTGTTGACCAGTGCCATGGAGGTCTGGATTATGACTTTAGAAGAGACTGACTGTGGAATAAATTAGAAGAGAAAGGATTCTCCAAGATTTTGTTTTGTTAATTACGTGCAGCTCAAATCTCTGGGAAACTTTACAAGGGAAAATAATTTTCTTTGTGCAACTTCCAACTGTTCCACTTTAATTGAGGACTGCAAGCTCCTGCTGCAACCCTTCAGCAGAAAGCAGGAATTCAAGGGTTACTATCTTTAAACTAAAATCAAGCACGCTTCTTTTTTTCTTGTTAAAGAAGAAAGCCAATCAGCTCTCCTTTAAGCATCACAAATAAAAACATTTCTCTCGTGTAAGACACGTACCATGGATATGCATTTGATCAAATCACAGTCAGTGCTTTCTTTTAATAGTAATTTTGTCTGGGAAGCTCTCTGAACGTGGACCTGCATATGGCAAGCAGGCTCACTGGGACAGCAGAGTCAATTTTATACCTTCACACAGCATCCAATCTTCAAACCGCTACCCTGACCACTGTAATCTAAGCTTTGAGATAAGGAGCTGTGTGTTGAGATAACAGCCCTGAAACAGAGCTTTCATATAAAAGGCCAAAGAAAATGCCAGCTGTTCTGTTACTATTATATCCCCTTCTCTCCCCATGGTGAGAGGTTATCAACAAATCCATATAGTTATTTCTTGCTTTTAAAAAATAAAAATTCATTAACCTCGCGTGGCTCTGCAATCAGAGAGCTTCTTTTAAATGGATAAATCTGGGGTTTATCTGCTTTGCCTGAGATTCTCTGCTTACTGATCACAGATTATTCCTCCATTTCACCCTGTTAAAACCCAAACAAAGCATCTTTTGGAATAATCTTGTCTGGGTTTTTAACATCACTAGAGCAGCCTTTGTTCCCGAGTGCTTTGGCCACCTATACCCTGCTTTCTCACATGGGTCTGTAACCTGCACAAACACTGTGGAGGTGAGAATCTCTGCCAGTTTGGACTAGAGGGTGTAGGGCCTGCTTAGGACCAAGACAAGACTGTGATCCTTCAAAAAAAACAAAAAAGCCTTTCAGAGCATTTCAGCACCTCACAACACAAGGACACTGCAGGGAAATGAAGAAAATGTTAGTATTTTTCTTAAGTAAGTAGTACACACAACTGTTCCATTTGTTACACCAGTATGCTGGGAAATGCTTTTTCTTTACCTCTTTGCTTAGAGCATTATGGTCAAAGTGGCTTTAAAGAATTATTAAAGAATGAAGCAAGCTAAATAATTGCATGCAATTAGAGCTCCTTCAGGCATGCAGCTTCAAGTGATTTGAAAAAATAAAGCTAGCTCCAAACAGAATGCAGGGTTTTCCTCTGCCTTAAGCTAAACTTGGGAGCAGAAGCAAAACATAAAATCTCGAAGTCCTAACAACATGAAGATGAACTATGATATATCTTGCATGGATGCATAAAAGAAGTAGAAAAGGTGGTAAGACTCCTAATGAGGTGGAAGAGTGCTCCTGGGAACATGGAACAGATGAGGCTGAGGTAAGGGGCCAAGCATGTACAACAGTATTTTGTCTTACACCTTTGCCTCAAATGTTTTGTGCCCCTGGAAGAAAGTTTAAAGGGTGCTTCACCTTGAAGTTGTTTTGGAAACATGCTAAGGCAGCTGCTGTCACAGGCTTATCACCATCACAGCTGGCACCCAGGGAACTCCATCCAGGACTCATCTAAGGGCAAGTGCTGAATGGGAATCCAGAGTGCAACAGCTGTGAACAACCTCAGCTCACCTGGAGAAACAGGCAGTGCACCTGCCTCGATGGCTACAAACCAGAACTGATGGGGAAGATAGGAAGGGAAGTCCTTGGCTCCATGAAGCAGCATATGCACACATAGCACAGACTCAACAGAACACTTTATCACATACTTTCAAGGATACAGAGAATGGGAAGGGGTGCTTAGTTTCTTACCTTCTTCCTACTTGTTTTTTCCTTTCCCTGTCTCAGTTCCCTTTCCTCCACAAAATCTGTCTCTGTGCCTTACCCATAAACCTTTTCTAATGGGTCACTGTATTACTCCAGAAACTGCCAAGGAAAGCAAACCACAAAGATAGCATCTCTCTTTCCCAACTGTGAAGCCACAGAGATGGTTCTCATGAAGGCTTGGTCTGACCATGTTTCCCTGGTGAATTTTTTGATATTCCCTGCCCAAGGATGATTGGCAGATACGAGGGGAGTGTAACAAAGGATGAGAGAAAACCCTTCCTTTCCCAATTTGGTTATGTGCTGAAAAGATGGATGGCTAAAATAGAGACTGTATCAGTTTACACCTCCTGGACTGGCCTACAGTTCTGCAATATAATATATACAGTTTATACACATCACAACAAATAACAATAAACATATTTTTTCTGTTCTATTCTAACACAACTTGCCTTTTCCTTTTGAAACGTAGAGTTTACAGCTACAAATAGGTTGGCAGAAGAAAACCTGCCTATGATTGTTCCTTATATTAAAGAGGAGAAAGGATAGACCACCACAGGCATCTTCCTCCTAAATTCAGAGAGCAGCTCCTGAAATGCTCCATTTAAACCTAAAAAACTGTTGAGAGCATCATATACAGTGCCTCAGCATTTTTGCAGGCTACTCCTCTGTTTAAGATGAGAACAGCTGCAGCAACTAAATTAAACACCACCTTGACTTTTGCCATCTTGACTTTCCTGATATACCACACACACTAGAAATCTGTCTAGGGCCTCTGGGGATAGCTACTCAGGGGGTTTTACCTCTACATCAGACACTTTCATGCGAGTGCCCTCTTTTCCCACAAATATATCGTCAATGTCGACAAGGATGTAACGATCAAGTGTGAGACAGAGGCGTTTGCCAGTCAAGTAGGCAATGGCATCCACAAAAATGAGTTTGTGCAGCCAAAAATTGAGGTTATTGCCAAAGAGAACCCGCTGGATCCCATCGTGCAGACCCAGGTCCTGCACCACGGTGGCATGCAACGCTTTGTGAGTGGCCAGGTGAGGAATGGACTCCGAGGACTTCGTGCTGGCCAACAGCACTGGCTCGTAGGTGCTGTGGTTTGACTGAAACACAGTCCAGTCATCACCAGGCAGAGGACCCTGTTCCACCTCGTTAGCCCGAGTGACATAGAGCAGGGGAGCACTAGGATTGATGTGATAGTCCCGCAGCCCCAGGTTGGAATGTAGGAAAAGGGGGAAACCCTTGAGCTGTGCACTGAGCAGGCTGTTCTCGTTTGCTTTGAAAAAGCCTATGATCCCTACTCCGTACTCTACACAGTATTTGTCCAGCAGCTCTCGGTTCCAAGCATCTAGGTTCACATATTTGAGGATGTTCTCATAGATAATAAGCGCATAGCGTCCTCTATCTTTGTCTGTCAGGGTGGGCATATCCCCTTTGCCGGGGGCGATCTCTGTCCTGTATTTAAAACGGCTAGATTCCAGGATGGCCACTATTTCCTGCCCCAGCTGGGAGTAAATGCTTTCCACAAAGACTAGCACCACAGGATCTGTGCGTGAGGTGTCCACGGATTTCGTGAGTCTCCAGCTAGCTTGCGGTGGGATCAAGATGCGGTGCTGGTTGCTGCAGTCACTGAAGGGCAGGGGCGGTGGCTCCTTGATTTTGGGGCTGTTAGTGACGTAATAAGCCAGGATGCACATGGAGATCAGGCTGAAGGCAATGAGCAGCAGGATCAACCTGTGGAGCTCCAGCTGTCGCACATGCCGCACCACTTTCCACAGCTGAATCATGGTGAGGCGGGCTGCTCACCCCTCCTCACGCGCTGCGCCCACGTCGCTCCTGAAATCTCCAGTGCCGCCGTGGCAGGACCCAGCAGCAGCTCGCGAAAAAGGAAGAGCAGCCGCAGAGAGAGAAAAAGCTAAAGCAAACAGCTACAAGGCTAGACTCCCAGGGATCTGCCATTTATCTCAGGTAACCATGGCCCTCAATTCCCATCGCTCTTTTGTGTGCTTCCTCCTGTTCCTCTCCTCTCACTCGGGAAAAGTCTTTTGGAGGAGCAAGGTTTCCTGATCTTGTCTCCAGCAGCAAATCAGTCTGTCATTCTGTGCACAAGCGGTTTCAGCTCAGCCTTCCCAGGAGTCCTGTTTCTTATTTAGCTGTTTCACATTCACATGATGGCACCTTCTCTTTGCATCCTGCAATTTAAAAAGAAAAAGTCAATTCTCAGTATGGATTCATGGTATTTAAGGGTTTGAGATGAAATGGCAGGATAGCAGGTGCAAGATGGGCAGTGTCTCTCGCTCATCAGCAGGCAGACCTGTTCCCTGGGAAGGGACGCACACCATTTGTGCAACCATAAGGGCCTTTGGAATAAAGGTCCTGACAGTGCACAGGGACTCAATATTTGCCTTGGGTAAGATCTTAACACCCTACAGCAAACAGAGACAAGTACCTGGCCTTCCCCCACTCCTCTTTATGCCACTTAACAGAAAACATGAAGCCCTTTTATTCTAGCCTATACTTCAAAATTTACAAGAGGAGGAGAGAGCCCTTACATTCTCCGTCCCATTCTCATACTAATGATGATGTGTCCAAGTCCTTGCCAGTGACTCCCTCAGCCCTCAGGATACGGCTGTCCTGAACCCAGCAGGATGCCTCACATTTCCACCACCTCTTGCCTCACAACTCCCCATTTCCATGGTTTCCAGCCCTGTCCATGACACTGCCCTGTTTGACCTGGGAACTCAGGTTCTTGCAGACCTCTCAAATATGGCTCTGGAGAGGCATCATCCCTCAGGCATCACAGAGGGCAGGGGCACAGGCTGCCCACGCACTGTACACTCAGTTGTTGCCAATTGATTCAGTGGCAGTTGGAGATGAAACATTTCTGAAACCTTTATCACCTTCTCTCGTGCGCCGCTGAAGAGAATGAAGCCCATTTTAAATCACCAACAGCACAATGCAAATTTGGGTTGGTCTCAAACACATGAAGCTTGTTAAGAAGCTCTCTCACCTCCTGCTTTGTGTTTATGGCAGCAGACTATTTCACCATATGTTGTTATTTTTTCAGGAAAAAGTGCTCAACAAAGCCAACAAACACCAAGTCATCTAAAACATAAACACCAGGGAAAGTAACTAAATTGCTCCTTGGTTTACAAGTAAAAATCACTGTGGAGTCTTCTCTCCCTTACCAGCAGTGAGACTAACAGCAACATCCAAGTGTGCCTTTCTTGGGATACAAGCAGATTTTTGGGGAGCACCTGCTGCCTCTCCCAGCACAATGCAAGAACACCCTCAGTGCCAGCCAGATGTTGCTCACCAAGTCAGTCATGCTCAAGACGAGCTCTCCATAAAAGTTAAAACCCCTTGTTACTCATCCCCCCCCACTCCTGCAGACACGTGCATCACCACAGACAGACCCTCTATCTACCTGCTCAACTCGCACAGCTTACAACACCAGGAGGCACAAGAACAGTTACAAAAATATTACCAAAACACGTCTTCATCCTTTCTCCACTCATCCAATTTTTGAGCCTGTTACTATCACTCTGATAAAACAAAGAACATCAGAAGACTAGTTTGTCTATAAGACAGACATAAGGTTTTTATATAGTAAAGTCAGAGTTCTTTAACAACTAGCCCCACCAGAAAAGAAACTACTTGTGAGACAGATGCTTATTTTGCTCCACCAGAAAAAAAAGACAGATGCTTATTTTGAAATGTGTATTACTAGACAGAAAAAAATCCTTCTGAGTCAGGGAAAATATCAGTTCATAGATGAGGCCAGAAGTCCCACTCTAAAGGCTCCCACCAGGCTGTTTTCCAAACTGTTGGTGCAGCTTGAAGCAGAGACAAAAAACACAAGCAGATTTTATATGAAGAGACATAATATTGCTAACTTTATGACAGCAGATGGAAAAGAGTCAGAGTGCTCTTTACACAAGCCTTATAATGATCATTAAGTATTATCTCAAATAACTTCTCTGCTATAAGCTCAGCAGAGCAGGGATTGGATTGTGTAGTGCAGAATGAAACCTTAGCCCTGATGAGGTCTTCAGAATAGTTGTAAACTCTCACTATAAACTATATTACACAATAATTTTCCACTGGAGAAACAGACACAGCAAAACGCACTGAAGGTCGCACTGCAAGGCAGCAGATGAATCACAATTTTTGATAAAACAATCTCTGTTCCCAAAGACTCCACATGGATTAAGTCTCCATTCCCAAACGGCCCTCTGTAATGACAGAGCTGGCTTTGGAAATCCAGCGGCAATAAGATATGTTTTCTTCATCACGGACAACTGATTAACTCTCAGTTTTGTCTCTACATACTGTTAACTTTTTAGTAGAAAAAGGATGGGGGGGAGAAGGTGAGAAATTACCGTAAGAAGAGATGTAAAAAATAGAACTCACACAGTTTCTTCTTTTTCTTGTTACTTAAGTGACAACTGCTTCTGAATGTACGACTCTCTGGACTGAGCATGGGATATGACTTGTAATTCCAGCTGAAGTCAAGTTCAGTTCCAGTGATACACCTGGAATGCCAGTACCATACCAGCATAATGCTCACTACAATACCAGCATAACACCCAAACCCATGTGCCACCTTTCAAAAGCAGCCAGGAAAATAAACTTTCCTCCTCGACAATGAGCCTTTCCCACGCCACTGATGCTGCAGGGATCCCCAGCGCTACCACCATCTTGCTTGGCACTACAGCCCCAAAGTCACAGAGAGGCAGAAGCCAGCTGAGGCAGAATTCAGCATGGCAGAGAGAAGGTAAATAGAAATCTAAACCAAGTTATGTATCTTTTTTGAGGTGAAATCCTTGTAAGACGCAGTAATACCTAGCTCCATCCACATCACAGTGCTCCGTGTATGAGAAGTGGTCTTCAGTCTACTCCTGTGCAACAAATTCATGCTAAACTCTTCACTCAGATTCCTGTATAATCAAATTCGACTGAGAAAACCAAGAATTCCAAGTCAGTGTCTTCTCAAATAGCTCCATTCCCTTTGCTTTTTAATCCTATTGAATAAAATAGAAACATTAAACTATTCTGGATTCAAAGATTCACTCTCTTTACATGTATTGGACAAGCAGTTGCTTTTGCAGGAGAAAATAATGTCAAGAGGGACTAAAAGCTCAGGAGCTCATGTATTACTTGCATGAATTCCCAAGCATTTCTGGGGTAAAATTTGTAATCTGAACACCACAGTAACAGTAAGAAAATTGAGAACATGTTGATCTACGCAAAAGCCTGGCAAGGTACTACTTTTACAACTCTTTATCCCCAAAACAACAATCTGGAAAACATTTCTCTTCCCTGGTTACACTCACTCATCTCTGCAACTTCATTTTTAATGTTGAACTGAATCTCTGTTTTGTAAAGAACTGTAGCTCCAGTTTCCCAGTTATCAGTTTAAAGACAAAAATCACAGGACAACTGGATTATTCTGTAGAATAAGGATGAAACCAGGGTTTAAGCTAGCCTGCCACACCTGCAGTGCCCAGCTGACGAGCACAAGGGAGAGGAACCCCCTTTGCTGGGCACTTCTGAATCACAGCAGTGTTTTGATAACAATGATTCCATTCAAGCCTCTAGCGAAGCTCCCAAACAAGCACCCATTTGTTACATGGGTGAGCTCAAAAAAACAAATTAAAAAAAAAGGCCTGTATCAGATTGCTGCTCAAGAATCTGTCAGCTCCGATCTCTTTAACAAGGCTTCACAGCCAGAGGGTATGCCAGCTGGCACGGGATGCATTTCGCTCTTTGGGGACTGCATCAGCTGGTTTAGGTTCAAATGAAAGGGAAAAGAAAAAAGCAACAAACAAATACACCAAACAAATTTTATATTAAAAAGCAAGAGAGCTGTCAGAAAGCACCCATACCCAAAAAGCCCAGAAATACCTATACTGGAGAAATAAAATAAAATTTAAAAAAACCCAACAAACAAACCCATGGTGAAAATTATTCCTTCTTAAAGGAAAATACCTGTGTCCTCTTTTGACATCAAACTCCTCGGAATCTAACTCCACAATAAACCCACCAGATTTCTAGATAAATTAAGGTCCATTCCGAACTCCAGCCAAGACTGCCTGCGTGTGAATTGTGCGAGGGGGCAGTCAGAACGCACGGGAAGGATGAAGTGTTCACTGGTCCAACGACACAGGCTCAGCAGGCACCCAGCCTGCCAGAAAAGCATCTCTAGATCAGAGAGTGTCAGCTGTAAGGTCAGCTATCTCACAGATCACCAGCATTAAGACAAAGGCTATATAAAACTTAGATGTTCTGTTTCCTAGTGATATACATTGTTAATGTGAAACATAAACTGTTTTGTGAATTATCAGCTGCTAAGCCGCATGGCAACTGATGTGATATGAAAGCAAGATAACAATCAGAACTGTGTGGTTTTAACGTCTGATCTACAGATATTTCCAGCTCCTGGAAATGATTATGGGAGATCAGTACAAATGCTCAAGACCAGCACTTATTCAAAACCATTGACTGGAATTTAAGTATTTGGGGCTTCTGGTGCCTTTATGCCAAGGTACACGGAAGACAATGGGTATCATTTTCCACCTTTATCAAGAACTGTCATACAAGTTCCTTCCTAGCTGTGCTACAGAAGGTCTTGCCACCCTAAACCCCAGTGTCACCAGTGCATTTCCCCAGCCTTTTTTATTAATATAACCCCTCCTTCTGGAATGCACAGCAGCAGGATCTTGGCTTTATCCATAACAGCTCTATTTCAGAGGCCTTTTTTCCGCACTTCCTGTGAGATAGTTGTTGCCTTGGGCCCCAGGGGGACTGCAGTAATTGAGTTACACAGTAATCAGAGAAGGAATCTGATTGATTTTCCAACCCATTCCACTTTAATGGTGTCATCATGACACAAAATTCCTCATTAGTCTGCTTGATTCTAAGACACCGCAGCCCCTCCTTGTCTACGGTGGTATCTGTATGCCAGGCCTCCAGGTACAGGTCCCCTCTCTACAACGACAGGAAACCTGGCAAGTGCAATCTCAGCAGAGCACGGTGAGCCACACAGCAAAAGAATGTGTAGGAGTTCAGCAGAATGAATGTTGGGTGTATTCCATATATTGGGTAGAAAAAACACTGTGGAAATTACAGTCACATTGCAATGTAATTGCCAGCCAAGCTCATTTTGTGGCTCTGGCTGTGTCTTTCAGCTAGCATCCACTGACAGTCAAATCCTGCAGTGAAAGACTGCCCAAGGAATACAAAATTCAGATCAAAGAGGCAAGAAACACTAATAGTGCCCGTGCTGCTCCAACAGACAGGGCTGCAGGCTCCAGCCAGCGCTGTGCTCTGCTTTGGAGAGTCCCCACGCAGGAACAGGCCTCTCAGTACAGACCTGTGGTAAGCTGGAAAGCTGCCAGCTGGCCAGCAGCCTTGAAATGTGTCAGTGTGATACAAGAGAAGACCTGTGAGACAAAGTAGTAATTATTTTAATTTTTTTTATTATCACCCCCAGACAGGTACGTAACTTCACACCTTCTGCAAGAGCAACAAACTGCAGTCCATGCTAAAGAGATCCGCAGGAACTCCCCTCATCCCAGCCTAGTGCAAACCCAACTGCAGTCTTGAATTTACCCTCGTGCCAGTGCAACAAAGTCTGAAGACATCATGAAGGCAAAGATCTTGGAGAGGCTGCCAGGCCACCTTTGTGGGGCGGTGCACAGGGATCCCATGACTCCTGCAAGGTTCTTGGTGTTTGGACCCAGCAGATCTTTGTTCTCTTTCATATTACAAAAAAATAAACAACAGGTTTAGTCCTTCCCATGCCAGTGACAGAGGCATGGCCCAGCACTACCTGTTAGAAACATAAACCAATCCTTCCCCCTGAATACAAAAAGGTCCTCCTCAGGCTTCCAGGAAATCTGGTTTTCAGCTCCCTGCCTTCTCCTCATCACACTACACTCACTGCTTAGGATCATTACAACTGACCTGACTCATTTTCAGAAGCGAAGGAATTTCAAACTTTTACACTGAGGTATTCCCTCAAGTTGTGTGTCAGCACCACAAGCCTCTACAGGTTTCACTGTCTCAGCGTAAACAAATTTAGGAAGGGAAAACAGTTTGCTGTCTTATTTTTCACTCTGCTTAAAGAGCAGATGTGCAAATAAGGAATCTGAAGAATTGCTAAAAAACCCAAGCAAATAAAATTTCAGCCTTCAGCAGTCCGCGAAGCTTAATAAAAACAGTAAGTATTGGCATATATTGGCAGCTGCACACCTTTGCTGAAATGGAAAGGAAAGACGAGAAGTATTGCAGCAGGGGAAGTGCTCACACAGGTCAGAGCTTTCCACCAGCTGAGGGGATGTCACGGCTCTGGGGGTGCACAGGTCTGTGTAACACAACTGCTCAGGAGAGAAAGGAGGCACTTTCCTCAGAGATAACCGCAGGGGCATATCCACTCCTGTATTACTTGTGGTACTGAACCTTTAATACCTAGCTATCTGGCCACCACAACAACAGCGCAGTTTCACTGTGGCCTTACCTCTCCTTCTGTTTTGTGCCTCTCCTGATACACTGGTCTATGCACATTTTGACCCTAACTCTTTTTCCCAAACCAGATGATAACGTGAGACATGAGCTCCTCTCTGCACCCAGGCACTTGCACCTGTGGGACAGAGAATCATAGAGCAGATTAGAGCCTGCCACACAAGGGCAGTCTGAGTTGCTCTACAATCCTTCCCAGGAGGGAAGTGAATATCTCAGTCACCCCAAATGGAAGGAATACATCTTCCTTATGTCAGTAATCAACACGTATGATCTATCATGGCAGAACATCTTCAACCAAACTGTGGGAACAGGAAACAGATGCAGTTCCTTCCACATTAGATATGGACAAGAATCTCATTTCCATTCTCTCATGATCCCTGCTTATCACAATTCAGATCAATGATTCTGCCGCAGAAAACAAAATGTCTTTTCTGATGATTTCTCTTAAGCAGCCTAATCAAGTGGAGAAATACAGTCAAACTGTGGCAACACCAAGACAACTCAGTGTCACAGCTGAAGTGTCTTAATATATCGCATATATTATGAAAGTTTACCTGTGATTGTTATGAAAGCAGCCTAACCATTCTTCCTATGAGCTATGCCTAGAAAATTTCACCTTAATTAGCAAGAGGCTGCTCTTCTATATTCAACTGCTTCCTCCTGTCACTTAACACATAGCAGATAATCTTCCTTTCTACTCAACTTTATCTAGGAACATATGACAGTAGGAAACAGATTTAACACTGTTACACTAAAAGTTTGTCCAACTGACACCAGAGGAAAGCTGTAAGTATGCTCTGCCAAAGCTTAAAAACTCAGGAAAGCTCTTGGGCTCACCTGTTCTTATGTATTTGCACCAAGATTTAGAGTCAGAATTTGCTGTGCTTGTAAATGAACACGTTCCCCAGCTCTGTACAACAGCTCCCTCCTACTTGCCTTTAACTGAGGCGTTCAGTTCACCAGACCTCTACCCAGTGTTAATGGCATATTTCCCACCTCTGCAGCATCTAAAATTCAGTTCCCTCTTACCTTGGTGTGATTGAAACAAGTAAGTCTCCTGGATTCAGAAAACAAAATATTCATATTTTTGGTGGCTTAACACAGTGCAAACTCACTTCAGAAAAAAAGGGGCAAAAGCAAGTAATTAATCTGGCAAAAAGAGTAAAAACAAGCAACGGGAAGATGAGTAAAATGGGTGGGAAAGGCATGACCTGAGGTCTATGGAGATTACATAAGCTGGGGCAGATAACAGTTTGGAGGCTTGGGTTTTGCAGGACAGGAACAAAACCAAAGCACTTCACTGCCCTATCCAAGCCTTCACAGCCATCTGTGCAAAGAAAAGTCATCATGCGCTTTTTCACAAGCATTATAGCAGAAACAGATCTCAGTGGGGGGACTCTGTAAAGAAAACTGTCAGGGCACTGCATACACGAACAGCCTTTGAATGTCCTGACCATCAAGCTGTACCTGAGCTCAGGCCATGACCTGAATTATGTTACAAATATGTTCTGCCTTGTCAACCTGACTTAGGACCTGCCTGATGACTATGGACTCATCTGGTGATCACTGGACTCTAGGCTGAACCCAGTAGCTACCACTGACGGCCTCCATAGTTGTCCTCTTTGGGTACTGCTGCTGAGGAGGCTGCCTGTGCCAGAGGAGAGTGGATGGAGATCCCCTGTGTGGTGAAAGGAACTCCAGCCTAGAGAAATGTCCTTTCGGCCTCGATGGGCTCGGCAGCAGCTTCACACACTGGTTAGTGTAAGTGGATGGTTAGTGAAGGATGTGTAAGTGACAGGAAGATGGAGACTGATAGAGAAACAGGATGATAAAAAGTTGTGAGCATTGTTAGACTGCCCTGTCTTAATATGGGTGGAATTTTTTAATTTTCTCTCAAGCCATCTGTGTTTGCAATTGTTATGAAATCACAGCAAGACAGGCAATGCACACTTATTTCCACACCACAGTTTACACGATGCCACGCTCACTACCGTTGTTAAACAATAATTTTAAGCCTGTAGCTTCTGTTCCCCCTTGTTTCTATCTTGTTTTTAGATAACACAGAGAAACAAAACTTATTTGAAAAGAAATACATATCTCAAATACATTAATTTTAAACTGTATTGTAATTCCATGCAACTAGTTCTTAGTCTTCCTCCCATTTTATAGGCTTAACTGCTAAAGTGGGTGGTAAATTCTTACATTTTTAATTAGTCAACTTCTTACCAGTAGAATTTTTTTCTGCTCTGAAGCACTGCATCTTTAAAATACCCCTTCATGCAAAATTGAGGACCTCATTAAGATCCTAATCAAGAGTACCCAGGACAACTCAGGAACAAAAGCTGCCATAATGGCAATCAAATCTACCCCCTGACAAAACTGAAGTTTTGTCAGGAAAGCTCAAGAATTTTGAGCAAAATGTAAATCTTCGTTAGGGACTGGAGCTGAAAAAAAAACTGCTTTGGGTACTGAAAACTGCAAGGTGTCCAACAGTGGATTTTGAAGACTAACTCGGCTATCTTGGAGACTTTCCCCCAAAATTTTCAGGTAGTAGTAAAATGCCCAATGAAATGCAATTAATTACTGAAAATTGGATTTTTTATTATTGACATGGAAAATATTAATGTTCGAAGCAAGAAAAATTTTTTTTTCCATGCAGAAATTTAATATTAATTTCACTTTTAGTTTCTGATAATGGAAAAACCTATGCTTAACCTTCAAGTCAAAATTAGGGGAATTATGTCTTGTATGCCATTGTGCAAGCTTTTATAAGTATTTATAGGATAAAACAATTATGAAACTATTTCTGTTTTCATATGGCAGTAAGATATGAGGTCAGATATCATCAGAAGCAAGACAAAACAGAAGCATTCAGAACACTATTTTGAAACAGTCCTTTAGCAACATTAACGTTTTCAAGGATTCTTTTGCTTTCTTAATAAATCTTAATTCAAATAAGTGAACTGAAAACAGAAAATTTCAATAATTTTCTTTTTAAATCAATGATCTGATTTCCTTAATTCAGATGGAATGGAAAGAACAGAATTGCCAGAAAAGTAGGTAAAAGGGGCATCAGCTAGTATGGAGAGGTGTTCAGTGGGCATGAGAACACTCCTGTATCTTGCCATATAAAACATGATCCAGAACAACAGATATAGGAAAGAAAGAATACAAAGGAGAGACAATTAGTCAAGTAAACAACTTGGGAATGATTGCTGGAAGAAATGGGTTCCCAAGAGCAGAGAAAGGGAGGGAGGATTTGGCAGCAGAGACTGGGAGAATGTTCCAGGAATAGGAGGCAGCATGAAACAAAGCGAAGCTGAGAGTAGGAGGAAGAGATAAATGGAGGAGTGCACAGGGAGTCACAGGAGTCTTACAGGACTAAGAGAAAATGACAGCTCACATTGCTTAAGGAGGCAGAAACAAAGTGCCTAAAGACAGAATTTTCCTACGACATTAGGTCTAGCTTGCCTGTGTTTAGAAAACATAGGTTATCTAATAATAAAAAAAGCATGTTCTAAATGGCTTAATAACTCATCTTTAAAGACAAGTTCCAGCAGAAACAGACCGTCATACTTACAGATTATACATTTAATGCTGATGGAGGACTCATACAGTCTTCAAGTCTGAAATTCACCATGTCATGCAATATTCCAGACACACCACAATATTATTTCACCCATATTCAGACTAAAACCACTGCTGTTTTGGTTGTGAAAGTATAACATGTTTGTAGTACTCACTGCATTCATCCTTTCCCTTTGTCCAGAGTGAAGCATTTCAGAGCAATAGAAGGCAAGAGTTGCATTAGGCAGGAAAGTTGCCTCAACTACATTCTTACAATGCTTTCTGCCTTTTCAATTGTGAACCGTTTCCCATACAGACACAAAAGTGGTGTTAGCTAGCTGACAGTGTAGATTACCTACATGAAAGAATACTCATGAGAAACATTATAAATGCTGAATTTTCATCATTAATGTTGAAATCTCAAGTTCAAATGTGCTAATTGATCTCACTGAGGTAATAGATACTTTTTAGTTTTCAGATCACTTAATACTAAAACCCTGTGCACAGATGTGATGGGAGAGAAACAACCGCATTTAGAGCATTCAAGTAATTCAAACTCGACTTTGCAGCAACCCTGTAACTAAATAATTAACACTTTCTGGTGGCCCCAGATTACATTAACACTATACTTCCAGACAAGATTTTTTCCTTCTTTTCCTACTCAAGAGTGCTGCAAAAGAGAGAGCAAAATCAGTCTGGGTATCCAAACTCTGAAGTTCCTTAACTTCATCACAAAACACAAGAATTAAATAATTTTTAGGTAGACAGCAACTTGGAAGAACTGTAATTATATTACTAAAAAATACACCACAGTAAACATATTTTAAAATTTTAGATGTTAATTTTAGAAGTTAAATACACAAATTAATTTTAATTCTAATTATTTGGTCTAGTTAATTCTCACATAATTAATTTGGTACCTGGAATATAAAGATTACAGTTTTTGGAAAGGCATGCTCTAGTTTTTTTACACAACAAAGAAATGAAGTCTCTGCTTGAACTGTAAAATTTAGTCTCCATTATGAATCTCGGGTAGTGTTTCTACAGTAATTTGAAACACTTTGACTTTGTCCCCACTCCTGTGAAGCCCTAAGTGGCTTGCAGAACATCTGTGATTGCAACTGTTAACAGAAAGCACATTCAAAGGACCTGCTGACATCTTGGTAGATATAGCAAGAATTCTGCCCCAGTGGTTTTTATGCTTATTTTTGCCCATATTCCCCTTTGCCTGCCTGTATTTTTCCAACCAATTTAGCTGACACAACCAGGCAGCACCGTGAGGCAGCTGCCTGCCGCTGGATGCAACCCAGCCTCCTCTGTGCTTGCCAGGCACTGGCCTTGCTGCCTGACTTCCCCCTCAGCTGAGAGGGCAAATGGGCACGTTCACCAGTGTCACCCCACCCAAGAGAGCAGACCTGAACATCCTTCTCTTCCTCGGCCACACAGGGCTGACAGTTTGGCAAATGCACTGTCATTCCAACTTCTGGAAACCCAGTGACGTTGCATTTTGCTTCCAGCCCTGGTGTTCCTGCGCTCATGGGGCTGTCCCTTGGCAGCAGTGCCAGATAACTCTGCCCAAGCAGAACCAAGGGCCATGTGGGGGGTTATTAAGTCATATGCTACCCTCGCTCAGCTCCTCCAGAGTTAAGATAGGGTGACTGTTTTAACTCATTCTTGCACATGTAAACTGAGGATACAATTTTGTCCTCTCACCCAAACACCAATTTCCCAAAGCATTCAGAGAGGAAGACTCCACAGATGAGCTACAGGAGAAGCCTCTGTGTTCAGGATACCAACACAAGGAACTGTGGGAAATTTCAGAGCCCTTTTGGGCTTCCTTCTCTTTTTGTAGAATTAGAAGGGGCAGAAGGATAAGCAGCATTATCACAGGAGATGAAAGAGGGTTGGAAATTAAAATATTAAACTTCCTCTTTGTACACTGGTCCACAAACATCAGCAAGAAGTTCAAATATCATCTTTGAGACAGTAAGAGTTCTTCATATGCCCTCTGGGAGGGAGCTAGACATGATCCTAAGAGCTAGGGAACCTGAGAGTAAGGGTGACTTCAGTCCTTTACTCCACTTCTACCTTGATGCGGTTACACATTTCCCAAACCCCATCTGCACAGTGAGAATCCCGTTACACAGAGATGCTGAGCACCGATGCCTCAACAGCACTCTGTGAATGTATCAGAACGAACCGGCATCCTGGTGTTACCTGGGTAAAACACAAACTTCAAAACAGTGATAAGGGTGGAACTGCCACCACTTGCTGCTCTACTGCAAACACTCGAGAGAATGAGATCTTACACAGAAGGTGAAAAATTCTCAATCAGTTCTCAATTAGCAGAAAGATTGTAACTCAGCTTGCTCTGTTGACAACATTGAGGTTGCTCCATGGAAGGGGTGAAAATCACCTTCCCCTCCACTGCATTTGTCAGGCCCTCATACATTTCTTTTTCTTCACTGCTGCTGTTTGTGTCAAAACAGGGGAATCACATCAATTCAACAAGGGCCACCTCTGAGGTTAAACTACTGGCAATAGCATTTAATTTACTGGAAAGGGGGAAGACAGTGAGTTTATTTTAGGTCAAATTGCTCATATGAAGAATCACCTTAGACTTTGAAAATTCTAGGAATACAAATAAAGAGGAGATATTTGAGTACTCTACTTTTTTTTAGAGAGAGTTCCACTTTCCTTCGTGATCCTAAACAGAGAAGTATCAACCAACTGATTTAACATCTGGAGGCCAAATCAATGCCATGAATCCTACCACATCAGAAGCAGCACTGTAACTTCTACCCCCCACCCCTTATAGAAGTACAAACCAGTACAACTGTACATCTACCAGTGGGAGACACTGGAGGTTTGTGTTATGTTCCCTCCCACACATTCCCCACCCCCACAAATACACAAATATATTCTGCATTTGAATTTTCAGTATAAAAATGATTTACATATTCTGAAATGAAGCACACAATATGGAGTGGTCACTAAGCACCACAGAAAGCCTGAAAAGCTAAAACACACTGAAGTAGAGAGGGGTAAACTTCTCCATTTGGTCTTGTTCAGTTGCAAAAAGGAGGGTGGGTCTCTACATAACACCTCAGCTCATATAAGGGGGTATGAAAAAGCAGCATTATGCTACTCTCTTATGATACCTAACTTCACAAGCTTTTGTTTGGATGAAGGCATTATGCTGGACTGAAAGCAGCTTTTGAAATAGTAAGCAACAAAACCAAATTCCTTTGAGGAATATTTTGCATTAAAGAAGGCTTTAAATTTGCACTAAAATATTCCAGCACCAGCCTTATTCTATGAACAATGTGTGCTCTCACTCTGCAAGCCCCCAGGCCTGGCTTGCTGGCTCTAAAGTGAGTTTGTTATTGCCCTAAGGGAGTATTAGATAATGAAGAGCTATGAGTTTTCCTTTTGCTTCATGCCTGGGCTCATCATAATGTGTATAAGCAGGCTTAATCTGCAGACCTTCCTTCTTTATATCTTCCCCCTCTTATTTTCCAGCAACCCAGCAACATTTTTTACAAATGAGCACTATCAACTGCCTCTCTTGAAACAAG